>NC_054382.1:109074464-109418214 GCF_017654675.1 Xenopus laevis
CTGTCCACACACAGGCTCATTTACTAGACGGTGAAGGAACTCATGGACTGATATCAGCATCATATTTCTGATTTCCATTCACTCCAGAGTTTGTTTTCAACTGCCAGTCAGCGGTCATCAGCTCTGCTCTGAATGGATGGTTGTGTAACAGGCTTAAAAGTACAGTATCCCTCCCATCACATATTTTCATACAAAATAGTGCCATAGCTTTATTGGCTGTAGGGTAGTAGAATAAGGGTAGAACTACATGGGTGTTTTAACATTTTTTACCCGTGGGTCGGGCGGGTTCGGCTCTTCTCCTGCTCTCCCCGCCTGCCACCTTCAAATGCTGGTATCCGACTTCCGGGTTCCGGTTTTATAGTGTCGCGTCTGCTCGGCACGGGTCTATAAAAGGACCCCGGAAGCGGGTGCGGGCGGGGGTATTAGCAGGGCGGGTTAGGGACGGGTGCGGGTCAGGGAAACCCTGACCTGCACATCACTAATCCATATCCACTAATCCTTCTGTTCACACGCGAGGAAGCGCAGGCGTCACGTCGGATGCGGCAAATCTAAGGTAAGTAATAGGAATGTCGGACGTTGTCGCAGTGTGCATCTGACAAGACATGACTGTCGGATGAAGACGATGCATTCTGAGACAACATACAACATTCCCATTACTTACCTTAGATTCGGCGCATCCGAGGTGGCGCCTGTGCTTCCTTGTGTCGCGAAAGGTATCGGATGTCAAAACGGCTGCCCTTGTAGTTCTACCCTAAGGATATGCAGCCCACCTACTAATAGCTCAGTAGTCGGGGTTCTAAAAAAAAAAAACTTTATTATCTAAGGCCACACATCTACTATATGTTGGGGTAATGGGGGTTTTGCTTTGACTTCTGCATCAACCTTGACTTGTGTGGTTTGCAGGTTCTGTGTTTCCCAATCCACATACACACACACGCATATTTACACATTCTTCTGACTCCTTATACATTGTGGAATGGGGGCACCTCAGTGATACAACATCCCATTCCCTACACAAGGTGAAGACTCCAATGCATATTTACAACTGCACATTAAAGGGGTGATTCACCTTCAGGTTAACTTTTAGTATGTTCTAGAATGGTCAAATCTAAGCAACTTTTCAATTGGTCTTCATTATTTATTTTTTATAGTTCATGAATTATTTGCTTTCTTCTCCTGCCTCTTTCTAGCATTCCAAAGGCGGTCACTGACCCCCTCTAAAAACAAATTCTCTTTAAAGCTACACATTTATTATTATTGCTACTTTTTATTACTCATCTTTCTGTTTCAAACCTCCCCTATTATTATTCCATGTTCTCATTCAAATCAATGCATGGTTTCTAGGGTAATTTGGACCCCTAGCAACCAGATTGCTGACAATGCAAACTGGAGAGCTGCTGAATTAAAAGCTAAATAACTCAAAAACCACAAATAATGAATGAAAACCAATTGCAAATTGTCTCAGAATATAGCTCCCTATATCATACTAAAAGTGAACTTAAAGGTGAGCGACCCCTTTAAAGGGATCATTTTCCTTTGGGTTTACTTTTAGTATAATATAGAGAGTGATATTCTGAGAAAATTTGGAATTGATTTAGTTTTTTTTAATTATTTGTGGTTTTTGTGTTACTTAGCTTTTTATTCAGCAGCTCTCCAGTTTGCAGTTTCAGCAATCTGGTTCTAAATTACCATAGCAACAGGCATTGAATAACAGACTGGAATATGAATAGGAGTGGGTCTGAATAGAAAGATGAATATTTAAAAGTAGCAATAACATTTGTAGCCTTACAAAGCATTTGTCTTTAGATGGGGTCATTGACCCCCATTCAAAAGCTGGAAGGAGTCAGCAGAAAAAAGCAAATAACTTAAAAACTGTAAAAAAACAAATAATGAAGACCAATCGAAAAGTTGCTTAGAATCGGCAACTTACTCTACTATAACATACTAAAAGTTAACTTAAAGGTGAACCACCCCTTTAAGTAGAAGTATTGGGAGTGATTATAAGGCTGAGTGACACCAGTGTTTATATAGTCCATCAAACTCTGCTCTTTGAGCCTTTCATCAAGCAGCCAATATTTTCAAATAAGCTCTGACTGCTGATTACTAGGGGGGTTATTGGTTATACATTTGTACAAAGGTTCTGTTTGAGAAGTAGGTCTCATGGTTTCTTATTCAAAATCACACAGACAAGTAGGATTGTGTCATATTGCTTTGCTGCTTCCTACACAGCAACCTTCCCCTAACAACCTTGCCATAACACGGACACTATCTAATGGGTTTTCTTGAATTATTTGTACTTACTTTTCTTTCTTTTTTTATTGTAGAAGAACTCAGACCATGCAAAATTTGTGGTAGAACCTTTTTTCCAGCGACACTGGTGAGTGAGTTTGTGTAGTCTGTACAAATGTACTTCAGGCTTACAATAGGGTTTTCCCATTGCTGCTGGCATTAGGAAGGACAAAGTCTGTGTTGTGTGACACAAATGTCCGAAATCTTTCTTGGATGCTCGATGCATACTCGTTGAAAGGGTAACCATGAATAACTGTGCTACCCTACAGTTCTGGGGTCTTCAATTCCATTTTAACCTGAATACTGTCTGCACCTGTATGAGTATTATATGTTCTCACTGTGTCTCCTGGGTTTCCTCCAAAATCATACAGACAGGTGAATAGTTTTATAATGAAACTGACCCTAGTGAGTATTTTGCTTAAATTAGATAGAGAACAATTAAAGGAAAACTATACCCCCAAACAATGTAGGTCTCTGTAAAAAGATATTGCATAAATCAGTATGCAATATGTAAAACCCTGATTCATGTAAATAAACCATTTTCATAATAATATAATTTTCTAGTAGTAGGTGCCATTGGGTAATCATAAATAGAAAGGTGAATTTTATGGGGCAGATTTATCAAGGGTCAAATAGGAAATTCGAATTTTCTAATAGTTTTTTTTGGTCAAAACTCACCAATTCGAATTGGAAATAATCCAAACTTGATTAAAAATCTAAATTCAAGATTTAACAAACCTTTACCCTGGGAATAATTTGAATTTGACTAGTCGCCACCTAAAACCTGTTTCATGTATAAGTCAATTGGAGAGATCCAGTGACCCATTTGAAGATGTTAATAGCCTTCCTGACATTCAAGTTTTTTTCGGAGAAAAAACTCGACTCAAGTTTAGTCTAATTCGAATCGAACTTGATTAGAGTTTTCGAGTCTGTAAAATTAGTTCAAGTTTTAGACATTTAAATTTTTTCTTAAATAACCTCCCGATCGAATTGACTATATTCGAATTTATTAGAGTAAAGAAATTCACATGAATTCGACTTTTGATAAATGGGCCTCCAAATGTAGTGTATGTATGATGTAGATTGTTCTATTCTGAGACACTTTGCAACTGGTCTTTCTTTTTTTATTTTTTGAAATTATTTAGCTTTTGTTTGCGCTCTCCAGTTTTTAATTTTAGCAGCTATCCGGTTGCTATTGTACCCTAGCAACCTAGAATGATTTCAAGGTGTAAATGACAGACTGGAAGGTGAATAGGAGAGGGAATAAGTAGAAAGTAACAATAAATTGTAGGCTCATGGAGCAATTTTTTTTTCTTTTTGGCGTCAATGACTCCAAACGACTAGACAGCATTTTGCAATATGAAAAGAGGCATAGGAGGAAGGTAAATAGTTAAAAGTACTTAAAAGACTTCAAAAATGACAGGGCCATAAATCATAATAATACTTAGAAAACAGGAAATGGCATGACGTTAATTATATCGCTTTTCCGTAACATTTCTATTGCATGGGGATTATGCTACATGATTTGAAAGATTTCATACAAATCCAAAATCCACATCCGTTACCGTCTCCAGTTTCTTTAAATAAATTTTAGATATGGTTTGTGTAACAGGCTGAGCCAAGATTAACTGGCTTGGGGTCTATCTGGGTCATGTGTGGATGAGGTAACAGATGGGCCTACTTTCATATCTCACTTTGCAAAATCATGATTAATATCCCAGGAATCGTAGAGGGTTTGCTTAATTATTTATAACTCAAGCAAGTCTAAAGCATATTTTATTAAAGCTGTCGTTTTATTTTTAGATTTAAAGGCTGGCCATGTCAGTTGTTTTAGTGTATGTGAGATTTGGTGCATGATAAGGAGGGAAAAATACTGAACTTTTTTGATGATTATACTGAAAAATTCATTAAAACCACCCAAAGGAGCAGGGTAGAGAAGAGTAAGTTTGTGTAGGCCTTCTTTACATAGACCCATAATAAACACCGTGCCAGTGTGAAAAGTCAAGATTCTTTGGCCACAGTTCATTATATAAAGAGAACTTTAGTAGACACATAAAGGTTTATTGCATTTATTTAAAGGGCATGTAAAGGCAAAAAAATAAAATCCCATTTGTACGTTCTTTAATGAAAAAGAAACCTATCTCCAATATACTTTAATTAAAAAATGTGTACTGTTTTTATAAGAAACCTGACTGTATGCAGTGAAATTCTCCCTTCATTTACAGCTGTGGATAGGAATTGTCAAATGGTCCCTAACTGCTGAGCAGGGAAACAATCATACTTATGAACAGCAGGGGGAGCCCCCGCCTTACTTCCCAGCCATGCAGAACTCAAGCAGCTTTGTTTATGACGATCCCTAAGCAGCCCAGACCACACTGAGCATGTGCACAGTCTTAGTCTTGCAAAGATATTTAACAATGTTACAAGATGGTGAGCCAACTTTGAAAGCATAAATTATTTGTTTGATTAGGCTTGTGGTGCAGTAAGTTCATGTTTATATTTAGTATACAAAATACAGCATTTCTAGCCTTATTCTATTTTAAACTTCACATGCATTTTAAAGAACCAAATTATCCATCCAAGTTATCCATCCATGTCAAAAAAGCAACTTCATCCTTAGTTACTCCATTAACAAATGACCAAATGTAAGTAATTATTAGATACAACAAACTGAACACAGACATCCCCATTGAATGGAAACTTCCCTATCAATATGTTTATGCTTGCCATGAAAGTGAACTAGTCACCACAAAGTTTCTACAAGAACACTATGCCATAATCAAAGGAAATTCCAAAATAGACAAAAAAAAAAGTTGATGAAATATATTAGACTGGGAATGGTTACTAATCCACGTTTAAGGCTCTGGGACTACATCCAACCACAGCGAGAGCCAACATCTCCAAATGCTTTGGAACAGTGGTGAATCTTCCAAAATAAAAACTGCAGGCCTCTCTAGCCTAATAAATGTCAGTGTCCATGACTCCATAATAAGAAAGACACTGGCAAAAAAAGGATTTATAGGAGAGTCGCACTACTATCCAAAAATAGCAACAATTATTGTCTCATGTTTACAAAATAAAACAAATGGATAATGTTCTACAGTTCAGTTACACGTTAATTGTAATACTCTTGAGACAATTCAGTCCTGTTATGTCAGACATAAAGCAAATACAGAATTGTACAGCAGGAGCAGAATACCAACTGTCAACTGGTAATGGTGGTATGGTGTTGGGGTATGTTTTGCTGCCTCAGGACCTGGACAACTTGCTATTGTAAAAGAAACCTTGAACAATCCAGAAATTATTCAGGTGAATGTACAGTCATCTGTTTGTGAGATAAAGGTGAAGTATACTTAAGATTATGCAACAAGACAATGGTTCAATACACAAAGACAAGTCTAAATCTCAATGTTGAAGTTTTGGACTGGCCTTGTAAGAGTGCCGACTTAAACCCAATAGAAATGTGGTGGCAATACATGAGTAGTTCATGAACAAAACCCTACCTATCTGATGTTAAAGACTGATATCAAATTATGGAATGCATTTCGTTTTTGTCACCAGATGTGGCGCTAGCTAGTTATTACATTTAAGGAGGACATCTAATATAAGTAATTCTAACAACTGGACTTGCTGAGTAATCATTGAATACGTTTCACTACTCATCTGAGCAGCTGCTTCAGTTCAACTGACTGGTGCGGAAAGTCCTCAGCATATAAACTCTTCCACTAATCCAATCACAATGGCAATTGTAACTCTTCAGAGAGGCGATATCTGAAACTCACAGAGGTGTAATTCCGTGGGGTTACTGTGATTGGATTACCAAGGTATCATGCAACTGAATGAATGAAAATCTTCATAGTCATTTAAGGGGGACAGTTTGTTTTTTCGGCCAGGATTAAGCCTTTTTCAGCAGGATTCGGATTCGGCAAAATCCTTCTGCCAGGCTGAACCGAATCGGAATCCTAATTTGCATATGCAAATTAGGGACGGGAGGGAAATTAGCATTCGGTTTGTTATTCGGCTGAATCTTTTGCAAAGGATTCGGGGGTTCGACCGAATCCAAAATAGTGGATTTGGTGCATCCCTAGACACAAGTGCTTATTCTTGCACTAAGAGGCACAAATTTGCAGAGGCTTATTTATTCAAATTTCAGCAGTTTTAGAAGTTGCTGAAACCACAACTAAACTCACAAATGCTAAAACCATGATTGTCATTTAATTTATTAAAAGATTTGAATATAAAAAGTGAGCACCAAAAAAAGCATTGAACGATGCACTAAAGAATCTGAAAACATCTAAAAATGTTCGTTTTCCGCAAAATACCTAGCAAAAAAAAAATCAGATAAACTCTATAAGTCTGATTTCATTTAAAACAGTGCAACCAGATCAGCGCAGCTTCCATTGATTCTATAGCACATCAACAACTTTTACCAAGTTTGGTATTAAAGTTTTTTCTGTTTTTTTTCACTTTGGTAATTTTTAGAGCTTTTTAGAAATATAGGAAAAAGAATCTGATTGTTAGTAAACGGGCCCCTTAGTGTTCTTTTACTTCATTTAATTGTCATTTTAAAATACTCCTTTCAACAGCTGTGCAGAGATTAGGGTCCCACAACTATGGAGTGATTTTAATAACAGTTTGTAACTCAATAAGAGAGTGTCTTAATGTAAAGGTAAGTACAGCAGAACTCCCATTTTACGGTTTTCAGGGGGCCAGAAAAAAATGGTGTAAAATCCAGGAAAATGGAAAATCAGGGAAATGTATTATGCATAAATGTCTAGTATAGGTAAATCTAAAAAAAAAACTAAAAACAACTGGACTTGCTGAGTAATCAATGAAGACGTTTCACTACTCATCCGAGCAGCAGTTCAACTGACTGGTGTGGTAAATTCTCGGCATATAAACTCTTCCACTAATCCAATCACAATGGTACATTGTAACTCTTCAAAGAGGTGACATCTGAAGAAATTCACAGAGGTGATTCTGTGTAGTTACTGTAAATGGTTGAGAGATGAGGATAGTGCTAGGTCTTACATTGTTTACAACTTTTTTGAGCTATACCTGTACTTTATATTGTTTCAAAAGGTTTTTCTGCTAATAATGATTTTACATATTCTGCCTACACCATTTGAGGAGGGTAGTTGAAGGGTTGGCATTAAGATACAATAATAGAGCAGAATACCTTTCCAAACCTGACTTGCAGGTCAATGTACTCATACCTGCCATGCAAGTAACAGTGGGTACCCATCACTCTGCAGGACACTATCCCTGAGTAGTGTTGGAAAAAAAGCCCTGTCAGTTGAATGAAACTGGTTGGTTTGACTAGAGCTGGGCTTGGTACCTTAAGGGACACAGATCTTGTTGTGCAATGTCCCCCTTTGTACAGCTTCTATTTTATTTTTCTATTATAATAAAAAATGGTGTTCTCTCCACCACAAGTGATAAGTGTAAATTCTACATTCTGTTAATTAAAATTAATTCATTTGCGCTTTTTACATTCTTTTACCAGAAAAAACATGTGCCAATATGCCAAAAAACATCTGTGAAAAAGAGGAAAACATTTGAATCGAGCAGGCAAAGAGCAGAGGGAACAGATATTAATACAGTAAAACCAGTAAAGCCAAGGGTAAGTGAAGTTGTATTTCTTGTATGAAAGAGTGATTGGGTTGCTGTAGTAATTAGCAAAACAAATAATCAGTAAACAGGTTGTTCACCTTTAAATAAACTTTTAGTATGACATAGTAAAAGAGACTAGTAAAACTATTACGATGACAAAGACAAAACAATCAGGAGTGCATCAATCAGCAATATAACAGTGCCTCAATCAGGTAACAATGAACATACACGAATACCTCAACTCAACAATATAATAGCGTATGCATGATTCTGCATCTAATCCAGTATGCATCAATCAGCAATACATCAATCAGCAATACATCACCATTTGCGTCAGCATGGACATCTGCACCAAGAGACTGGGAGATCCCTGATCAGTCAGCAGAGAGGTCTCAAGCGGGAATCAAGGGCCCTGGGCAGTATGCGCACTACTCCACAGGAGAGATATTGAACAAACAAAATGGAGACCCCCAGTTTTATATGCTCAAAAAGAATGAGCTCATCTATTAATATCAGATCTTGCTTCCCATGCGTTTATCGGGATCTGGCTAGACTACTAACAAGTACATCCGAAGCAGAGATCCTATCTAGTCAACTAGTAGTACATATTCTACCCCTGGCTACAATAAATGAAGGCTCTATGAGAATTTCAAAAAGTCATAAACATATTAGGGGCAAATACAAGTATTAGGTCATTGACTAATTGGGTTCAATAGTTTGTCTTGTGCAAAGCTCCGTTATACAGGATTAAAGGTTATAAAACTGTCTTGTATACTATGACACAAAGCTTTGTTATACACAATTATAGGTCTTGTATACTATATTGGGTTCAATATACCATATTGGGTTCAACAGTAGAACAGTTCTTTGTGTTATATTTCTATCAAAGTCTTAATTTGTTCCAAAGTAGTACCATGAGCCATAATTGATAAAACCCCTCTCATTACACCTACTCAAATTGCTCAGTTCTGAATGGTCTTGGGTCTTCTTTTATGTTCTTTTATCCATGTGGCCATCTTGCATTATTTCTGTATATCCAAGAAATGTTCTACTGGCTACTAGTACAGGTATGGGACCTGTTATGCAGACTACTCTGAACCTGGGTTTCTGTCATTTGGATCTTCATACCTTAAGTCCACTAGAAAATCATTTAAATTTTAAATAAACCCAATAGGCTGGTTATGCTTCCAATAAGGATTAATTATATCTTAGTTTAGATCATATTTGGGGTTTTATTGATACAGAGAAAAAATAAACCATTTTTAAACATTTGGATTATTTGATTACGTCTATGTATTTACATAATTCAAAACTTGCTGGATAAAGGGTTTCTGGATAACGGATCTCATTCCTGTACATTTTAAGGGGAGCTCTACCCAAATAATGAAAAACAAACAATTCTGCCTAATAAAAGTAGTAGAGCTTACAGTCTTAGTGGGTGGGTGACTAACATACAGGCACAACTTGGAGATGAAAAGTGCACAAGGTTGGGCATAGTCCAGTAGGTACAGGACTATGTATGATCATTTCATGTTTAATATAGTGACAGGAAAACTAGATCTCTTTCTTTGTGCCTTCGCCTTCTGAACACGGTGGATGTCGATGGGGAGCCTGAGAAAACAAGGCCCTAAAGTTAAAGTCTAGAAACAGGAACCCTGCAAAAGAACCAGACTGTGATAGAACTAGCATAGCGCACTCTAGAAGTGTAAGTTATGCAGATTTAGCTAAATACAGCAACACTACACTCAAATTTAGGGTTGATAGCTGATTATTACTGGCCTTAAAGTGAGGGGTCCACGGTTTTAAAGTGAGGGGACCACGGTTTGGAATGGAACTCAGGTTACATATGATAAATAATTGTTGTGCGTCAGAGAGGTGTAATTTCACAAACACCACTCTCTTTCTCCACACAGCATCGGCGAGGGTCCAGCTGAGAGAGAGTGTCTCTCAGATGCTCATACCCGCTCTTTATAATGTTATGTGCTGCCCTCCAGTGGTAAATTCATAGGTCACTTGTAAAGTTCTCGAAGAGCTGCTTTTTCAAGATGGTATTGTTTGGTATCTTTTCCCCCCAACTACAAATAAATAAAGCAGTGATAATCTGCTATGATTTTCCTGTGATTTAATCATCTTCCTATATTCAGGTACATGCCTCTGTTTATTAATTGGATGCCAAGCAAAGGAGATATATTTAGTATTGATCTATTTCAGAAACTGCATACTTTCCTAAAGAATATTAACTCTAACACAGATATCTGAGGCTCGGTACATCATATATACATCACTTTTTTTTAAATAAAAAATTATTCCTCAAATGCAATATTAAAGTCGAGTTAATTGCGCACCATGGTGCCTTCATTCCTCAAACAGTTCTAAAACTTCCCTTTGAGTTTGCTGAATTCTGCATTCTTTCTTAAAGCCGGAACCTCCAAAAAAACAGTCCAACTGGAAGAGGAAACATGAAGAGTTTATTGCCACGATAAGATCTGCTAAAGGAATATCTCAGATTCTAAAAGAAGGCGGTGAGCTTCCACCTCCACCCCCACCTTCGTATGATCCCGGTATGACTTTATTAATCCATCAGTAGATCCTTTTGATGCAAATATCTGAGCTGTATTGTCAGTTTATGATGGAGATTCATTGTAGCTCACAAAATAGAGTGCAAAAATTGTTTGGTGCTGCTCATCTAGCCATGGAATTTGAGGTCAAGGAAGGCTAAATTGCCTTGGGGGTGCCAGTATGTTATGCACCCCCAGTTCTGATATAGTCCATAAAACTGCTCTTTTGTCTGTGTAGCCACATCTCCTTGTTTTATCTGCAAAATATATTAGCAGATGCCATGTGCAGATCCACAAGTGATATCATATCATTCCCTAATAGCAAATTTGAATTAGAAAATTGCTCACTATTGCTGGCATGTAAAGTAGTGTTCTTGTTTTCTATCTGCTTTTTATGGATTAAGCACGCCATTCTATCTTGGAAAAAAAATACACATTATTAGTTTGAAGTTTAACAAACAGGTCCTCAGATCCCAAGGCTATCACACAGTTACTATCACTACATTAAGGGGCAGACTTATCAAGGGTCGAAGTGAAAATTCGAATTTTTATGGCCAAAACTGTCAAATTCGACTACGGAAATGTTAATTTGATTCGAGTTTTTAAAAAAGAAAAAAAAATCGAATTTGATTTTTGAGATTTAGCATACCCTGGCACTTTAAGAACTAGTATTTGACTATTTGCCATCTGCCAGATTGCTGTTTTAGCCTATGGAAGACGTCCTGGGATCAATTTGGAGTTGTTTGCAGCCTTCTTGACATTAGAGTTTTTTTGCGCAGAAAAAACTCAAATCGAGTTTGAAAACCTCAAATTGATTTAGATTCGATTTCGATTACAGTTTTCAAGTCCATAGTATTCATTCGACTTTGAAAAATTAGAATTTTTTAATAAATTTCAGTTGGTGGAATTTCGAGTTCATGGGAGTTTATGGTAGTTTTAAAAAAAAAACTCCCATGAACTCGAAATTCGAACCTTGATAAATCTGCCTCTAAGAGATATAATATGTGGTTCCTTTGCTGTATCCCTGCGTAGAAGGGGTTTGTCCTCTACATTACTTGCATTATCCAAATCAATCCGAGCTTAAGCCATAAATTGCTTTAGGTTATCCTGATTGTTTTATGCCACTTACTGTTGTCTATAGACTACTGCTATTTTTCAGAAGGGGGTTAAATAAAGAGTATTGCTTTCTGTTTAAAGTGGACCTATCACCCAGACACAAAAATCTGTATAATAAAAGTCCTTTTCAAATTAAGCGGGACAGACAATTACTTTCACTTTCTATTCAGCATTTCCTAGATGATACTGCTCTCCCCACATTCCCCCTCTCTCTTTACCAATTAATTGTGTAGCTGGTGCATGGGGATGGACATCAGGTCCCCCATTTTGGTGCACAAACAAGATTTTGAGATGTTGCAAGGCTTGTCTTAATAACAGTGTCCACAAAATGGCTATAATTATGAATTCCCAGACTGAAGGAAACAAGATTAAAAAAAATTATGTAGTGCAATTAAAGTTAATTTCTCTTGACTTATGTGATAAAATAGAATTTTTCATAATTTTTTTGGGTGACGGGTCCCCTTTAAGTGAATGTGAGTTAAGAAAAGCTATTGTGAGTGGCTTCCCCATAGTCTTAAAAACAGATTGTTCACTTGTCTCAGCAAGAATTGCATTCTAGTGGGAAACCATGAGTAACCAAAGTTATTTGTTGTCGTCTTTAATCTGAAAAGTTAAAAAGCAGCAGCAAAATGCCACATGCATCATTTAAATAAAATACATTTTTAGAAAAGTGTAGTGCCCCCATACTCTATATTTTTGAAGGCCTAATTATAAGAAACAAATTATGTCATACAAAGGCACTTATAGAGCTATCCTATAGTATTGCAGTAATTTCCTAAACTAATCCGTGACTAAGCATTTAATCAAGCCTGTGTTTACTGTTTCATTTTTAAATGTAGATTATGTTCAATGTCCTTATTGTCAGAGGAGATTTAATGAGAATGCTGCTGATCGGCACATAAACTTCTGTAAGGAGCAATCGGCTCGCATGGGACAAAAAATTAAAGGAGGTACAGATCCCAAAAGAAAACCAACAGTACGTCCCCAGGTAATAATGAATTTAGGGATGTGCGATATTGACTTTTAAAGGGGGTGTTATACTTACCCGTTATTGGTTCAGGAAAGAATACTAGGGATTTTCTGGAGAAGCAGAAGCTCGAATCTGCTATCAATAACATGCAGATGCTATCAAAAACATGGGCATAACAAATAAAAACCACACATGAAAGGAAGGTAAGAAAGAACTGAAATTCACACTATAAGTGAGAGGAACTAAAGGATTAAACTTGGTTAGACCTTAGGCCCAAATGTCTGATGGTGTTTTGGGCACAACTAAATTATGGGATGGATGTAAAGTCTGGCCACAGTCTGCATACGTTATGATTTGAAGTATGTGCCAAAATGGTCTGGGAGTGTCTGGGAAATTCAATTACAGAAATTTATGTTTATTTGACAGTAGTTCCATAGATTCTGAACTCACAAAGAAAGCACAAACTTTGAGAACGCAGTACAGGAGTTGCCAGTGGGAGACCATAGATTTATTGGTTCACGGTACAAAAAAAACAAAGAACTGCTCTTACAGCCAAAAAGGTGGCTCTGCCCTCAAGACCAGGGTAATATTGACCAAGGCTATCTTGAAAACAGAATCCATCCAAGTTATGGGTGTTCAAAGGGAAATCTGTATACTCAGAATTATATTCTCTCTCTAGAGAATCTAAGAAAGAAAGTACATATAGTCATAAGTAATTAAAGCACTGCGTATCTTGACAGCGCTATATAAATAAATGATGATGAAGTAATTATTATTATTCAGTATTGAATGATCTTCTAATCCATTTTGCAGTCAATAAGTATATTTTGTACTTTTATTTTGTGAGGTGGCAGTTTACTGCTGGGGATTATTTTTACCTTCCTCTAGATCAGTGGTTATCACATTTTTTCCAGTTCAAGCTCCCCTTGGAGGTCAAAATTCAAGCGCACCCTTAGCTCGTGTCAAGTTGACATATATAAGAAAATATGTGGTGTACCAGTCATTCAGTTCCTAAAATATTTGAAAATCTTAACATAATTAAACATCAAGAAGGAGAGCTAATACACATTCTTCACAAATCGTTCTATTTCAGATTGGTCCCCACAGTCACTCCTCCTTATCCCCACAGAGGGACCAGCCCCACAATTTTAGGAACACTGCTATAGATTCACATCAGATGGTTCTGCCAAGGTAGCACATCATGGATTTATATTGTGATTATTTTCCTTGATTCTGGTTTAGGCCTGTTTTCAAGGGATTTCCTATTTTGAACTTGTCATATAAAGCATGCAGGTCATCTAAGGTGCTTTCATAGGCTAATCATATCAAAGTGCAATGCCATCACAAACACCAATGAAAGCTGATAGCAGTCGCTGGCACATTTTGCATCCTGCAAAGCTCTTCCAGAGTGCTAAAGGTCCAGCTCTGTGCAGCAAACATTGAATTGGTAGTTATGTTGTATATAATGAAAAGATAGGATTTCCAGAACCGGATAGACAAATGTCAGTTTTTACACTTCTTGCATTTTCTAAACCCTATAAAATAGACATTTGAATGAACAGTAACGCCAAAAACTGAATGATTTCTATTATTTAAATATTACTATTATTTAAATAGTTCTGCTACCATGCATTGGCAAATGACACTCCTCTAGTTTATATAAAGAAGCCACTGTATAGCCATGGGAGTGGCCATTCAAGATGAATTGGGTAAAAAGGCACATGTTTACACAGCAGATTACAGATAACTGTGTAGAATACAAGGGGTTTAGCTGTTATACAGGAAGATAAACTGGGATCAAATTAGGGTTGTCACCTTTTCCGATCGGGCAAGGGGGTGGGCGGATGATATTGGTGGGCGGACGAATGATGGCGTAAGGCGGGTGATCTGGGGGCTGACCAGTGGAGTAAGGGATGGGGCAGATTACATCAGGGGCGGGACTGATGATGTGGCGATCAGCAATTGGCTGATCGCCATGTCATTAATGTCAATGGCCTGTTCGGATTTCCTAACCAGGCTGTCCGGGTGAAATCCGGACAGGTGGCAACCCTAGATCAAATGCTATTCATGGCTCTCTACAGCACTACAGACTGAAAACCTCTTGTATAAAATAGGGCTTCTTCCCACACCTCCACATAATCCTGCATTGTTTCTAGGTTTTGTCTGAATCCTACTGTTTTTTTCCCCAGGATTCAGATTCCTTCAGAATCCTTAGGAAATTAGTGATAACTTACCCAGGTGGTCTAGTGGGAGGAGGTCTGCAGGGTCGCCTTTAGCCTCCTCAGTGAGGACGCCCGCCACGCCGTCACTCCTCTAAAAGTTCTGTGTCTTAGGGCGCGCGCGTCACAGGACTTCCTACTTTATTGGCGCATGTGTGCTGACCTGATGACGCCAGCTCGCAGTGGCGCAAAGTTCAAAAGTATTTAAAGCCACAGACAATAATTTGCCTTGCCCGTTATAGGATCTTGTTCCTGAGTTTCCTGGTGCTTCTGTGCTGTTTAAACTTTTGTATCTGATTCTCTGTTGTGACCCCTGTCTGCTACTGACGATCCTCACTTCTGAATCCTGACCCTTGCCTGATTATTGACTCTGCTGTTTCTGTACCCCTTTCTGATTGATCTTCCGGTTTGACCTTTGCCTGCCTGACTCCGTTTGTACTCTGCCTGCCCCGACCCGGCCTGAGACTACGCCTCATGTTTACATGAGGTGCCCAAAAGACTTTGCTTTACAGTCATGTCCCTTTGCTTGTTCAGAACCCCTCGCTTAGCACCTCTCTTATTAAGACCTGGCGGCATCCGATTAGCCGAGGGCTCCTCCCGAGGTGAAAGGTGGCTGTTAAGAGCTGAGAACAGGGTGCTTAGCATTGGTTCTGAATTTAGGGTGCCGACTGTGACAAAATGATTCATAAATATTTGATCTGTGGGTTCAGAAAAAACAAACCCAGAAAATTCTAGTGAGTTCATTAACTCATATGCTTGTGTTTTCTGGCTCCTTTTTTTTTTAAAAAAAAACAATTTCAAAACAGTTTGCCAGTTTTCCATGCTAGAAAACAGTGTTAAAGTACTCACTTGTGTTTTCTGACTTTTGCCCCAGTTAAAATAATCCCCCTTGATAATTCTTCTGCCAAAAACGTTGGAGTGATATTTGAGTAAAAAGAATTGCTGTTTTTCTACCACCTCAGTTTGGTATTATTTGATCAGTGTGCAGAGTTTATGGTTTACAGTGTTATGCAATTCCATCCCTTATTTGGGGGAGATGGTTTTATACTCTTGCACCTGACAATTCCTATTTCTTTACATTTGGCAGCTGGATTGAGCACCCTCCAATCACTGTAATTGTTTTGCCCTAACTCAAGGATTTAATGTTCATAAATCAGAAAATATCTCATTTTCTGCAATCTACTCTGACCAAATCCGCACACTTAATACCCGTATTTATCAATACATTTTCCGAAAAATTTCCTTTGCAGGAAAAAACGTGTGCAAAATACGAATCGTACTAATCTTTCGGATTTTTCGCCTGAAAACTCAGATTTGTTTTGATTTTTGCCTGAAAACCACGATTATTGCACGAAACCCAGATCAGAATATCTTCTGGACTCTTCCCATTGACTTATATGCGACTTCGGCAGGTCTGAGATACTGATTTTCGGATTCTGACTTTTTCCATCCTCGGGTTACAATAAATCCCGAAAAATTTGAGGTTTTTTTTTTTACTTAAAATTCGGATTTTATAGTAAAATGTTTTTGACATTCGGTCTTAAAGAAAAACCCCCTTAGATTATCAAGGGTTGAAGTGAAATCGAGGGAATTTTCAAAGTTAAAAAATGTGAAATTCAAAGTAATTTTTAGATACTTCGACCATCGAATAGGCTACTATGACTTCGACCTTCGATTTGACGTAAAATCGTTCGACTATTCAACCATTCGATAATCGAAGTACTGTCTCTTTAAAAAAAACTTTGACTTCAATACTTCGCCATCTTAAACCTGCCAAAGTGCTATGTTAGCTTATGGGGATTTTTTTTGAAGATTTGAATATGCAGATTAGGGTTTAGGATTCTAACAAATGAAGCCTGTTTTGTAGCAACAAAATATACTTTTTTTTCAAATTCTCTTTATTGAATTTTTAAAAAATCCAGCAGTAAAGTTTCAAACAAACAATATTTGCCAAGATTCTATGTGAATCATACAAATAAATAGATTTAACATTAACAGCTATTAATTACCAAGTGACCAGATATCTACGTCATCTTTTTTGCTCGACAAATTTAAAAACACAGCAAACATTTTCTCCAATATAACATGTGAATGGTACAATGAAGTTCAAAACAGGTAGCAAAGGATTTTCCAGACCTCAAGGATTTTCTCCTATAAACTTATAAATAAATTGCCTTTTTGTTGTTTCTGTTTCTAAATAAATCGACCACTTTACTTTAAATAGCTTTCTTGAAGAACAGTTTCCTAATTTATATCTAATAGCAAAGGCAATGGGGATTTTTAAGAACATCATTTAAAACTGGAGCAGTATCCTTAATCCAATACAAAAAGATGGCCTTCCTAGTTGCTGCCATTACTAAAAAAACAGAAATAAACCATTTAATCAGAAATTTCAGGGATAGAATTTTCACCAGACTCCTGGAGATAATCAATGAGGTCAAGAAGTGCAAATTGTGGGGAAAGTTTAAAATCAAAATAAGTTGTCTTGCTTATAAATTCTTGAATTTATTCCCACAGTAATTTAATAAATGGGAATAACCATATAAAGTGAAAAATGTCTGTTATATTTTTTGCATTTCAGACTATAAGATACCTTACTAGATTCAAGATAATTCAAAAATAGTGTACTATATCCAAAATGTAGAATCTTACTCTTGTTCTATATTGTTTCATATTCTTTATAAGCTTATTTGGAGTAATTTCTGTTTTTAGAAATAAAGACTATTTTCCCGCCAAATTTTCGAAAGGGATTATAGTTCTGACGAGACAAAAGCAATTGAGAAATTAAGGAAATCTTATTTAAATTAGAGTCTTCAAACAAACTTAGTAAAGATTCATAAAAGTTATGATTGGATAGGGAAACATACTCATTTCTCAATAAGTTAATACCCCTTTTCAGCTGGAAATATATATGTTTCTCCTGTGTTTGGATCTATTAATTGTCTAGTTTGAGTAATACCCTTTTTCTCCCATTTCAGTAATACTTGATCCCTATTCCTTTTGGGAAAACTACCCAACAAATTATACATTATATACTATTATTATTATATTATTTATAATAATATTTATTGTCAATTATTTTTGCAGTATAAGCCACCAAGTCTTAAGACTGATTCACCCGCAGCTGTTTCATCTCCGGCTTCACGTCTGCCACAACCACCTAATTTTGGAAAACCCACCTCAGGTACAACTTAATTGTTCAGTTTAGAAAAGAGAGTTCACCCTGAATTCATTCTTTGTTGGCATCTTTGTATTTAAATTTTACTTACCCTTGTTTTGATGGGTTATTATGATTGATAGTAGTTCTAATGATACCTTGGCAATTCACTGAGATACCAGTGTAATGCACTTACTGACTGTAGATCGATTAGGAATATATCAACTCATTTTACAGCGCTCGCAGGTGCTGTTTATTTTTTTAGGGTTGTGTGAAAAACATTGACTGATCATTTAATGGCCATAAATCCATAAATCCAGAATCTGTCAATGATGCTGAGAGTCCAATGAAATGACTGAATGCTTTGATGTGCACTGTGAAACCATCTCTTTACTATTCCTTATGAACAACAGGCCTACATCATATTCCTAAATCTACAATTACAAAAAACTGACCCCCATTTAATGCAAAACTTATCGTGTTAACCTCAGTGAGTATTTCATATGTATATGAAAAAACAGGACCCGCACTATCTGTTAGTTGTGATTTATTTCACACAAAATGGGATCTTTATCCGACGTTGCGATCTCACATGGAGACCTTTCTCAAGGATGTCTTCATGTGAGACCGAAACGTCGGATAAAGATGCCATTTTGTGTGAAATAAATCACAAACATCACAACTAACAGAGAGTATGTGTCCTGCTTTTTTTATACATGATTGATTATTGACTGTGCACCTATATATATATATATATATATATATATATATATATATATATATATATATATATATATATATATATATATATATATATATATATATATATATATATATATATTCACATCACACAAACCGCACTCCAAGGACTTGTCAGGTGCAAAAATCAAATGCCTTTATTTCAACATTTCGGCTCTCACACGCGAGCCGTCTTCAGGACGCGAGCGTGTGGAGTGCGGTTTGTGTGATGTGAATATAGTGATATTTTTACCAGCACCCAGATATATATATATTGTGAGCTTCAGGTAGCGAAACCCAAGGCCCGGCACAGTTTTCAGCACAGAGAATAGAGACTGATACAGCCTTTAAGTTTAAATGCAGCTTTGCTGACTTTTATTTGGCACAAACACTGGCTTCACATAGGGGATAAAATTCGCTTCACGTAAGCATTAACAGTCCCAATTCACACCCTCACTGGTGTTAACTTCAACTCACGGTTTCCTTAGCCCTCACTGGCTTTTGGTGGACCGCAAATACCAGAATCCTCTCTGGGGCACACTCAAGACACACTTGTCTCCTGGGAGGGGTTTCTCTTTTCCTCTCCAGTCCTTTAGAGCTCTCTCTCGAACACAGGTCAGCAGGGAATCACTCTCCTTCCCAGCTACACACAGGCACCTTCCTTAACTCAAGAAGGTCCTCACGTGGCCCCTCACCCTTCTCCAGCTCCAGGTGATATCCAAGCGAAGAAGCCCTGAGGTGTTGCTCCACATCAAACCTGTAGCTAATTAGCTGCCTCTAGCTTGGCAGCTAAAACCCCTTACATGAAGCAAGGAATGGAAGACCACCCTGCTCTTTTCCATTCACTCCAGGGACCCACTATCCAGCTTTTCCTAAGTCAGAATAGAATTAAACGGCATTACTTGCTGCAGCCACACAGACTTTTCCCTGGAGTTTATACTTCACCAGCCTAATGCTGGTAAAATGCACACAATATTGGGCCCTTTTGACACCCATATCCTACAATATATATATTGGCATCAATAGCCCAAATCATGGCGTTGCTGCACTAATTGCAGACTGCATTTATTCCCAATTAGAGGAAGCAATATGTTCCTTTGGAACTTCCTGACATCTATAAATTGTTGTGATGTTGAATTATCTGTTGGACTTTTGATTGGTCCGACTGCCTTGCTTTAGAAGATATTGAGGAGATTTTTATTTTTCCTGTTTATGTTACATTTGTGTAATCAACATTATGATGGAGTTGATAACACAACTTAGTTAGCTATCAGATTTCAGTCTATTAATATTAGGGAAATGTATTTTTCCACTCCAGCAGACTACATATTACAATATGCTCTTTAATGTTCTCCTATATTCAGGTATACCTTCAGGAAAATCGGTAGCAAACAGTGGAGCCCCTGGAAATAAATACCAAACACAGTCTCCGGCACATAAAAATTCTACAACGGTTACAAGCCCTCAAGCTGGGTAAGTTCAGCAAACAGCCTATCTTTTAACATTGGGAGGCACATTTATCAAGGGTTGAATTTATGTGAATATATTCGAATATACTCACAATTCGACTGGGAGGTTATTTAAGAAAAAAATTGAAGGTCTAATATTTGATCGAATGGCTCCGACCCGAAAATTCTAATCGTATTCGATTTGTATTCGATTTGTATTCGATTCGTACAAATTTAGTTTTTCTCCCGAAAAAAAACTTGAATGCCAGGATGGCTACTAATATCTCCAAATTGATCAATGGACCTCTGCAATTGACTTATAAATTAAATCGTCAGGTTTTAGGTGAATATTCGAATTAGGACTTCCATGATCGAGGTGTGATAAAACTCACATTCAAATTGACACTTGAATAGGGGGATTAAAACTTTAATGTGTAAATTTTGACACTCGAAAATTCAAATTAGAATTTACTATTCGACCCTTGATTAATCTGCCCACTAATGTACAAAGCAATTCTGACCTCATATTTAACTATAACAACCTACCGGCATTTTTCAGCATTTATTTGCCCTGATGCAAAGAGTAGGCAATTCCTATATGGTGGTCTCACAATACCTTGTTTAGTTTGCACTGTTAGTAGCTGGGAAGCTACAGAATATAAAGCAAAGCTGTCCTGGAGCTATTCTGGATTCAGTCCTGCACCCTTTTTCTGTCTAATAACATTTTAGCCCCCATAGCAAGGATGCAGATATATATTGTCTTTACAGTTGCATTCAGAGCAGCAGACTAGGGGTTAGACTTGGCTACACATTAGCTTTTGCTGTTTGTATCAGAACGGCCTTAAAGGAGAATTCAACCTGTAATAAAAAAAGCCCTCTCCCAGCCTACCTGTCCCCCCCCCTAATTTTTTACTCACCCCTACATGCAGATTCTGGCCTGGGAGTTCACGACAGCCATCCTCTTCTTCTCCAGTAATCTTCGTGGGGGGGAGAGAGAGGGGGAGAAACAAACCCCTTATTTAAAAAAAAAACCCTACCCCCCATCCTACATAGACCCCTCCTCCTCCCCAGCCTTGCTGCTACCCCGGGCAAATGCCCCAAACTTTTTACTTAGCCCTTGGTGCAGATTCAGGGATCGGAGATTAAGGTAGCCATCTTTCGGGTCTTCGTGTCTTCTTCCGGCGCTTCGGCAATTTCCTTCCATTTCTGTCCACCAGGAAATTGCTCCAACTGCGCATGCGCTGCTCCGCCGGTCTCATTCTCAGATTACTGAAGACCTGGAAGGTGGCTGCCATGAACTCCGATCCCTGTATCTGCACCGGGGTAGGGTTTTTTTTAATAAGGGGTTTGTTTATCCTTTAATGTGAACCAACTGCAAACTATCAGGCAAGCAATAGTAAGAGCTTCCGCATATGCAAATTAGGATTTGGTTCGGTACTCAGCCGAATCTTTTGCGAAGGATTCAGGAGGAATAGTGGATTCGGTGCATCCCTAGTATTCAAACACATGTAATGTGGACTGGCTGGTACCTTTCTGTATTTTGAAGGGTTTAGCACCAAGTACGGTTTGGAGGGATGCTGGAAAATGTTTTTGGTTAGAAGACCCGGTAGGAATTGGAAAGGGAAATCTAGAAAATTGGAGGGCAAGGTTGTGATCAGGAAAGAATATTGGAAAAACGCTAGTGGGAACTTTTAGGAAGTCAGTTTGAGGGACACTGCTACAAATTACAGTTTATAGGTTTGCTGGCATGTTTTATTGGTTGGCTAGTGTATTTTGTGCATTGGGTATGTGGTAGGCATGCTAAGGGTTTGTGTAAATGAAAATTAATTTCGATGATCTATTTAGAATTGTAGTATGTTTTGGGTTTTTAATTGTATTTATTTCAGGAGAAAAAATCTAATTACAACATGTCCCTGATGTGTTTGCCCATGCAGCACTTTTATTTTAGTCTTTCTTATAAAAGTACCACATTCAGTATTTGATTGTTATGTATCTGAGCACACATGCTGCACCTACATGGAAGAATGTGGGTAATATATACTAAACACATACGTCTATATAATGGAGTGTTGGGGTTATGTGCTTAGTATGTGATACAAGCCAGACCTACATGCGCCCAATTGGTTTTAATTGAAATTTGGGGATGAGCTGCATATTAGTGTGTATATATACTATATATATATATATATATATTCATATATATTCATATGAAAAACTTTGGGAACCCCTCTCAGCCTGCATAATAATTTGCTCCGCTTTCAACAAAAAAGATAACAGTGGTATGTCTTAATTTCTCAGGAACATCTGAGTACTGGGGTGTTCTCTGAACAAAGATTTTTAGTGAAGCAGTATTCAGTTGTATGAAATCAGACATGAAAAACTGTCTGTGCAAAAATGTGGGTACCCTTGTAATTATGCTCATTTGAATGCATGTTAATGCTCAATACTGACTACTGTTTACTAGTTTCTGGCGAATGTGGTCTGGATACCCTACAGCAGAAATGAATCAGGGAGTAGAACATCTCCTGAATCCCTCTTCAGTACTGTGGTCCCTTCACTTTAGGTTAGCAGAGCCTAGGGGAAGGCTACCTCCAGCTAAAGGTCCTTGTTGGAGCACATGCTGCTCTTTCCAGCTATTCCCAACTACCTTACATCTCCAGAACATACTATTACAAAAGCTGCTCCTGTAACTGACTTTACCTTCTTCACACGGTCCTTGTCCCTCAACTTTCACTAGAAGGGTTGTCGCTCTAGGGCAGAATTCTTTACTGGGCCTTGTTGATCCCAGGCTTCCCATCACACATCCGACTGGGTTAGCAGAGGAAGGCCAAATAGGCTAATAACATGGATATGTAAATGAGATCTTATAAGTGTGTTTCTAGTAACTGAAGTATAGAAAGTGTAGGATATGTAAAGCCATAAGGATTGTTAACCTTATGGGTCCCTACATCATGCTAAAAAAACTGAAGTTCCCCTTTACGCTCAAGAATTTGCCTGAAATTAACATTGTGTTTATAGAGTATATCTGTTAATCAGTCATGCAGTGCTTTGGCAGCAGTTATAACAGTAAATGTTGTGACTGTCCATAGAGAAAGAAGATAAAAACACAAAACACTGAGCTGTGAGTCATTAAAGGGCAACTAAAGAGATACACATTTTTATAATTTTCTTATACATCCAATTGTTTCATTAATGTAATTCTTAGCAGTGCTTATCAGAACCAACCCTTGTGGATAACCTACATTTTCACTGTGGCTACTAAGTAGCAATAATCAAATCACTCCCACATGTTCTGTTTTTTAATAGCTCACAATCTGCTTCGCCCTCTTTTGGTCTGCTTGTATCTGTTTATTGACTAGTTACTATTATTCTTGTTAGTACTTTATGTTTCCGGTTATTCCATAAGAGACCACCCCCCCCCCAATCAGAAGTGCTTAAACAATAAGTCATTACTAGAGGCAGATCTCTCCCATCCATGATGTCATTAAAAGGAGTGAGGGTGTCTACAGGTCATAAAATGAGAAAGGACTTTTGGTTGGGCACAGGTTGGAAAGCAGCGGGTTATGGTCTGTCACAAATTAATTCTGACTCATTCATCTCTAATGGGAAAGCATTATGGTGTGGAGACAAAGAGTTGCAGAACCCACAGGCATTTAGGTATGCCCAACTGTTATTTGGTTGTTTGTTGTGCTGCCATTGGAAATCTTGTCGCCAGTGTTATTTAAAGTCATTATAAAGTCAAACTGAATGCCACAGCACCTGGTTGTGCTCCTTATGACCAACACCCAATAACAGTGCCAGCATCAGGGGGGTCAAACCAGGACTTGCATGAGCAGTAGGCACGAATACCAGAATGGTCCCAACTGCGCATGCTCGAAAAAGCTCCGTGCTGGCGCTCACTTCCACTAGGAACCAGAGGATACAGAAGATGGCGCCATCATAGCATCAAAGAGCATGTGCAGTAAAAAAGAAGATGGGGAGCTACTGGGGCATCTTTGGAGGCACATATCTTCCCTTTTAAAGGCTGTGGTTGCCTTGGCTGGTGCAGAAGCCCAAAACATTTCTAGCTACTTCTTTAGTTAAGCTTTAGTTCTCCTTTAAGGGTGGTCTCCATAAGCAGTACTGCTTCACATCATCAAAAGATAACCAAGTCTGTAATTATAATGGTATAAAGGTATATAGTGATGGGTGCATCTGTCTCATTTCTCTTTGAAAATTCCTGATATGTTGAGAATTCACAAAATGCTTTGAAGTCAGTGTAATTTTTTTTTGCAAAACTTTTTCCAAAACACTGTTTTCCATCAATACATTTGAGTCTATTGGCATTTTTCACAAAATTAATCTCTAGAGGTTAAATATTATTTTGTAGAAGCAGACTGTCAAGATATAATTGCTAGAGCTGCTCTACATGTTGCCATTTTTGGTGCATGCGAGTACTACAGCTTGCCAGGAGTATGCATGCCAGTTTTGCTTACTGCAGCAGTGCACAATCTACCACAGAAATAACCAAGATATCTAAAACTAGTTCAATTCTTTTCTCCACTAGTAAATTTGGCACAATAGGTCCACCTCTTCGGACTGGAAGAGATTTACTGAGAATGCAGGAAAGTGACAATAAAACTGACAGTTACATTCCAAGAGTTAATGATTTGCAGCCTATCGACAAGTAAGTATAAAGAAGCACAGCTACTAAAGTAACACTCTGATGTGTATACGGCCAAGCCTGTGTATATAAGTCAATGGGAGAGGTCTCTATCCTATTTGGAAGTTTCTGTAGTCTGCACTGTAATTAGCCTAAAAATCTGACTATTTCGTACGTTTCAGGCAAAAATATGAAAACATTTTCGGGAAAAATCCAGAAAAAGACAATTTAGATTTTCTCAATTTTTTCATGTTTGTCCCAGATCCGATAAAATCATGCTTTTTTTTTTTATAATAAATAAGGTCCAATCATGGATTCTAGTTGATTCTAGTCTGACTTTTTTTTTATTAAAACTCTCAGAAAAATTTGGATTTTGATAAAAAATCCAGAGTGTTGTACTAAACACCACTGAAAAACTGTTTTGCTTTATAAACTATGACTAGGGTACTAATACTAGACATTTAGCATTGCATTTAATTGGTATAGAAGACCTTTTAAGACCTGCCATTACTCATTATGAATTGTGTTGATTTAACAAAAACGGTGTATTTTTAAAGGTGAATACACACCTTATACACATACTACAAAATAGACAGTAGTGTTAATTTGGCTTTGATAAGACACTATGTGTGTTTTAGCAGAGGCAATTCTCAGTATTGTCTATGGCAGGATATTTTTTGTCCTTTTGTAGCTATAAGGGCAGTGACACACCAGGAGATTAATCTCTGGCGATAAATCGCTGCTTCTCTGGGCAACTAATCGCCAGTAAAAAGCTTTCCCATAGGTAATAATGTGAATCGCTGGTGGTAAAACACGTGTCGCTCCAGTCTCCCAAAATCGCTACAAGAGATTCTTCAAGCGATTTTGGGAAACTGGAGCGACATGTTTTACCACCAGTGGTTCACATTATTGCCTATGGGAAAGCTTTTTATTGGAGAGTGCAGGAGATTAGTTGCCAGAGAAGCAGCAAATTATCATAGTGATTAATCTCTGGTGTGTCACTGCCCTAAAAAGTCGCTGCTACTAGTAGCTCTGTGTGTCTTCACCATAAGGGCTAGGCCACACGGGAAGATTTCAGGGAGATTAGTCGCCTGGCGAGTAATCGCCGCATCTAATCTCCCATGTGAGGCAATTTCGAGCGACTTTGAAAAACGTATCGCCGCGTGTGAATAGGCGCAGGCGACTTTAGCGCTAGCAGGTGCGAGATACCAGCAAGCCATTCAGGGAGATTAGTCGCCTCAAAGACGCGGCGATTAGTCACCAGGCGACCAATCTCCCTGAATCGTCCCGTGTGGCCCTAGCCTAAAGCTGTCTTATTATCCTAATGTGAAAATGGATCCTTTGGCTGCCCCATTGCTACACAGCAGCTTGTTTATATAAACTGAAGCAAACACACCAGTTTTACCAGTGCAGGGCAACACTGCATTATATTTGTATTACTTTAAAACATTTATTTTTTTGATGTTACTGTTCCTTTAAGACTAGTTTCCCTTTCAAATGAACTGTGAATCTTAGAGGCTCACATACTTTTGCCACACACAAATAGACGTATGTTAATTTATTTTCATCATCAAAATGAACAAGTAATGTAGACTCATCTCATAAATATGGCAGTTTGTCGAGTTTTAGGACTTGCGTAAAAAACAGATCAATCCACAGCATCAAACCGAAGGCATGCCTAGTTTTAGGTAATGCCGTAATATTGTAAATTCAGAAGGGTTCACAAACTTTCAAGCTCCACTGTATTAAGGTCAATAGTAGGTCTTTCCAGATAACTGACCTTTCCGTAATTTGGATCTTTGTACTTTAAGTTTACTAGAAAATCATGTGAACATTAAACAAACCAAATAGGCTGGCTCTGCTACCAATAAGTATTCATTGGGGCAAATTCACTTACCTCCGAAGTTGCGCCAGCGTTGGCTCACTTCGCCAGGCATAGATTTGCCAAGGCTGCGCAAATTCACGAATATCTGAAGTTGCGCACAAGTTGCGCTAGCGATATTACGATCAGCGATTTCGAAGTTATGCTTGCCATGGCACATTTGCACACGGCGTGCAGTTAAAGTACAATGGCCGTATATGCAGCAGCAACTACATTACACTGCACAAGGCCATGGAACCTTAATAAATGGGTTCTAATGCCCTACACGTGTGCCCACAGTATAGTTTAGGTGCCATATGTTATCAAATGTCTGCCGCAAGAGGTAACGTTCACAAAATCCTCAACTTAATGAATTAACGTAGTTACGTCCCTTTGCCTGGCGTAAGGGTGCGAAGTAGTGCTAGAGTAGGTCCACTTCGCTAGCGAATTTATGCCAGCACCCGTTAATAAATCGGCGAAGTGGCAAAATGGCATCACGCTGGCGAATTTTGGCTAGCGTTAGCCAGTTCACCCTTTAGTAAATTTGCCCCATTATATCTTAGTTGGGATCAAGTGTTTTATTATTACAGAGAAAAAGGAAATCATTTTTAAAAATCTGGATAATTTGGATAAAATGGAGTCTATGGAAAAAGTCCTTTCTGTAATTTGGAACTGGATCCCATACCTGTCTTATTTTTTTGCCCGACTCTGTCTGCCCCAGTCCTTGGAACACCTGGTCAATTATGATCTTCTACATCTGGATGGGAGGTGCGACATATATATCCAGGGCCGCCATTAGAAATCACGGGGCCCCGTACAACAAAATTTTTAGTGCCCCCTGGGCCCCGCCCACACTGACGACCAAGCTCCACTCCATATCCCGCCCACTCCACATCGCAGTTAAAAGACCACACAGACATCAGCGCTAAAAAACCATTGGTGGCAGGGGCCCCCTTATAAGTTAAAAACAAATTGGGGCCCCAAAAAAAATGTGAAAAAAAAAAAAATTTTTTTTGAAAAAAAAAAAAACTGGTGGCAGGGGCCCCCTTACAAGTTAAAAAAAAATGGGGCCGCCAAAAAAAATTTAATTTTGTTTTTTTTTTTAAAAAAAACAAAAAAAAACAATGGTGGCAAGGGGCCCCTTACGAGTTAAAAAAAAAATTGGGGCCCCAAAAAAAATGTTTTAAAAAAAAGATTGGTGGCAGGGGCCTATAGAATATTAAAATAATACATTGGTGGCCAGGGTATTAAAAAAAAAAAACCACACAAACTGGTGTTCAGTAGGATTGAACTCATGGCTTCAGTACTTCAACTTCGCCTCCTTTCGTGACTTCGGGTCTTTTCATCGCTTCAGGACTTCAATTTCGGCTGTTTTCGTGACTTCGGGTCTTTGCGCTGCTTCAGGACTTCGGCTTCAGCTGTTTTCGTGACTTCGGGTCTTTTCGGCACTTCGTGACTTCGGGACTCTGGCTTTTTCCGTGACTTCGGGTCTTTTCTGCGCATCGGCTTCGGCTTTTCGGCACTTCCGCATTCGGCAACACAAGAGGCAAGACGTACGGCTCAGGCGCTCATAAGGGGGGCCCGGATCTTCAAAAAATGCAGCGCTGCCAGGCCCCCCTTCATGCCCGGGCCCGGTACGCATGTCCCCCCTGTCCCCCCCTGATGGCGGCCCTGTATATATCCATTAACAGCACTCCAAATTTTTTCAATAAAACCGCCTTTAATATTTGCAAATATTTGCATGGCAGTACAGCAACGTTTCGAGTGGCACTCCAATCTTTATCAAGCATGGGAGGTGCGACATCCCTGCACCTGTGTATTTAAGGTCCCTATTACATTCACACACTCTGTGGGCAATTATATAATTAGGAGCTAATTAAATTGAATATATGTTTTGGAGTGTGGGAGGAAACTGAGAGAACATAGAGAACCCATGAACAAAACAGTGCTGTGGATGGAATTGAACCTAGGACCCCATGCTGCTCACCCAGCCAGTTTCCATATTATAACCTATAAATACTATAACTTTGCAAGCAACAACACAATCCTCAAAGCCTAAATATGGCTACACAAATGAATAAATCAGTAAAATGATGGACAATATACCTTCATCGGCTAGGTTAACTAGTAAAGAAAAATATGTCTCAAAAACAATGTTCCAGATGTAAAGAATTTGAAAAATCTGAATAATTTTGCATCACTATTTAGAAAGCCAAGATACAGGTAGGATATATATCATTTTGTAACTGTACTGGGGTAAAGCTTATGAGATGCATGCTTGTTCAGCCTTCAACAGGCCATAACTCTACCCTGGTTTTTGGATAAAGGCCAGTGATCCGTATACTAAACAGATACTGTTTGTATATACTAGACACTGGCACAGTGGAGCAAATATTGTCAAAATATTTCCAAATATTGCCAAATAAAGGATCTGATTCTGAGCATGTTTTCTCTTCAGTTTTCCTTTTATTCTCCTACATCTTGCCTTAAAGCCATGCTGTCTTTTTCATAAAGAGAATATTGTTTTTTTTTTTTGTTTTTTTTGAATTCGTTAATTCAGAATGAACAAAAGATTTCAAATTTTTCATAACAAAAGTAAACTATTTCAATAACATATACAATCTGAAACTGTAGTGCGGTAGAAAAACGACAAAGCTGTACAAATAAATGTAAAAGTGAGTTATAATGCAATAACAATATAGTTTTATTTAGTGAAACTTTATTACTTTTATAGCATGTTTATGACCGGTACAACATTTTTAGGTTTAGAGAACAAATGACATTAAAACAATTGTCAATTGTTTATAATTAGGCACAAACATTAATTTTTATAACATGCTTGAATTTATTTTTTCTAGACAATGAAATAGGAAATTCATTTTCCTATTTTTAAAGGGTCTTAATATGAATACTTCTCAGGAGCAACAAAAAAACTTTGTTAGGCCATTGTGAGTGCTTAGCTCTGAACTGCATGTACAGGTACGGGATCTGTTATCCGAAAACCCATTATCCAGAAAGCTCTGAATTCAAGAATTGTCATCTCCCATAGACTCCATATTATCCAAATAATCCAAATTTAAAGTTTAAAAACAATTTCCTTTTTCTCTGTTGTAATAAAACAGTTGCTTGTACTTGATCCCAACTAAAATATAATTAATCCTTATTGGAAGCAAAACTAGCCTATTGGTTTAATTAATGTTTTCATGATTTTCTAATAGACTAAAGGTATGAAGATCCAAATTAAAGGAAAATTTGTTATTAGTGGGATTAGATTCATCATGCCCATTATTCCTGTAGTCTCACAATGTTTAGTGGAGACTGATGGCAGTATCTTGGAAAACCTAGGGGGTTATTTATCAAAGGTTGAATTAAGAATTTATGTGAATTTTTTTTTTTACTCTAACAAATTCTAATGTACTCACAACTCGGATGGGAGGTTATTTATGGAAAAGCTTAAATGTCTAATATTCGATTGAATAGTCCCAAACCGAAAATTGGAATCAAATTTGAATCTAGTTTTCCTCTGAAAAAAAAACTTGACTGTCAGGAAGGCTATTAACATATTCAGATGGTCCTCTTCCATTGACTTGTACATTAACTCAGCAGGTCTTAGGTGGCGAATATTTGAATTAGAACTGTTTCCATGGTCAAGGTGAGATAAATCTCACATTCGAATTTACACTTGAGTTGGTGCTTTTAAATTCAAATTTGTAAATTTTGACACAAAAATTGGAAAATTCAAATTTACCATTCAAACCTTAATAAATCTGCACTTAGTGTGAAATGGACATGGATGTCTACATCATCTGTATGGTATCTGGCAAAGCTGAATAGAGCTGCTCTGATATATTGTATCTCTTATCTTTTCTTCCCCGATTGTATGTATTTGTAATGCCATAGGAAAATATATCTCCTTGCCTGGACATACCCTCCTGCCATGGTTTACAGTTCACAAATACACTATTGCTTCCTTACAGCAAATTTAAAAGCAAGGTCATTGATTTTTTAAGATGGCCGGTCAGAAACCAGTTTAAGCACAACAAAACCACCTACTTATCGTCACATTGATGGGGTGCAAAGGATCATATAGTTTCAACAAAATCGTCCCAACAGCCGATTATGATCTGATACAGAAGTGAAAAACAATTGTGTACTGAAGGAACTCTGTGGCATGTTGGCCTATTCCCTATTGTTCAACATGATCCCTAGTTTATTTATGGAGCACTTTTTCTCCCATAGGACTCCAAACACTTTACAGCAATCAACACAGCCATTATAAGCACTGGGGCAACAGAAGTGATTTGTCACAACAATTTATCATTGGGTCTCAAATCAGGACAGGCCCAGACTGGCAAACTGTTCTGACAATAGGAAGGGATGCTGGTTGGGGGCTGGTTGGGCCTCTGTGTACTTGAAGTGCCAGGGCCTGTTTTGAATTCCAGTCCAGACTTGAATCAGGTCTCTAGGATCACTTAGGAACAGTTCAGTGTAAAAATAAAAACTGGGTAAATAGACAGACTGTGCAAAATAAAAAATGTTTCTAATATAGTTAGTTAGCCAAAAATTTTATGTATAAAGGCTGGAGTGACTGGTGTCTAACAGAACAGAAACAGCTACTTGCTTTTCAGCTCTCTAACTCTGAATTAGTCAGCAACTTGAAGGGGGCCACATGGGACATAACTGTTCAGTGAGTTTGTAATTGATCCTCAGCATTCGGCTCAGATTCAAAAGCAACAGATATGACCCATGTGCCCCCCCTCAAGTCTCTGATTGGTTACTGACTGGGGAACAATCAGTGGAAACCAAGAGAGCTGAAAAGCAGGAAGTAGTGTTCTGGCTATTATGTTAGACATCCAGCCACTCCAGCCTTTATACATTACATTTTTGGCTAACTAACTATATTAAAAAGATTTTTTATTTTGCACAGTCTATCTATTCTGTACACTGAACAATTCTATTTAGGTCTACTTCTCTTCATAGTTCCTTCACCTGTTTTACAAACATTGATGTTACCTTGTACCAATGCAGTTACCCACAACAATCTAATATTTGCTTTTATTTTTATTTAACCTTTCAATATTAATAACATTTGCCTTTTACAAGTGACGACTGCAGCATTTTGCCTGCCACTGTTTTGCACCAGACAGCTGTCAGAACACATTAAGAAAGCATTAAAACTTAATGGTTGTCTTTTTCTATAATAGTTGATGTTTACAGATATAAGGTTGCTGTTTAAAAGAGCAGGGGGTATGTAATAAAAGGCATTAAGTTTGCCCAGGAGCAGTAACCCATAGCTGCCAATCAGCAGGTAGAATTTACCGGTCAACTGTTTAAAAGCAAATATCTTATCGGTTGCTATGTGTTACTGCCCCTGGGCAAAAGTAGTGCCTTTTATTACATATAGGGGCAAGAGAGGTATAATCACTGGGGATGGCAAATTGTTAGGCACAACCTTATTGTTTAGCATAGAGGGGGGCACTTGCACTGGCCTCGAGTACTACTGTAGGAGCACCATGTTGCCATTTTCTTCTGTCTCCTCAATATAACTGGCTGGCACTATGTGCATGTGTGGTTTTCAGCAAACAGGAGCACCAGCCCCGGGTGGTGGCACCCATTCAGACAAACAGGAAGTAGAATGCAACTTTACTTTCTATTTAAGATTTGTTCAGTGCATTGATGTATCTGTTTCATGATATGCATTCTCAGTGTGTACTGTACTGATATATAAATGACACTTTGTTTCATTTTAGAGGAGCACTGAAAGCTAGAACACCTCCGAGTTTGGTTAAAAATCCTTCATCAGGCACTTCATTCAACAAAAGGAAAACTTACAATGCTGAAAACAATGCAAGGTAGTTTTATTTTATTATAAAAGTATAAATGCATTACATAGGTGCTACAGTATGTTAATTGGCAATCAAACTGGAAGGCTGCCAATGAGATAGTAGCTAGATTTCTGGGTTAAAGGCCACCCAGTAAAAATAACTTTTCACAAAGCACCATTTACTCTGCTGTTTCATTGAAAGGTAAGGGGCTAAAGGGAACGGATAACTTTTTTTCAGAAAATATAGCCTTGTGAAAACTTCTAGTAGTGTATTCAGTTGCTCTGTACCTAAGCTCTAGCCATCTCCTTTCTCATCTTCACCTTCCAGGTCCTGCTTGGTCTGGCCACAGGCAATGTGTTGGCTGGTGTGTGTTGCTGGTGGCCAAAGCACATGGACATATTAAAAAAGGTTTTTTTGCAGAGTTTGCATTCAGATTAATGTGTTGAGTTCAGCTTATTGCTTTACCTTGTAGGGCTGCCAGCAGGGTTGTTGTTGTTCCATTATTGGGAGTCACTCAACTATCTCTAAAAAAAGGGGAAAACCCATAAACTAAAAAACTGTAAACAACAAAATTTCTGTACAATCCCTTGTTTTGTCTCTGAATATAAATAATAATAATATAATGATGCTAAGTGACTTCTTTATTTCCTCAGGCCTGAAGCGGCAATGGGGTATGACTCCAGTGACTACTCAAAGCCTTTAAATGATGGCCACATCAGAGCAGCTGACAACAATATGTCAGGCCAGTTGACAAAGTTCTGCCACGAGTGTGGCACCAAGTACCCAGTGGAGTGGGCAAAGTTCTGCTGTGAGTGTGGAGTAAGAAGAATGGTTCTCTGAGAATGGTCAAATAACTCTGCATATTGATAACTGCACATTATCACGACATAAATCTATTATCAGAGGAAGTTATAAGAGTTCGCTCAGCTCTGGTGCACATCAAGCCTCAACTTAGGGACAATATCCACCTTTGTTCAGCATGAGGCAAATAAATAGGGCTTGTATTTTCAATGTCTTCTGACTATCTTTTAATTTATGTGTATATATATATATAGTGAATAAAGTACCCCCTCTTGTAAAATATAAGGATATTATTAGTTACCGAGGAGTTTCATGACCATATAAAAACACGAGGCCGAAGGCCGAGTGTTTTTATACAGGTCATGGAACTCCGAGGTAACTTCTAATACCCTCATATTTTACAACTGGGGGTACTTTATTTATTATAATACACAAATTTTAGTGAGTCATGTGACAGAAATGACATCACTACTCACCGTTTATAACTGATGACATCACTACTCACCGTTTATAAGGATATAATTTACAGGATATTCATGGCTTTTGTGTATTATATATATATATATATATATATATATATATATATATATATATATATATATATATATATATATATATATATATATATATATATATATATATATATATATATATATATATATATATATATATATAACTTTTCAAGATGGACCAGCACTCCAGTTTGTTCAATCAAACGTGAATATTTATTTGAATAGTCACTCTCGTGTCCTATTCAAATAAATATTCACGTTTGATTGAACAAACTGGAGTGCTGGTCCATCTTGAAAAGTTGCATAATACCGTTTGACCGGGCACCCACTACGAACTGAGAGGGTTAAAGTGCAGGTACTTTCTGAACTTATATATATATATATATATATATATATATATATATATATATATATATATATATATATATTCCTTATATTTATATGGGTAGATAGATGCTATATACATTCATGCTGTGGGTCATGGGCTGTTTTTTTTTAACCTACCCATCCCACACCCTGGAATTATGACAGTGACGGGTCAGTATGGTTTAAAAGGATTCTGCACCAATTTACTTTTGAAAAATGCCACCCAACTCACCACTGCTCTCTATGTTTAGCCAGGGGCACAGCTTTTCCCAGCTTTTTTGAGACCCAACGTCTCAGGAGTGGCATCCAGCTTGGGGGGGAAAACGTGATAGGCTGGTCCATTCTTTTATATTTGTCATCCAGCCTATTAAAGCCTGGAATGTGTCCGTGTTGAATTCAAGAACAATACTGTGTAAATCAAACTGTCTGCTCCCTGCCCCTCAGATAAGCATTTATTCATAATACAGAGTTTTTCTGCTATAGCTGATAAAATACACATTACACTGTAAAACAGAGGAGATAAGATCTCATGTAAAATAAAAGTGCTTTCAGTTTCACTCTTCAGCACAGTGTACGGAAAGAAATAACAAAAATATACATGCTTTTTACCCATTGTGGGATTGTGAGTTGGCAGTTTGCAGTCCAGCACTGAATAACATGTAGCTTAGAAATATAGAATCTATGACACAGGTGTTCAGGTAGCTCCATGTAATCATTGCAGAACGGTGAGCCAGCACAAGCTTTATTTGCTGAATACACAGGTGCACATCATCCCTTAATTGACTATAGTACTGGGCTTTATAGTAGTAGATCAGTTGTATAGCAGCTGAAGAGCCCCGGGTTGCATATGCCTGTTATACGTGAGAGTAAATTGAGCCAGATGAGAATATTCAGTCATATGAAAAAGTTTGGGAACCCCTCTTAATAATCTAAACTTTTGTTTATCATTGGCTGAGCTTTCAAAGTAGCAACTTCCTTTTAATATGAAACATGCCTTATGGAAACAGTAGTATTTCAGCAGTGACATAAAGTTTATTGGATTAACAGAAAATATAATGAGCATCATAACAAAATTAGACAGGTGCATAAATTTGGGCACCCCAACAGAGATATTTCATCAATACTCAGTTGAGCCTCCTTTTGCAAATGTAACAACCTCTAGACACCTCCTATAGCCTTTGATGAGTTTCTGGATGGTGGTATTTTTGACCATTAGTCCATACAAAATCTCTCCAGTTCAGTTAAATTTGATGGCTGCCGAGCATGGACAGCCTGCTTCAAATCATCCCATAGATTTTCGAATCGAATCGGGGGACTCCGTTGGCCATTCCAGAATATTGTACTTCTCCCTCTGCATAAATGCCTTTGTAGATTTCAAAGTGTGTTTAGGGTCATTATTTTGTTGGAATATTCAACCCCTGCGTAACTTCAACTTTGTGACTGATGCTTGAACATTATCCTGAAGAATTTGTTGATATTGGGTTGAATTCATTCGACCCTCGACTTTAACAAGGGCCCCAGTCCCTGAATTAGCCACACAGCCCCACAGCATGATGGAACCTAATTTGACAGTAGGTAGCAGGAGTTGTTCTTGGAATGCAGTGTTCTTCTTCCACCATGTAAAGCGCTTTTTGTTATGACCAAATAACTACATTTTTGTCTCCTCATCGTCAAAGCACTATGTTCCAAAATAACTGTGGCTTGTCTAAATGAGCTTTTGCATACAACAAGCGACTCTGTTTGTGACGTGAGTGCGGAAAGGCTTCTTTCTCATCACCCTGCCATACAGATGTTCTTTGTGCAAATTGCACTAAATTGTAGAACGATGTACAGATACACCATCTGCAGCAAAATGTTCTTGCAGGTCTTTGGAGGTGATCTTTGGGTTGTCTGTAACCTTTCTCACAATCCTCCACATATGACGCTCCTGTATTTTTCTCGGCCTGCCAGACCTGGATTTTACAGCAACTGTGCCTGTGACCTTCCATTTCCTGATTACATTCCTTACAGTTGAAACGGACAGTTTAAACCTCTGAGATAGCTTTTTGTAGCTTTCCCCTTAACCATGATACTGAACAATCTTTGTTTTCAGTTCTTTGAGGATCCCATGCTGTCACTCTTCAGAGGAGAGTCAAACAGAAGCACAACTTGCAATTGGCCACCTTAAATACCTTTTCTCATGATTGGACACACCTGCCTATGAAGTTCAAGGCTTAACAAGCTAATCCAACTAATTTGGTGTTGCCAGTAATCAGTAATGAGCAGTTACATGCATTCAAATTAGCAAAATTTGATTTAATTACATACAACTGAATACGGCTTCACAAAAAATCTTTGTTAAGAAACCACAGTACTCAGATATTCCTGGGAAATGAAAGACATACCACTGTTATCTTTTTTGTTAAAAATGGAGTAAATTATTTTGCAGGCTGAGAGGGGTTCCCAAACTTTTTTCATATGACTGTATTTGCTTCTAATTGAGATCAGGGAAAGGGCATGCCTCACATAACAACTCTGCCTTAAAATGTCAGCTTTGTTTATCTGCATGGTAACAGCACTAAGGTATAATAACACTCTGAGAATGCACGGAACTGAGCCAGCCATGTTGTTGAAATTAGACTTTACGGGAATATACGGTGAGTTATCAGTAAAAAAAAGGTCAATATCACTTCTGCACTGATATAACTGCACTGTCATAAACCAAACCTTGAACATTTTGTGTACTTGCGTGATTAACCCCAACTTTATTTACTTTAAGCTTTTTCTCCCTTTCCTGCCTATTCCTCCCAATGGCACAGGAAAACTCTTTTTATTCATGTTTTTTCTCAGGTGCCAATGCTGTAACTTTTTCCTTTTTTTATTTTTTTTTTAAAGTCTGACAAATTCGAAATGAAATTTTTTAGAAGTTAGAAAACATTTTGAGAAACAGGGTTTATATGTATGTATATATATTTGATTTCTTTTATTATTAGCAGGGACATTACTTATGTGAGATTTATATACAGTAAGTAGCATTTTGTGAAATTATTTCCAATAATATTTGATTTGTTGCGCACTACTGTACTTCATTGTTAGTTATGCGGAACATCAGATTGGAAAGAGGGTTCACTTTTTTCCATGTCATTCTTTATGCACACATCTGAATTCGGTCATTTACAACTGCAAGTGCAATGGCAAAAGTGCATTTTCAAGCACAATAGGCTTGTTGGTTTTTTTTTCCCACAATGGAGCATTTTTCCCAGAATTCCCACGTTGGTGTGGTCAAAAGAAGGGATTGTGTCTGATGCAGTTGCAGCCAAAGGGTTCAGATTAACACAGTTGTGCTAATGGACATAATTATGCTGGTGGCCAGCATGCAACCTGTTCTTTCAGTACAATTGTGCTGCGTCAATTGGAACCCTGGAGCTACCACCTGGTTCTGAGGTGGTGGTGACTCTAGGGTCCAGCAGTGAAACTGTTATCTGCCGCACACCACTTACTTGTTTATAGAATGCATTCAATTCCCTAACTGGCTCCAAGTCAAATAACATCCAAGCTGTATGTAGGGAAGACGCTGGCTTAAGCCTTTGTCACATTTTGTTGCAGAAGTTGTAACTTTTCGTGGGACCAACCCCTTCCTCAGGTACAATACCATATTGCAGCGGAAGAAGGGGTTGGTCCCAAAAACTTGTGCTACAACTTCTGCAATAAAATGTGACAAAGGCTTAAGCCAGTACAAATCAGTGTGCTTCTTCTCTATATACAGCTTGGGTGATTCTAGGGTCCCCCGCATCAGTATGTGCAGGTCTGATCGATTCAATCTGGATGCTGGAAGGACTGAGCGGGGCTTAGCTCAACTATACGGAAATATAAGAAGTACTCTTTGATGCAAGTACCTTTAAAGGAGATAGAAAGTCATCTTGCACGTGGGGGTGCCAAATGTTTGGCACCCCCAAGTGATTGTATTTACTTACCTAAAACTCCGGGCCGGGCCCTATCCGCACAAAACTGGGGTTATACCAGTGAGCACCACGGAACGAGCCTCTCCCGGCTTCTTCTTGCTTCAAATTTCCCAGGGCAAACGCATGCGCAGTTGAACGAATTAGCTGACTTTTTAGTTATATTTCGGCTTTTAGTTCTACTGCACATGTGCAGCCATGGTTCCAGGTAAGTCAATACAATAAATGCTTTTGAATTTTAACTACTTTTTTTGGCTGACTCTTTGGAAAAAAACTCAACTTTGTTTATTGTTCTATACACATGCACCCATAGACTGGGGTGAACTGTGAGTATATTCTCTCCCCCTCATAATTTTTGCTTGTATTATTGAACCCCCAATACACTTTGGTAGGGCGTATATTCGCTTTTGCACCATTCCAGTTTATTGTATTGTATTTGAGTGACCAACACCTGTTTCAGGAGACACCTTCTTCAAAATCTCAATATCAGAATTGCCCATACGATGCCCATCTGATGGAGTTGACTATGAACATCATTGAGCTGCTGTGATTCACTGGAGCTACTGGTAATGGTCTACTTGTAATGGTCCTGGGTACTAGTCAGTGTATTTTGGTTTTGCGATACCGTAGGCACCAGACTGTACAGTGTCCCACAACTTATAGAATGAGGTCACAGAGAACACTGCCCTCTGGTACTTGTCCTAAAGTTACTATCAGACCATCTGGCAGAAACATTCTGTGTTATCTTTACATAAGGATATGCTGATTTTATATTAGTGACCTTAGGGGAACCATAAGTAATACATACATATAAATATATAGTGTTCCTATATCATAGGTCATGTGGTCTTGATTTCGGTGACAGCAGATTGACTAATTCCTGGATGCGTGGGCAAATGATGAAAATGTTTATTCTAAGGAAAGTATTTTATTTGTCCTTACAGCTTCTCTTGTTTCCATTGTCTAAGTTCAGCAATGCTGGGAGCGTGCAGGTGACTTGTTGCTTTTCTTCTTGTCCCATTTTTCAAAATTCTAAATGCTGGAAGTGATTTCTTAATGTCACACTAAAGGGCACTTTATAATGAAAAAAGACTTGATTTTAACAAAATCTTTGCTCAATGTTCCCAAAATTAAAAATTTGCCATTTGTTGACCTGTTGTGTGCACATAACCCATTATAAAAGGCATATACTGTCATATAATCATTGTTTTTATCTTGTGTGTGTGTGTGTTTAAATTACCCACATACCAGCTAAAGAATTTGTTTGCTTGTTGTAACTTTGGCCTAAACACTAGTTGTTTTAATTTTGGTTTAGTCGCCAGTATCCCTATTTTTTATAATTTCACAACTTGGCCAAAATCAAAATGGATTTTATTATTTATTTAACAGATGTCTTTATTGTATATTATACATGTTTAATGCAATGCACTTTGGTTCTGATTAATATATGCATTTTGATACTTTCCATTCTGGTTAAGGTTGTTAAACTGTTTGTACAATACGCTGTACCGCTTCCACAGTGAAACATAATGTTCATTCACAATAAAGTATATGGCTGGTGGTACTAAGTTAATCTGATAACGTTAATTAAAAGCAACATATCTGTGCAATGGGTGTAAATATAACGTATGATACCCACTACCCAGAGGGAACCCTAGGGATTGGGTAAGAGTACAGTTGCCACCTGTCAGGATTTCACCCAGACAGCCCTGTTTTCGGAAGTTCTGTCCCCCCCCCCCCCCGCCATCTGTCCCACTCAGAACATCATCCGATCTGCCCCTCCAACGTCACTCCCTGTCATCCATCCCACCCCCAGTGACACCCGTTTTACTCAAAGTAAAAAGGTGGCAACCCCAGGTAAGAGGGACCTGTTACAATTTGAAATGTCAATCTCTGACAGTACGTGATGGCTCCAAGGGGTTAGAGGGGCAGCAAAGACATGATCCTGCAGGCAAGGTAAGCAGAGTACAAAATGAAAGGTAATTAGAATCAAATACCAAACTTAAAATAAAACTAATGATCAGTGATAAAAGGAAATGCACCAAGATACTTTAGCAAAAGAGACAGAATAGGCAGAATTGCTCTGGCAAAATGAGGTATTATAAAAGGCTTCTGAATACAGAGTACAGGGATCTTTAGTCATCCGTGGTCTAGCTAGTTCTACACTCTACAACTGGTTCAGTAAAAATGCTACTGCTTCATTATACACTTTTATCAACATAGTTGGCATCCCAATGGCCAGATCAATAAGGGTTGAGTATATGTTACACCCACATTGGGACTAGGTCCTCAAATGTTTGGGCAAAGTTAGCCAGGTCCAGTGTTTAAGGCTAGTTTAAGTGAGTTTTAGGGTCCTATTATGGCTGCCCTGGACACCAATATAATATCATGAATGTCATGAACCAAAGGACCAAAACAATGATTGAACGAAAAGGGTTTTTTGAACCTATTAAGTAACTGTTACCTGTTGCCAATGAAGTGCTGTAGTGCTTTCCACTGTCACACGTCTATATTTGTATCTGTAAAGCTAATGACACCCACTTTAGTTTGTCTCTCCAACCCAAAACACCTATTCCGAATGTACATTGCACATAAATACAGCAAGGTTTATGATCACCCATTAAATAGGAATATTCCCAAAAATCATCGTAAGTCTCCAAAAAGTATATCTTTAAACAGCATAAATGTAACCTATATAGGCCTCACTATCTCTACAAACCCCAGGGTCGGACTGGGCAAAATACCCTAGAGGTACAACAGAAAAAAAGTGTTATGTGTCCTGTCTTATATGACTTGGGAACTCGGTGTCCCAGTTTGCCTTGGTCTGGATGGGGTGGGCCCTTCCCCCTTCCCCTTCCCCATTTCTGGAGCACAGAGCATTAACTCATTACTACCTTTTCCAGATTATTTTGTGAATGACAGGAACAATTGTCTATGGCGGGGTCAAGGAGAAGACACATACAAAATGTATTGTAATACTTAAGTAAAAGAATCCAAGGTGAGTGTCTCAGGAAGAATTTGCAATGTACAGGGAGAGCAAAACCTAACAAATTCCTAAAACAAATATGAACAATAAATCTCTTTAGGATGGGCAGACTAGTATTTTTCTCACAATGAAGCAATAGCACTCTGGTGGGACTTTTGTGCTTCAGTTAGACACTGGGAATTAGAAATCTGTTTCATTGGCTCTGATAAAAGATTAACAGAAACTGTAACATTATGGGGCCCATTCACTAAGTTCGAGTGAAGGAATAGAAGAAAAAATACTTCGAATTTTGAAGTTTTTTTGGCTACTTCGACCATCGAATGGGCTACTTCGACCTTCGACTTCGAATGGAATGATTCGAACTAAAAATCGTTCGACTATTCGACCATTCGATAGTCGAAGTACTGTCTCTTTAAGAAAAAACTTTGACCCCCTAGTTCACCACCTAAAAGCTACTGAAGTCAATGTTAGCCTATGGGGAAGGTCCCCATATGCTTGGCTATCTTTTTTTGGTCAAAGGATAATCCTTCGATCGATGGATTAAAATTCTTCGAATCGTTCGATCGAACGCGCAAAATCCTTTCGATATTCGAAGTCGAAGGATTTTAGTTCCCCAGTCGAATATCAATGGTTAATTAACCCTCGATATTCGACCCTTAATACATCTGCCCCTAACTCTCCCAGAAAAACTGTGCATGAATTCAGTACGAACAGACACTGACTGAGATCAACCCATAAATGTCTATTCACTACTTAGTCAATTTTTGTGTATGGAACAATACAATATAAAATCATATAGGTGCTAAACATACTGTATTACTGGACAGATTAAAGGCAAATTAACACTTGGGTAAAAACTCCTGGTAAAAATGACAGTGTTTAAGAGGAAACATTAGTTTAAGGTTAAGCAAAAAAGAAAAAAGGTCTTACCCAGGCTGGCGGGCAGTTGCAATTCCTGGTAGAGCACGTTACATGGACTCTTTCCTCATATGTAGGCCTTTGTGTTGCTGTTGGAGGAATGGTTACCCACACTTATTTCACACACAAAACTTGACTTCACAAATTAATTGGGTACCAGCAGTTCCTTAAAACATCACAGTTTCTTTGGTAGTTGCTGAAACGTAAGATGGTACAGGCACCATTCACATTCACTTGGAACTCTGACTTCTCTAAAGTATACACTGAAGAAAATAACTGAGTTTGCATATTTGCCTTTTTAGTATTTTTTACAACCATGCTGGTACCATTATTTAAAGGAGCCACACTGTCAACCCCTGTCTTTTTACTATTAATGTGCTTTAAAAACATTTTGCTTGGTTGGGTTAGACGTAGCCTCTACCGCAATGTGCTCCTCATTTCCTTTCTTTCTTTATAAGCATTAAATGCAGCTTCCCACAAAGTTTTTACTATAAGTACCTTTCTCTTCTTGCCTATGAACTTCTTTACTTCTATATTAAGCCACATGGGGAGGTTCTTAGTGCTTCTACATTTTCTTCTTAAGGAAATAAACTGTGAACGTTAACAATTTAATATAATTTTAATTGACAACCATTTCTGTACTGTGTTTTTAGCAAAAAACATAATGCTCCAACCTATGGTCTGAATGGCAGCCCTCAAGGCACAAAATTAGCTTGTTGCCCCAGTGTAAATTTGTTTTTTGCACCAAACACTAAATGAGATCACATTATGTTACCCAGGGGTTCAATTACATTCACATTTGCTATACATTCTGGGTCATTAGAGTTCACTAGGCCTAGTATAGTATGGTTTCCGGTTGGCTAGAGACTCTAAAGTTTTGGATATATTTACTCAGGCAGTTTCCCCTGTATTTGGACACCTAAGTGGTCCTTTGATTCACCCAGGCAGCTATGTCCCTTTTCCTGGGTCCATAGTAGTTCAAGGTTTGCCCCGTAGATGGCAGTGTTTAAAGGTTTTAAAGGGAGAGCACACATGTGCTCATTGCTCTCTTCCTGGATCACACCTTGCAGGGATGTGGGTACAGGAGTGGGTCTGGACAGTATCAGGCCCCAAGTTAGGGAAAGTTTTATTTAAAGTCAGAAGTTGGTGTAATAGTCGCTCTAGGAGTGAGAGGTAGAGGCAGGTATTTAGTGAGCAGCTTTCTGGATCCAACAAGGAGAGTAGTTGAGGTCAGACTAGATCCTAAGGAGCCCATTGGGGCTGCAAAACAAGGACCCTCCTGGCAGTCCCGGGGCCCCCTCCTACCGTTAAAACTGTCGATGCCTGCACATGCAGCGCGCATGTGCAGAAGATGCACCACGGGAACCCTAAGCAGATGCTTATAATGTGGCCACCTTACAGTGAAATGCAGATACAATTTGCATATAATAAAATAGCAAATTGCCAACTTTAGTTGAACAGTGGTCTAAAGTTATAGGATATAAGTTATAGGATATAAGTTATAGGATATAATGTGGAAAAATCTAAATCCTGCAAAAAAAAAAAAAACCTGGGCATTGGTGAAATCACAAGGTTGGGCTGCATCCTTATTGTATAGCAGCTCAATGTTGCTTCATTGGGTTTGCCATCCTCCTGTGCTGGAATGAATAACACAAATCTTGAGTATAGTCGGAATGTTTCATTTTTCATGTTTTATTGTAAATTGTACAAAGCAAGTAGCAGCCATAGAAATTGTATGCTTACAGAACAATCATTCCGGAGAGATATTAGAAGTGGTAGAACTATACTGCAGAATATTGGATCTGTGTCTATGTGTAGAGCACAATTCAGTAAAAAGCTTATCATCGTTTTTATACACACAATGTAAAAGATACATGGAATAAATAATCCGCGAATTCACAGTGCAACATCAGATACTGTAAATGTAACAACAAAAAAATAAGAGAATCTGTCCTTAAAGGAGAAATACCTATCTATATTCAGCATAAAGCTACAACTATGCCTCTGTTTGCTGTACATGTGTTCTTATGTTCTTAGGGCCCTCATAAGAATTGTGTACCTGCTTGTAAATGTAGTGGAAGTATTTGTGTCACTTCCCTGGCTGTGGAGGAGTTTACACCATTGCCGCCATCACAACAGCCAATACTCCCAGACCAAATGAAGACCAGCCTGCAGGATCATCAGATGGTGGCAGTGCAGTGAAATGTCTTCTTCTTGCCCTTGTGGAGGATTCTCAATGCTACTCCTCCAGCAAAGGAGTCAGATCCCATTTAAATCCTGTTGCTTGAGCATATAAAGTCTTTAGACCCTGACTTGTCGACTAACAACCAGGAATCTATCAGGGTGCCATTTATTATAGCCCCTACAGACTCGTGTGTCCATCTGGTTGTCCAGCACAATTCCCATTCTACATTCATGAGAACTTCAGTACATGGACGGCCATTGGACAAGCTGTGTTCTCATTCTAAATTATATATATTGTGATGGGTTTCAAGGAAATTGTTGTTATACATGCTAACGCACTTCTTTTGTCGAAAACAATCATTCTGACAAAGTATCCATAGCACCCGCACCACCCCATCAAAACAACAGGCTGAATATAATCCTTTATTAATCCTATTTATTGTGTTTGTTGCTGAACGCAGATGTATATTTCCCCTTTAAGGATTGACATAACCTTGTTATCTGAAATGAACAAAACAAGTTCAACAAGTTTACAGAGAACAAATAAAACCCTTCGGTAGTTCTGACTTTTATGCAGGTTTAGAAAAGTAAATAGTCGTTCTTTACAAATACAGATTCACCCAACCCAAGCCCTGTATTAGGGGGATACTGACAGTCTTTATAAATTCCTGGTATGTCACGCTCAGATCTGACTTCTTCAGGATCACACTATTTGCTTTATAGAATGTCACATCTATTGTCACTACAGAGGCATGGCCTGACTCACAAAGAAGTGATAGGCAGTTGGGTTGCTGCTGGCTGGGAAAAACCAGGAAGGAACCCAGCTCCCCATTGCTCCTTAGAGACTTGGTCCTAAAAGTTCAGATGGCTGTTCCAGTTAAAATAGGGCATTTTCAAAACGCATCAGTTAAAGGTGGTTCACCACTTGTTATAAAATGGTCATTTCTAAGCAACTTTTCTTTTGGTCTTTATTATTTATCTTCTATAGTTTTTGAATTATTTGCCTTCTTCTTTGGACTCTTTCCAGCTTTCAAATGGGGGTCACTGACCCCTGTAAAAAAAACAAATACTCTGTGAGTCTACAAATGTATTGTTACCGCTACTTTTTATTACTAATCTTTCTATCCAGACCCTCTCCTATTCAAATTCCAGTCTCTTATTCAAATCAATTCATGGTTGCTAGGGTAGTTTGGGCTCTAGCAACCATATTGCTGGAGCCGCAAACTGGAGAGCTGCTGAATAACTCAAAAACCACAGGTAATAAAAAAATGAAAACCAATTGCAAATTGTCTCAGAATATCACTGTAAAATTCAAACTCTTTTAATAGTGCTGCTTCAGCAGAATTCTGCACTGAATCTGTTTCTCAAAAGAGCAATTTATATTTAATTTTGAAATCTAACATGGGGCTAGACATATTGTCCGTTTCCCAGCTGCCCCCAGTCATGTGACTTGTGCTCTGATTACATCAGTCACTCTTTACTGCTGTACTGCAAGTTAGAGTGGTATCACCCCTCCCCCCCTCCCCAGCAGCCTAACAATGGGAAGGTAACCAGATAACAGCTTCTTAACACAAGATAACAGCTGCCTGGTAGATCTCAATAGTAAATAGCAAAATCCAGGTCCCACTGCAACACATTCAGTTACATTGAGTAAGAGAAACAACAGCCTGTCAGAAAGCGGTTACATCCTAAAGTGCTGGCTCTTTCTGAAAGCACATGGGCAGGCAAAATGACCTGAGATGGCGCCTACACAGCAATATTACAACTAAAAAAATACACTTGTTGGTTCAGGAATTAAATTTTACACGGCAGGGTGGATTATTTGTATTGTAAACAGTTTAATTTAGAAATAAAAACTACACCCTTTTGAAAGCTGTAAAATGGTCATAAGAGGAAGGCAAATAATTAAAAAAACTATAACAATTAAAAATGAAGACCTACTGTAAAGTTGCTAAGAATTGGCTGTTCTATAACATAGTAAAAGTTAACTTGAAGGTGAACTACCACTTTCATGAAGTAGGGGGCGAACAAAATCAGGAAAGGACCAGTGTACAAGGGACGTATATGAACTAATTAAGCACCAAATAAAGGGCAGATGTTAGATATACACTTTCCTATATTGCACTGCACCAGCTTTCCCAGTACTGCCCATGATCACCTTGAACCCTATCTAATTTTAGGATTTCAAGTTCTAAGTTCTAATTTGCCATAACTCTCCATCCTTATTTGTGGGTTTTGGCAAGTTAGATCAAAGACAAGATCTGTTTTCCAGCAGAGGACTCAATTCAGCCCCTTTAGGGAAGGGGCATGTATGATGGGTTGGGCTTAGGCGTAGCTATGCCGCTGGTCTTAGCATTCGCTACAAGAAGAACTACAATAAAGTCGCATTTGTATGTAGCATGTCAGTGAATCTTGGTCAGTTTTCTAGACCTGCCCTATCTCTGAAGTAAATTTCCCAACAGACTGGGGATCATTTATAAACACTGGGCAAATTTGCCCCTGGGCAGTAACCCATAGCAACCAAATCAGTTTGCTTTCATTGCTCAACCTGCAGGTGGCTGAAAAAAAGTCACTCACTGATTGGTTGCTATGGGTTACTGCCCGGGGCAAATTTGTCCAGTGTTTATAAATTAGCCTCACTCAATATATGAAAATACATTTCTGCTAGAATGAAGGGTTAATGAACTCGGCAAATATGAAACAACGGCCTATGTCATAAATCATTGAACTCATTGAAATGAAAACAAGGCATTATTACACATACACACTGAAAATAAAATGAAAGCATTGCTTGAAGGTTAATATACTGTACATGGTCAAATGGAACAATTCTATTACTTACAAAAGAAATTCCCTTAAATTGTAAGTTCCCCTTTAAATAAACTGGTATTATGTTATAGATGGACCTATTTGAGGCATGTTTTCAATTGGTCTTCATTATTTGTAATTGTTTTGGTTTTAGTATTATTTTTATTATTATTATTACTCGTTTCACCTTGCAGCTGCAAACTCTTTCTTGTTTTCAGGTCACAGACATCAGAAACCAAAAAACAAACTATGAAAAAATGTTACTTTTTTCCATTGATTATCTTTCTATTCAGCCTCATTCTGACACTGCAACCTGGTAACTAGGGTAACCAAGCCCTAGCAAGCCGATAGCACTTCCAAGCCTGAAGACCAATTGCAAATTGCCGTTGAATACCACTGCCTACAACATGTTTTTGAAAATCAAAATACCCCTTCAGTATCCTGTAAGGCACTATTGATAGGTAAATGAGTATCAATATTATCTCTTATCTAAAGTGTCATCCAAAATATATGGTACAAGGAAGCTACTTTATTATGTCATAGATACATAACATTAAGGAAGCACAAGGCTAATACTCAGATAAGCCATTTGGGCACAGATATACTACAAAGTGAAGAATGTGTTCATGCTGATACAGGTATATCTGCCTTTAAACTGACATCAGTATTTTTCTCTGTATGAATCTTCCCTAGAGGGGTCAGCCCTAGCCCCAAGTGCCCTCTTTAAAAAAATAGTTGGGTGCCCCAGGTAGTAGTAAGCGCACTCTCTACACTAGCAAACCACCTACATACCAGGACAAGCCAAGTCCTTCTGCCATTTGGGTTGTGCCTGGTAGGTACACTAGGTGGTTTGCTAGTACAATATATACGTATATACAGTACATGGACAGGATCTGTTATCCAGATTGTTTTGGACTTGGGAGTCCCTGCTAATTCATCCTTTGACCCTTTGTTGTGACTGGTTTGTTTTATAGATAAGAAGTCCCTTATGCAGTGTCTGTTCACTGGGAATCTAATTATTTACCTTGCAAGGACCAAACATAGAGTAGCTTTCCCTGTTTAGCTCAAGGAATAATAGGAATCATAGATATTTTTTGGTGACTAACATGAAAGGCCTGAAGTATGTTGAGCACAAGGCCTATTCATTGAACTCATGTTGAACAAGGCAACATTCTGCCTCTTTAAACCCAATATTATTGTTTTGCCACCACCTTAGATTTAGATTTAGGCAGTTTATCTACTACAAGCACAGGGTATAGTCTTGTTTTTGCAAATAAAATGCTAAACAAATTGTTTAAATTGGAAACAATAATAAATAGCAATGGTGCCTTTTGAATCTGAGAATAATGGGTTTCTGGATAAAAGTTCATATATATATAGTTCACAGATAGAAAGCACTCACGGCACGATTTCCATAAATAGTTAAAAGACTTTTATTCCGCCAGCCATATGTCTACGTGTTTCAGACCATCATCAGGATCCTGTGTGGACCGAAACGCGTGGTTGGAGAATAAAAGTCTTTTAACTATTTATGGAGATCGTGCCGTGAGTGCTTTCTATCAGTGAACTAAATATGTTTTGGTAAGCACCCGGCCTTTATTGATTTGAATGGTGTGTGCTGATATATGGAATATATATATATATATATATATATATATATATATATATATATATATATATATATATATATATGTATATATATATATATATATATATACTGTATATATATATTTACATACAAACACATATTTATATGCAGCAGGTGTCAGAAGAAAACAGACTTCACTGTGTAGTAAATCCAGCCCTTTGACTTTATTCCCACATAGTGGGCATTGCTTTTTCTGTTAAAATATTCATTTAATGAGCACAAGAGCACAGTTTAATAATGTCTCATATATAAAGTATTCCCACAGCACAACTAACCATTATTTTTATTCATTTTTTCCCTTCAACTTTTTTCTTTTCTATTCTGAAAAAACGAGAATGCCCCTTGGACTCCTGATGGGTAATTCCCATGCGGAAGGAGGAGAAGCCCAAGCCATGCCACATCTGCTGATAAGGTGCAGCCGATCAACCCATAACTTTCATGAACCATAAAGAGCTTCTAGTGAAAAAGAATCCTTTTATATTAAGGAATGAGCTGATCAGCAATGAGAGCTGTATGACCTCCCCAAGAGATCTGGCACCTGGCTGAATGCAGACAGATTGAGGCATTTTATTCTGTATGTTTCCTATCTCCATGTCCAGCTGAATCTGCCTCTATGTGGCCTACATCAGGGAAGACAACCCATGAAGCATCTTTCTACAAGTAATTACTGACAGTCCCTAAAAACATTTTACATATGTTATACTTAACCTACATTCTTAACAAGATACAGATGCAACAAACCTTATGTATTGATAGGCTCAAATAGCTCACCACATCCGTCTACTTATATGGACCTGTATCACCCCTTCAATGAAATGGAAGCTGTAACATGTACTGCCGTGGTGCGCCCCTTGAGCCGTGTCATCACAAAGTTTGCTCCATCCGTGTGAACAAAATGAGTTTCTGATTAAAAACCCCTGCTAATCTTTATACGGATATTAACATATTTACAGATAATGATGCCAATTATGGTCATTAATATAGTCACAAAAACAGCACTCCAACCAAAATTCATATACTGTAGATGCTTCGTGAATCACACAGAAAATTCTTTGTTCTTTTCATTTGCTGACGAATTTTAGGGCAGTAGCGGAAAATGCACATTTGGCACAATTAAAACATGAAAGAAACAAGCACCAGCCTACTGGCCATGGTAGCACCCCATCTACTTATTCATTGTGTGTCCGCTATACATTTTTATTCAGCTTGTGTTGTTATACAGTATATTCCATACTATTTCTAACATGCCTGGGCTAAAGGGGGCCATAGACGTAACAACTACGATCATTCTTGGAAAAGATCTTTCCAAGAAAGATTGTTCATTTCAATACACATGTGTAGAGCTGAATCGTCAGATATAAAGATAGAAACAATAGAATTCTACCTGTATCAGACGATTCAGTAATAACAATGGCCGATGTTTGGGTGCCTTCAAAGGCGCCACATCAAAATTTAGCCCAGCCGATCGACAAGCCGACCGATATCTAAGTCTTCTACCAATATCTAAGTCTTCTACCAATATCTAAGTCTTCTACCAATATCTAAGTCTTCGACCAATATCTAAGTCTTCTACCAATATCTAAGTCTTCTGCCGATATCGGTCGACTCTTTTCCCACCATACAGGCACCGAATATTGTACGAAAAAAATTTTGTACGATATTATCTGTGCGTCTATGGCCACCTTTAGTTGAGAGATGGATCCCCTATACATCTGCTTAGGGAAAGTCTAGATTAGCACAGCTGCAGAACAGAAGAGGCTGAGTCGCAGTGTCAGACTGGGGGGTTTTGGTCCACCGGGGACTATCACCCAGGGTCCCCCCACACCATTCATGAAGACCCCATTGCAAACCCAACCCCCTCCACCCTACCGCCTACTTCCTATTGGGGCCCCCCTTAAACCAAATTGGGTGGAGGAGCCCATGATGACTAGGGCGTTCTCTCCCCGATATGCCCACATTGAGGTGGGTGGACGATGGGATCATAACTCAGGCAATACAGGCAGTCGGATCACGTGACCACATCAACGAACAGATGTGGCCGCGATCCGACAGGATTTTGGATCTGGCCGACTTTTGGCCGGATATTGATCGGGGAAGCCCGTTGTATGGCCACCACACATGGACCAATAAGCTGCCGATTTGGACTGTCGGCAACTTTTATTGGCCCGTGTATGGCCACCTTTACTCTTCTTACTACTGACCAGAGAAATTTCATATGACTCTTTTCTGCTCACATACGTAATATTCTGAGCAGAGCAGCGTCACAAGATGTTCCTTTTCTAAAGCGTAAACCATGCTAAAGTGTTCACTTTGAAGTGAATTACTCCTTGGAGCTGCTTGGAAATCAGTTTAAAGAAGTGCTGTTTTTTTAATTAAAAAAAGTGCAAATATATTTTCTGATTGTCTGACAGAGTAGATGTAAGTAATCAGAAACCTTGGATCTACTAGCCGAGAAAGCGGCAGTGCTAAATAAGGTTAACTAATGCAAAACAAATAAGACCACAGTACATCAGATTTCACTTCTAACACACGAAGGGACAGTTATAAAAAAACAGTGTGTACAGTGCATTTAAATACGGTAGTAAGTAGTTACACAAAGAGCTTACCAATACCATGGTTATTTTTATATATCATATATGCTGAATGTTGATAGGAGGTACTACAGGTATGGGACCTCTTATCCAGAATGGTCGGGACCTTGGGTTTTTCGGATAACGGATCTTTCCATAATTTGGATCTTCATACCTTAAGTCTACTAGAAAATCATATAAACATTAAATAAACACGATAGGCTGGTTCTGCTTCCAATAAGGATTGATTATATCTTAGTTGGGATCAAGTGCAAACTACTGTTTTCTTATTGCAAAGAAAAAGGAATTCATTTTTAAAAAATGGGATTATTTGGATAAAATGGAGTCTATTGGGAGACAGGCATTCCGTAATTCAGAGCTTTCTGGATAGCAGGTTTCCGGATAACGGATCCCATACCTGTGTTAGTATTTTATTGAACAGCAAAGCGCAAAAGAGAAAGAGATGCAGACAGAGGTGGATCCCGGATCTGTGATGCTTCACTTAATATACTAACATGTGAAGCCTCCTTAGCCCATTAAATACTGTAGATTATATATGGGAACTGCTCACAGCAAAGAATATGTTGCTAAGGATGAACAGTGCTGCAGGGTGCAATTACTAATCACTGCAGCTGCTGTAGCATGAAGTTTCAATTCCCCTTTGGTTATGCCCAGGGTAGGATTAGACTATTCCAATAGTACCATAAAATGTTAATACTGGCTTTCTGGGCGCTATACGAATAGGGTTGCCAACATATGTCTTTGAGATCCTTAATTTGGGACTGTCCCTCCTACAAAGAAGATCAGGTTTCCCTTGTTAAAGGCGGTTGTTGCCAACCCTGGACTCTCCAATGTCAATCACAAAAGGAACATTTCTTGGGTCTTAGGGGTCTGTACCAGACAAATTATGATTAAAATACATACCCTGGACGACCCAAGGGGTTGGTGTTCCTAAAAATAAAATACTGAATTAAATGGCGTTTCCCGACCAATTGTACTCAGATTTTACAGACCCATATGTTTACATGTTTAACATATAACCACATCAAACAAAGAGAAGTAATAGTGTATTCCCCACCTGATAATTTAGATGTATTACCTAGCCTGCACTTTAAAAGTGACTCTATAAAACAAATGATGCACATTACAGTTCATAGCTTATACAACCTTGATTCCATTCCTTCTTTGCAGAAGGTACATTGGGTAATAATGTTCCCACATCCTAATTTACCCACCTACATCCAACAGAATCAAACTGGGGATCCCAGGGCCCATCGGGTACCCATATCAAGGGCCCACCACTGCTGCACCCCCTGTCTATCCCCAGCCCTGCTCCATCTCCACTGTAGAACTTATTGCAGAACCCAACAGGACCGGGGCCCACTAGGATATTTCATGGTATCCCAGTGGGCAAGTTCAACCCTAATACCCAGTCATACTCCGTGATCCAACTAGTCAGACCACTCTCAATTTGGGCGTTCACAAACAAACTTCCTTCTCATATTGGAATGAACACAAAATGAAGTCCAAGAGCATGTTCAAAGAAAAGGACATTGAACTGTCATCCTTTAGTGAGATTTAGTAAAGGAGACTTGACTAAAATTGACTTTTAGCATGATGTGAGCATCGGTATTCTAAGTCAAATTGGAATAAGAAAAGAAAGACTTAATGCAAATTGTATACTGCTCTCTACATTTAGCCAAAATATCTTAAAGTGAGAAACCCGTCTAAGTTCATGGCAGTCCTCTATACAGAGAGGTCCTTTTGTCCACTGGTACCTTATGCACCTCTTCCCAGGGCTTTTTGAAGTAGTTTGTATCATTACAAACCCAACTGACCAAAATCAGCGGCAGGTTCGTTTAATACCCCAGTCTTAATCTGTCAACGTCCCTCTGTCGGCGAGACTTCTCCACTTTAACCGTAAATGGTTTAATGTCAGTACGATATCACACATTTTTAGTTCCATATGACACTTTTTACGTTTCTTGTCATTAGCAAACCGTGAGCAATTTTCTTTCTGCATAATAAAAGACAGAAAGGGTAATCATTAAAGACAATCCTTTATTTCATGACCTATTCCTACACATGCTGACGCCGTGCTTTATATATGAATGTACAGTATGTAGAACTTTAGGCAGGACAGTCCTTCTTTTGAGCTCTCTGTCCTGCATCATCTCAAGCAAGACATTCATTTGTCCTTTTTTTAGGGGCCAATCTATAAAGAATTCTATTAATTACTTTGTTTATACAAAACAGCTGTTCCAACAAAAGGAAAAAAAATGTTTTAATTTCTTCCACTTCTGTATTTGTACTGTACGAATGCATTAGTGTAATATATTTGTTTTAGAAAAAAAAGTACCATTCTTCACATTATAGTGACATTTGACAAATCAAGTATATTTTGTACATTTTCTACAATTTTTTATTTCAACTCATCATAAAATATGCTTGATTTAGAGGTTAAATCTTTAGCCTTTAGTAATTCATTTAAGTAATGCAGGAGAAACACAAGAAAATCCACCAACTGCCTGGGTGCCAAGTGATACATTACATGTAGTTTGCTCACTTTGACTTTGTTTCAGTTGCTTCCTTTGTTACTTTTGTGTCATTTCACTAGCTACTACTACTACTGCTACTAGATAGTGTGTACTACTATACTATATTATATTATACAGTACTTTACTTCTGTAGGCACCATCTCTCCCTACTATACCTGCTATCTCACAGTCCCTTCCCAGAGACTATTATCCACTGTTACTATAGGCACCATCTCTCCCTACTATACCTGCTATCCCACAGTCACAGTCCCTTCCCAGAGACTATTATCCCACTGTTACTATAGGCACCATCTCTCCCTACTATACCTGCTATCCCACAGTCACACTCCCTTCCCAGAGACTATTATCCACTGTTACTATAGGCACCATCTCTTCCTACTATACCTGCTATCCCACAGTCACACTCCCTTCCCAGAGACTATTATCCCACTGTTACTATAGGCACCATCTCTCCCTACTATACCTGCTATCCCACAGTCACACTCCCTTCCCAGAGACTATTATCCCACTGTTACTATAGACACCATCTCTCCCTACTCTACCTGCTATCCCACAGTCACACTCCCTTCCCAGAGACTATTATCCCAATGTTACTATAGGCACCATCTCTCCCTACTATAACTGCTATCCTACAGCCACACTCCCTTCCCAGAGACTATTATCCCACTGTTACTATAGACACCATCTCTCCCTACTCTACCTGCTATCCCACAGTCACACTCCCTTCCCAGAGACTATTATCCCACTGTTACTATAGGCACCATCTCTCCCTACTATACCTGCTATCCCACAGTCACACTCCCTTCCCAGAGACTATTATCCCACTGTTACTATAGGCACCATCTCTCCCTACTATACCTGCTATCCCACAGTCACACTCCCTTCCCAGAGACTATTATCCCACTGTTACTATAGGCACCATCTCTTCCTACTATACCTGCTATCCCACAGTCACACTCCCTTCCCAGAGACTATTATCCCACTGTTACTATAGACACCATCTCTCCCTACTATACCTGCTATCCCACAGTCACAGCCCCTTCCCAGAGACTATTATCCCACTGTTACTATAGGCACCATCTCTTCCTACTATACCTGCTATCCAACAGTCACATTCCCTTCACAGAGACTATTATCCCACTGTTACTATAGGCACCATCTCTTCCTACTATACCTGCTATCCCACAGTCACACTCCCTTCCCAGAGACTATTATCCCACTGTTACTATAGACACCATCTCTCCCTACTATACCTGCTATCCCACAGCCACACTCCCTTCCCATAGACTATTATCCCACTGTTACTATAGGCACCATCTCTCTCTACTATACCTGCTATCCCACAGTCACACTCCCTTCCCAGAGACTATTTTCCCACTGTTACTATAGGCACCATCTCTCCCTACTATACCTGCTATGCCACAGTTACACTCCCTTCCCAGAGACTATTATCCCACTGTTAGTATAGGCACCATCTCTCCCTACTATACCTGCCATCCCAGAAAATCACAGAAAATATTTAATTGTTCTTTTTCTAACTCATACTATAATCCACCTTTGAATGGTCATGCAGGTAGACAGATGCTCTATTAGATTATGAAAAATGTATTCAGACTGCAAGGAATCACTTCCACTTCCATAGCATAAATTACTATTTATATTGCTATTGCACAGATTTTTTTGCCTTAAGTCATAGTATTGAGACATCTCATCTCATCTCTGGGAATTGTAATGGGAAGAAGAAAGGAACTTGGCAAAATACAAAAAATAAAATAAAACACCCACCCACAGACATTTCAGTGGCCCTCTTTATATATCAGTTCCCAATTCTTGATTCCCAAGAACACAATGTTAGCACTATAATGATCTGTTATCACAATCTTATCAAAGTGTGAAATTTCACCACAGAAAAACTCCACTTTGTATTCATTTCTATGAGATTAAAAATTAAATCTATTAAATCTATCATTTCTATGAAATTTAAAATTAAGCAATTTCATTCATTCTAAACTAGTGTCACACCAGGTAGCCTAGGGCCAGAGGTGTCGGATCTCGGCCTGTACCTACGCTGCTGACTGGAAACATTATCTACACTCAGACATGTTGGATTTCAGCCCAAAATGCAAAATATTGTGCCAAAATACGAAGAGTCTGCCTGCATCTGAGCAGAGGTAATTTTTCCGGCTGCAGGAACATCGAGCAGAAGAGCAGCAACGGAGGAGCAGATTCTCGGCCTGCGTTTCTCCACCGACTGAGATCCGACTCGTCTGGCCCTGGCCTTAACGTTATCGCTATATGTAAATGAGAAACGCAAGCCAACAATCCACTGCTTCTCCGCTCCTGCTCTGCCTGAACTCGGAAGCATTGTCTCCTAAGGCGCGCCTAAAAGCAACATTTTTGCATCTCATGCTGAAATCCAAACGTAGTCCGGAGCCAAAGGGAGCAGCGGATTCGTATCCATCTTCTGCCCCTAACCTTAATCCAATTACATTTCCACTTAACTTCAAAACTATTGGATACAATAACCTGGAAAGTTGCTTGGAATAACATTTTCTTTCATTATGCAAAAGCAGATACTGCAGTTGAAATTGATTACTAAAAACTTTTATTATATGCAAAATACATATAGGGGTTTATTTATTAAAGCCCGATATTTTATGGTCGGACTTTTAAAGGGAAAAACACTTTTTCACAGAAAAAAACCCTCAAATTTATTAAACCCTGAATAAAAAAGTTCTCCTACTCAGACCTGCCATGTAGAAGTCAATGGCAGATGTCCCATTGACATTTTGAAGATATCCTGATCTGCACTGGGTTTTGTTCAGTAATCTCGTGGTTTCAGGCATCAAATTTGAAAAAGTTGCACGTTTCGGGCGACAAATCTGAAAAAATCTATGCATTTTGATTTTTTCACTATTTTATCGAGTCTTTTCCCATACAAGAAAATTTCGTGAAAATGTACTGATAAATATGGGGGGAAAGTGCATGCGATTTGGTTGGAGTGGTTTTCAGAAAATAGTGAGAAAATTTTGGATTTTGATAAATAACCCCCTTATTCTTTAAGGGGCCCATTCACTAAGTTCGAGTGAAGGAAAAGAAGGAATAAAGCTCGAATTTCGAGTCGTTTTTTGTGCTCCTCGACTATCGAATTGGCGTAAATTCGCCTGAGTAGAATGATTAGAGAATAGATCGAGCGCAAAAACGCTGTGACTATTCGCCCATTCGATAGTCTAAGTACTGTTTTAAAAATACTTTGACTGCCTACTTCGCCACCTAAAACCTACCGCCTTGCTTTAAAAGCCTATGGGAAAGTCCCATACGCTTGTTTTCTACGTTTTTGATCGAATAAAAAGGCATTCAATCGATCATTCGATCCTTCGATCGAATATCCGCCCATTCGACTATTCGCCGGCACGTAAATATGCCCGAATTGCCTATTCGATTCTATTCCCCAGTCGAATTTTGAGGGATTTAACCCCTCGAAATTCGACCCTTGATACATCTGCCCCTAAGAGTGTTACAAGCAATTCACTCTCCAAGATTCATCTATGGTAAAAAGATGGCATCTTAATCACCTTTAGACAAAACATTTCTGTATTCCTTGTAAATGTACTTTCTTGGGGTTAGAATTGTGTGATAATAGCGCATGGTAGCAGGTGGTGCAGGTATATGGAGAGCTTAATAAATACATAGTAACAATAATGGTGCGACTTACTTTTCCCACGTAGATGCAACCTAAAGCTTCTTCTGAAAACTGTGTAACTTTTTTTAATCTGCATTTGTATTCTTTTCTAATTTTTGCTTTATTTGCTTGATCTTCAAGTAAACATGCCAGATACCTCAATTCCTGTGAATGAAAGAAGGGGAAGGAAGAGAAAACATTTTGTAATGAAACTCATCTTCGTGTAATATTAATTTTATATTCTTTGGGGACGTGTCACTCTGACTGAAACCTACAGGACAGGCATTCTGATGGTTGGTAAAATCATGGACATTAAAGGGGTTGTTCACCTCTGAGCTTTTAGTATGAAGTAGAGAGTGATATTCTGAAACAATTTGCAATTGTTTTTTCTTATTTATTAATTGTGGTTTTTGAGTTATTTAGCTTTTTATTCAGCAGCTCTCCAATTTGTAATGTCAGCCATTTAGTTGCTAGGTTCCAAATTACCCTAGCAACCATGCATTGATTTGAATAAAAGACTGGAATATGAACAGGAGAGGGCCTGAATAGAAAAAGTTAATATAAAGGTGAACCATCCATTTGAATCCAAATTTAAAACCCAATAAACTTTTTTTTATCAATTACCTCTCCAAACAAGAATGCGTAATTAGAATACATAGACAGGGTTACACTGGCTAGTTTATTAAAGGGAAAAGATACTACCCTTTGGGGCAGATTTATCAAAGGTCGAGGTGAATTTTCGAAAGAAAAAAATTCGAATTTCAAGCTATTTTTTGTGTACTTCGACTAGGGAATAGTCCAAATTTGATTTGAATTTGAAAAAAAGTCGAAAATCGAAATTTATTATGTACTGTCTCTTTAAAAATTTGACTTCGACCATTCGCCATCTAAAACCTGCTGAATTGCTGCTTTAGCCCATGGGGAACCTCCTAGAACCTATTTGGAGTCAATTGGTGGACTATGAAAAATCAACGTTTTTTTGGGTGAAAACTTCAAATCGAATGCACTCGCCATCTAAAACCTGCTGAATTGCTGCTTTAGCCCATGGGGAACCTCCTAGAACCTATTTGGAGTCAATTGGTGGACTATGAAAAATCAACGGTTTTTTGGGTGAAAACTTCAAATCGAATGCACTATTCCTTCGATTCATATGATTCGAATTCGGCAGGATACGGACCTATTTGATCGAAAACTGACTTATTCAACCAAAAAAAAAACTTTGACTTAATTTCGGTTGGTCTTTTTGAATTAGAGTTTCGAAGTTTTTTCAATTCGAAATTCGACCCTAGATAAATGTGCCGCTTGATGAGAGCTCATTAATTTGGGATTATGTGGAAAAGGTGCATTAACATCTGAATTTAATTTAAATATAATTGTATTTACAAACAGATCTGATTCCACAGATTGAAAGGAAACCATGGTTCTCATACGAGTAATTTCCACAAACCCCTTAAACGCACACTGTTCTGCAACCCTTTCTTCACCTTGTTCCATTGCGAAGTGAAGGTTTCTAGGATTTGAAGTGATTCTGCTGTTCAGAGAATTAGTGCACCACCCACTATGTAAGGCAGAGACACTTCAAGTCCCATATGCCTTCACTTCACAATGGAACAAAGTGAGGGGGGGTTGCATTACTGTATAAGCTACTAATAGCACTGAAGGTATGGACTACTAGAGCCTGCACTATGGTTGGGGACGGGGGAAGCAATTTTTTTTTTTTTTTTTTTTTTTAAAAAGCCCCTGCAAGTGCTATGCCACTTTATTTGCTGCACCTCTGGTGGGGGAAACAAAAAACAAACTAGTGAGCGGGGTGTCACAGGCAGGCGGGGGGTGGGAATTGCAGTGCGCCGGGCCCTCCAAAGATTTTTTTGCAGGGGGGCCCGGCACACTGGAGTTACGCCATTGCACTCATAGGGGTTCGCCAGCGTGACGTCATTTCGGAACTTTGCCGATTTTCTAACTGGCGTAAATTCGCTAGCGAAGGAGATAGACTCTAGCGCTACTTCGCACTCTAACGCCAGTCGAATTTTCCCTCTGCCAAATGGACGTAACTACACAAATTCACTAAGATGCGGATTTTACTGAACGTTACCTCTTGCGCCAGACTTGCCTTCTCCACCTAAGACCAGGGAAGTGCAATACAGTAGATAGGACTTCCTCAAAAAAAAGTTGAACATTTTTCTAAGTCCTAAAAAACTCTGGCGTCTTTTACTTTTTACAGGGTGATAGGCTGAAAAAGATTGTACTTTTTCTTTTGGGTTCCCTCCTTCCCCCCCCCCTACATTTCCTAACATATAGCACCTAAACTATACACTGGGCTCATGTGTAAGGCAATATAACAACTCTATTTTATTTTATTAAGGTTCCCCGGACTGGTGTAATGTAGTTACTACAACATATACGTCCATTGTACTTTAACTTCACGCTGTATGCTAATTAGACATCACTAGGGTAACTTTGAACTGCTTATCGTATTATCGCTAGCGCAACTACACAAGTGTTTCGGAACCCTGGATGTAACTTTGGATTTTCATGAATTAGCGTTGTCCTGGCGAATATACGCCTGGCGAAGTGTTGCGATGTCAGCGAAGCCGTCGCTGGCGCCATTTCGGAGGTAAGTAAATTTGCCCCATAAATGTCATGCAAAGGCTGATGACTTCAAAAACTTCATGAGAAGAAATAAACTGCATTTCATGGGGTTAATTGGTATAGACCGGAAACTCGTTTCCAATGCAACAAAAATATCTGAACAAGTGCCGTTAATGACCTGAATGACCTAAAACCCCCAAGAATACCGTTCAGTATATGCAGTTACCTTAACTCGGTTGCTTAGATGGACATGTCCAAAGTGATGGCAGCAGGTATGATTGTGAATGTGATTAGTCTTATTAACCTGCAATTGTACAACAATAATGTAAGTACTGTGCCAAGTAAATACTGGTCTAACATAAACATTACAACATTCAGTACAACGAAAAAGCCGACCTTAAAACTAAACAGGTTAATTAGTAATAAAAATACACCTTTAGCAATAAAATATTGCTCATTACATATTTACAGTGTGCATGCTTTTTAAGACCTGCTTTATTTGCTTTTCTTTTGTATTAAAACAACACCTTTATTTGCTGCAGGACATGTTTTCATATCTCTAGCCTTAATACAAGCCAAACCAAATTCAGGACAACATAAGGATCTTAAAAACCTCTGCAAAGAAGGAAAACAAATATTGCAGGCCACAAAAATAGAAAAGTCACCCCTGTGACAAAATCTCCCTGAAATGCTTTCCCACCAGTAAGGATACAAATCGCCTTTGGGATGGCATACAAAACGATTTGAATTTTCAAAGTCGTCTGAAGTTTCCTTGTGAGGCAAATTCGTATTAAGATCCTTCTGTTGTGAGGCAACTTCAGGCGAATTCAGAAATTCAAAACTATTTGTATGCCATCCTGCCGGCAATTTGTATTCTTGCCGGCATGAAGGCTTTTCGGGGAGATTAGTCACCCGCATAGAGAAGATTTGTTGCTGGGCGAATAATCTGCCCGTCTGCCACCTCCCTTATGGGTCTAAAATAGGCAAATCCTTGATGAAGAAAATTTTGCTGTAAAAAGCAAATGCCAGTAAGCAGCCACAAGCAGTGTACTTTTTAGTATATAAAGGGGTTTGTTCACCTTTGAGTTAACTATTAGTATAATGTGATATAAGAGTGATATTCTGAGACAATTTGCAATTGGTATTATTTTTTTTATTATTTGTGGTCATATGTGTATGGTCCTCGCTGGCGCCTCACTTCAAGTGGTATAGTAAATTTAGATTGTCCTTGTTTCAGTATTCCTGGTTTCCTGATTCTGACTAGAAATCCAGGCTGAAAGTGTACTTCTCTGGCACCAAGTTTTCTGTCAGTATAAGCCTTGCATTTGGCTTGTTGACGTTTCACAATGTCATCAGTAGATGATTTTGTAAGCATAGTATTTTGTGGAAGTTTGATGTCTGCAACATGTAACTTAGTGCGCATCTGTCTGCCATGTAATAATTCAGCTGGAGATGATTGGGTTGTTGCATGGCACGTTGCTCTGTAGTTATGTAGGAACTCTGTTGTAAATACTTTCCAAGATTTCCCAGTAATATTTGCTGTCTGTAGTGCTTCTTTCGGACTTCTATTGAATCGCTCGATTTCTCCATTTGCTTGTGGGTAATACACTGAAGATTTCCTATGCACAATATTCCTCTCTCTCAGAAAGGATTCAAACTCATATGAGACAAACTGTGGTCTGTTGTCTGATATTAACTCCTTTGGATTACCTTCTCTGCTGAAGACTGTAGACAGACATGTTATTACTGTAGCTGATGTTATATGAGAAACAAATGCAATTTCAGGCCATTTACTGTAATAGTCCATCAAGGTTATAGCAAATCTACAGTCTATAGGAGCATCTGTAAAAGGACCGACAATATCTATCAGTTTTTCCCATGCTGAACCAGGGAATCGTAATGGCTGAAGTGGTTGTGTATGTGTGATAGCTGTTTTGTCATGATTCTGACAAGTAACACAAGAATGAATGGAAGTTACCTCATCAGCATCCATTGCTGGCCACCAGTATAGTTCTCGTAGTCTTTGTTTTGTACATACAATTCCTTGATGACTCTCATGTGCAAGTTGTATGAGCTTTTCTCGCAAGGTCTCTAGTACCAGTAAATGATGAGCTCCACGGACAACATAGCCATCTACTAAGGACAGTTCATGTCTAATCCTGTAGTAAGGTTGAAGATCAGGACTGAGTTTCTTCTCAGCATTTGGCCATTTGCTTTGTAAGATGTCCAGTAATTTTACTTGAATTGGACATGTGAGGCAAGCTTGCTTAAAATCAGCAGCTGTAACTGTAGATGATAGTAAATCAGTCAATGCTACAACTTCTATATCCTCATCCAATGTATCAGAAGCTGCAGGTAAAGGTAAATGTATCGAACAATCAGCAGTAACATTTTTCAAACCTGGTTTGTATTGCATTTTGTAGTTGAAATTCAGTAGCCTTGCTGACCATCTAGCTGTCTCTGTAAGTGTTCTGGATGCAAATAGATCTGTGTGAGAACGCCATAGTCTGAAGCATCTGTAGTAACCATAGTGGGTAGTGCAGGATCAAATAAAGCTAGCACTGGACTGTTCACAATTAGCTGTTTCACTATTTCAAAGCTATGTTGAGCAGACTCTGACCACACCAGAATTAAAGTTCCATGTAGTAGAGCTCTAAGTGGCTCCACAACTGAAGCATAGTTGGGAATAAACTTAGAATACCATGAAGTAAGACTTAAGAAAGCTCATAAGGTCTGGAATTCAGTCCTGCAGAATCAATGCATTTCAGAACCTTTTCTAGCTACTTGTCATGAAGATCCATAGTTGGAGCGTAGACAATTATATCATCCAAGTAGCATTCTACATCAGGTATGCCATGGAGTATAGAAGACATCAGTCTTTGAAAACAACTTGGTGCTGAAGCCAGTCCATAAGGTACATGCTTGAACTGAAACAAACCATCATGGGTGATAAATGCAGTGAGGTCTCTGCTTTCCTCATGCAGTAATACTTGATAATAAGCACTCTGAAGATCCAGAGTAGAAAAGTATTTCCTCTGTGTGGCAAGGGATGATTATCCATAACAACTGTTTTATTAGGTTCACGGAGATCAACACACAATCGAATACCTCCAGTTTTCTTCATTGATACAACAATTGGTGAAACCCATTCAGAGGATTCTGATTTTTCAATCACATCTTGCTCTACCAGTTTCTTTAGTTCCTGTGAGACAGTCTCCCTTATAGAGTATGGTAATCGCCTCAATTTCTGGCGTACTGGTTTTACATCTGGTCTCAACTTAACTTTGTGTACAATGTTCTTTGCACACCAGTGAAGTGTTGCTTTGGTGTGAAATTTTAGACACTGGTTGTGTGGCAGGCACTGGTTCTGTAGTAATGAGACCATCAACTAATTGTAGGTTTAATGCATCAAAGAGATCCCTTCCAAGTACAGCAGGACCCTAATTCATAATGTAAAAGTCACATTTTGCAGTATTTGATTCAAATTGTACAGTCGCTTGCAAGCAACCAAGCACAGGGATTGGATCCTTTAAGTAACTGGCCAGTTTGGTATCCTTTGGTAGTATAGAAACAGCTGAACCTGTATCAAGCATCAGGTTAATGGAGTGTCCCTTGTCAGGAGAAGCAGTACTGACACTGACAGTGCATATAAACTTGTCTGGAATAAATGTACCAGCTTTATCCACATTTAATTCTGTGACAATTGTAGTAGTGACTTCATGAACATCTTTAGCAGAACTACTGCAGATCTTAGTAAAATGTCCTACTTTTGTGCAGTTGCGGCACCGTTTAGCTTTTGCAGGACATGTAACATAATTTGCAGTGTGTTGTGTTGAACCACAGCGAAAGCAGTATTTTCTTTTTGTATTTTCTGCACGGTTTTGCAGTGTAGGTGAATCCCTTTCCTTAGCACTGTATTTTGCCTGTGACTGTGCATTATTAGGCCATAGTGTTGAATTCACAATCTGTACATTCCCAGCAGTTCCCTGACTGTAAGTTTTTGCCTCTGCCACTGCTGTTTCAATTTGGCTAGAAACTATAACTAGCCTTTGCTAGGAGCAGTCTCTCTCTAATGCGAGGTGAGTTTGTTTTTTCCACTATTTGGTCTCTTAGCATTTCATCTGTTAGAGTCCCAAACTCACAGGTAACAACCAGCTCTCTCAAAGTTGCTACAAATTGTTCTGTGGATTTGCCATTAAGTTGTCCACGTTGGCGGAATTTATATCTTTCAGAAACCACATTTACTCTTGGCACGAAAAAGTTCTTTATAGCAGTAAGAGCAGTTTCATAAGTCTCATCAGGTAATGGTAATGTATACCATGTCCCTCTGCTCCCAGGCAGTAAATAAGTAAAGCACGCTTTCTAGTAGCAGAAATCTCCCCTTGGTCAGCAGCAATAATGTAATTTTCAAACATATGGATCCAAGCAGTAAAAGGAATGGTAGGCTCACCAGGATTTGGAAGAAAAGCTTCAGGCTGCTGCAGAGGTAGTAGAGCCATCCTTGTCGCCATTTGTTATGTTTTGGGTAGCCGAGGATGAGTAGAGTATAACAGTGCTTTATTAGCAGAGTCATGCAGGCATTATACAACAGTAACTTTCACTTTCACTTTTAAGCTGTACAGAAAGTCCTGTGTATGCACAGTGACACCTGCAGGCCATTTGTATAAACACCAGAGTTTCCATTCAATTGATCAAATCTACTATGGTTATGGTTAATGATGATGACCCTGAATTTGTTGATGGTCCCCACGGACCATTTACGATTGCTTGTGCTTTCTGTGAGTTTACTAATCATGCAGAGTTTCATGCCAAAAAAAAGCTTGCAAATCTTAGGAACATTGCCCAAATGGTCTTTTGTAATGAAGAAAAACTTTGACAGCTTTTAGGTGCTGAACCAGCTTTTTAAACTAAGAAAAACTTTGGCACCTAAAGTGTAGAGATTTCAACAAACCAGAAAGGATTTGGTACAATTGCTGTTGTGAGCACCATCTTATTTCCTATTTGTTAGGAATTTCCGATCGAACACCACAATAAATTGCATCTATATAAAGGTATTGGACCTATTATCCAGAATTCTCTGGACCTGGGGTTTTCCAGATAACAGATCTTTCCATAATTTGGATCTTCATACCTTAAGTCTACTAGAAAATAATGTAAACATTAAATAAACCCAATAGACTGGTTTTGCCTCCAATAAGGATTAATTATATCTTAGATGGGATCAAGTACAAGGTATTGTTTTACTATTACAGAGAAAAAGGAAATGATTTTTAAAAATTTGGATTATTTGGATAAAATGGAGTCTATGGGAGGCAGCCTTTCTGTAATTAGTAGCTTTCTGGATAATGGGTTTCAGGATAACGGATCCCATACCTGTATACACAGAATTTTAAGCTTGTTTAAAGAATTCAGATTTAATTGTTCTTAAAGGACCATTGAACCTGCCTAATGTTATGCTATACAGATAGAAGCTATGACTGAAAGGAAGAAGAAAGAAATGTATTGCCCCCATAACCAACTTGAAATAACAGCTGTACATTAAAGGGCATGTAAAGTCTAAAATAGAATAGAAATGCTGTATTTTGTATACTAAATATAAACATGAACTTGCTGCACCACAAGCCTAATTAAACAAATAATTTATGCTTTCAAAGTTGGCCACAGGGGGTCATCATCTTGTAACTTTGTTAAACATCTTTGCAAGACTAAGACTGTGCACATGCTCAGTGTGGTCTGGGCTGCTTAGGGATCGTCATAAACAAAGCTGCTTGAGTTCTGCATGGCTGGGAAGTAAGGCGGGGGCTCCCCCTGCTGTTCATAAGTATGATTGTTTCCCTGCTCAGCAGTTAGGGACCATCTGACAATTCCTATCCACAGCAGTAAATGAAGGGAGAATTTCACTGCATACAGTCAGTCAGAAAGTAAACATGGGATTTTATTTTTTTGCCTTTATATGGCCTTTAAATACTAATCTCTTTTAAAAGATATACACTTCCTGGAAGTAAACTAAAGAATACTGTGCATTGTTTTCAGGTGTAAATAGCATCAGGGTAATAGCATCCCTTTGTTGTCCAAGTGCATCTGCGAAGCCTGAAATATGATGAATATTTTACTACCTATTTTAATACAAAACCCGTAATAGTAGCATGTGGCAGTGGTGTAACTTTAAAGGTGCAGATCACCCAACTGTGGGAAGGTCCAAGAGAGCAAGGGGGGGGGGACAGGCAAGCTGGGGGTCTAGGGTGTACTGCAATGCATGTTGCAGGTTAGGGGGCCCAAAAACAATTCTTTTGTAGGGGGTCACTGGTCCCCAAAATGATGTCCCTGGCAAGTATATATAATAAATCATTACCAGTGAATTGTTACAATGGTACTTAAGATTGTCATCGACATCTTTGCAACAGTCAGTGAAATTCTCTTGAAACAATGAATCCTGCAAAAGAAAACAGTTCATTTTAGAGTTATTATTTTCAGTAAATGTTCCTATCTTTACCCAATCTTTACATTCAGATATATTAAAATCAAAGCAAGGTCACTTCAGCTGCCATTAAAGCACAAGTGTAAATCAAAAAACATGCCATACAACGTCTCCCCGCCTCCAGGAGATGACGTAATGCCAACCAAGATCTGGATACCCTCATCTTTACAGCCTACACAACCTAATATGCTTCACTTGTTTTGTCACATTGAAGATTGACAGCCTAGTAAATTCACGGCATTTGAATATTGATTGGTTGGCAAGATGGCGTCTCCCATTGAAGATGAGAGTATCCAGATCTTGGTTGGCATTACGTCATGTCCGGGAGTGGGGGAGATGTTTGCAAATCACGTCTGTGACACATAGGCTCTCAGTATGCTGATTGGACAATATGGACACGTGAGGGGGGGTGGAGGCACTCAACGGCTATTTGTATGGCATGTTTTTTGATTTACACTTGTGCACTGTACCACTGAGGAATGGAGCGTGAGGCTCCTGAACAGGCCCGGACTGAAAAATCTGTGGGTTCTGGCAAATGCCAGAGGGGCTACTGTAAGATGCCATAGAAAGTGACTATTAAGTGGGCTGTTGGAGTCTGTTTGGGCCTCTGTGTACTAGGAATGGCAGGGCCTATTTTGAATCCAAGTCCAGTCCTGCTCCTGAAACGTTTGGCTTTATTCCGCACAATTAAAGTTTGGAGGTTCCAAGGGTACACCGATTGTAAACAGCATTGCTTCTTCAATTTTTGTAGTCGCTACTATTGATATATCACGCTGGGTCACGTGATCGGAAGTAAGCAGGGCTGCAAGCTGATTGAGATTTGTTACGTATCGTGAGTGTATTTGGATTCTTTGGATATTGTCATTAAAGCACAACATCAAGCTTCCAATATCAGAATAAGGTGAACCCACTAAATCTGTTTCGCCCTGGAATTATTTCTCATGTACCAATTAACGGCTGTAGAAGACCTGGAACAGTTTGAAGGTGCGATCTTATTGGCCACAGTTTTTCACAGTCTGATTTGGATTAACTTGAAGCATACAGCTCCAATAGATCAATGCAGTACTCAAACACATTCAGTCACAAGTACTTTCATCAATTTTTGGATTAATTATATACAAAACAGCCCTTACCAACCAGGGTCTCAGTAACACACCTAGAAAATCATCTGATTATCTGCTAAAGGGACTTTGCTGAACACACTGTTTGTCTTTTGTTTTAATTAAGAAAATGTGATTTCCTTTGTAATTTCTTGAGCTAACGATGGAAAACAGAAACTGAAACTTCTTTCAGTTTTCATCTTCCTATGGTTCTTGTGAGCAGCTTAGTGTAGGACAGTGTATCACAATCAGGACACACATAGATACACCCTCTGCATAATAAACTTATCTGTCTATCTGTAAACCAAAACAGACATAGCATGGGGGTTGTTTCAAAAGCAAATCAGCAGATTAAAGGATTACGAAGTGTTCAAACAATGATCCATTATAGCATTATGGTAACGTTTCTGGATGCATTCGCACGCCCTGGCCCTCCAAGAGATATGTCTCCTCGGTGCACAATGATGGATGTATCGGTCACCTCTCTTCCAATATGGCACAAAGAAATCACTGGCACACAAGGTAATGCTGGCAGAGTGAGCCCTTGCTTTAAGTTTATTGCAGCATTGGGTTTACCCCAAAACGTTGCATGCTCCAATAAAGTTAAAGCAAGGGCTCACCCTGCCAGCATTACCTTGTGTGCCAGTGATTTCTTTGTGCCATTATTGCATTATAACATAATAAAATAAGCATTTCAATTTGAATCAATCAAACAGACAGAATACATTTCCAGCATAAATTCTATTCTTTTTATTTTGCTTATGTTAAAAAAATTATACATATGGTTATATTCTGACATTTTAATGGATATCAGTCAGTGAGACCTTGCCTGGTTTTCTATCCTACTTAACCCTACAACATCATGGTCTTCTGCTCATTTTCTTGAATTCATCTGCACATCAGGATCTGCATATTTGTCCCAAATGATTTACTGATTTGCCCAAATCTACCTTATTTATTAGGAATCATAGCTTTCAGATACAGAACCAAAACGCTGTGGCAGAGCAGCTCTCATAACGCTCTAGTGCATTATACACTGCTGCCATTAGGGGTCAGGAAAAATACTGATATATGTTTGAGCCATTCAAGCACAGGATACACAGCAGAAAACAGAGAAGTTCTGAAGAATCCCATTGTACACTACAGAGCTTATCTGTTTTCTGCTGTGTATCCTGTGCCTTTTCTCCTTTTTCAGCTTTGAATAGCTGCCCCCATGGCTACACAGCAGCTTATTTATATTAACTATAGTAAAGTAATTATTTGATATACTGGTTATTTCTAACTCCTACAAGTGAAAATATTTTCTTTGAAGTCATAATATCTACAGCGACAGCAGAATCCCACTTTCCTTCCTGTTTCCATCAGTATATTATCTAATATATAATATGTCAGATCAATGTCTACTCTCTTGATATTCTGAGACAATTTACAATTGCTTTTCATCTTTTATTATTTGTGGTTCATGAGTTATTTAGCTATTTATTCAGCAGCTCTCCATCTGAAATTTCAGCAATCCAGGTGCTAGAGTCCCAATTACCCTACAACCATGCACTGATTTGAATACGTGAATGGAATATGAATAGGAGAGGCCAGAATAGAAAGATGAGTAACAATAAATATAAATGTGTAGCCTTACAGGCCATTTGTTTTTTAGATGGGATCAGTGACCCACATTTGAAAGAGTCAGAAGAAAAAGACAAATAATCCAAAACTATAAAATATAATGCTCAAAGGTGAACCACCCCATTAATTAGGATGATTATATAATATATAATTGGCCATTCCATTATGTTCCACAACAAGGAAATGGAATAAAATTAGCTCTGGTGACATATTTTTCTCTTTCATGCTCCGTTCAATTCAGTAAAAAAGATTTGATCAAATTTATGGGGGGGACATAATAAAAAATAAATGTAATGAATCAGAATATTTTGTGAATGTATTATTATTATTAAATAAATAGTTGTTCCATTACACATGACATCTTTTTAAGACCTGCCTGAAAGTGTCACATTTTTGGTAGGCAAATATAATGAACAGCTATAGACACTTTAGACACTGTCTCCGTTTGTTTAGGATAGAAGCTGCCATATAAGCTTGATGTGACATCACTTCCTGCCTGAGTCTCTCCCTACTCACTTACAGCTCTGAGCTCAAATTACAGCAGGGATGGGAGAAGGGAGGGGGAGAGGAGCAAACTGAGCATGCTCAAGCCCTGCCCTGGAGGTTTATGCTGAAAACAGGAAGTCTGATACAGAAGCCCATGTGTACACAATAAAAGGAAAGAAATGCTGTGTTTCTTTTGACAGAGGACTCAGAGCAGCATTACTTTGAGGGTTTACTGGTGTATATATAGAGACCTTTCTGATAAAGCTTACTTAATTTTAGCCTTTCTTTCTCCTTTAAGTAAAAGCTGCATTACATACACTATACCCTGAAATAGGTCAGTAAATACTTTTATGGGATTGCAAAACCTATATTAAAGTTATGCAAATCAAACATATTGCACATAAAATATATGTGCTTTGTGCATTATTGTGCTGAAGAGCTTTCCCCAAACTGTTACCATAAAGTAGAAAGCACTAAATTGTAAAGAATGTTTATGTAGACTGTAGCCTTGAGGTTTGCTTTCAACTGAGCCAAGAGTCCACACCATAGAAAAAAGCCCCAGCCCATTTACCGTTGGTATTAAAAATCGCCAGAGTGCCAGATGGGGAAATATCATGTTTCCACTGCCCCAGACTCCAATGGCAGTGACCTTGACATCACTCCAGCTGACATTTGACGTTGTACATGGTGATGGTGCACATGGCAGTTTGTTTGCCTCTGTGTCTACCCACAGCTCTTGTACTGATGTCAAAAATTGCGAATAACTTGAAAGGGGACAAATACCTTTGCACAGCACTGAATGTGTTTTGCTGTCACTTTTTATTTAGTCACTAGACATTAAGCCCGTTAAATTAACAGGCGCTAGAACATACATGCTTGTTGCTGTGAGCCCGCCCTTCCTCCCTTCCCCTCTGCTGTCAGCCCAGCTCTCATTCATTCACTCATTTACTCACTCAGCCACTCATTCACTCACTCAGTCACTCATTCACTCACTTTTTCAGTCACTCATTCACTCACTCATTCAATCACTCACTCACTCATTCACTCAGTCAGTCACTCATTCACTCAGTCACTGAGTCACTCATTCACTCACTCATTCAATCACTCACTCATTCATTCACTCACTCAGTCATCACTCATTCACTCACTCAGTCACTCATTCAGTCACTCATTCACTCACTCAGTCACTCATTCAGTCACTCATTCACTCACTCAGTCACTCATTCACTCACTCAGTCACTCATTCACACAGTCACTCAGTAAGTCACTCAGTCACTCATTCAGTCACTCAATCATTCACTCACTTATTCAGTCACTCACTCGCCAGAAAGTCCATGGGAAAGTAAAGGTGAGGCAGTTGCTGCTGTGAGTGCCGTGAAATACAGGAGCTCAACAAAAGCAGTCCCTGTATAACTGTGGTTCAGCTCCCTCCTTTCTACTCGCATTCCCAGCTCTCTGCCATGTTCCCAGCAATTGTCCCGCTGCCCAATAGTCCCGCTATCTGTGAGCTGTCCTGTTTTTACTCACACAGCCCGCAGTCCCGGAGCGCTACTTACCGCAGTACCGCAACGCCGTTATTATCCAGCTCCTTGCCTCCAGTCTGACAGCCAAGCCCGACGTCACAAATCTCATTACGCAATATTTAGGCATCAGCACTACTTGTAACTGTGGTGATACTCCTCTGCTGTCAGCTCCGCTCTCTTTTCCCCTTTGCTGTCAGCCCAGCCAGTGCACTTCCCACGCCAGGCCCCAGGTTGCGGTCTACCAGGAACATGACGGGGATCTACTGGTAGACCGCGATCGACGTCCTGGGAACCCCTGCCATAGACGGTCCGTGGGGCACATGCGCAGTAGCGCAATCCCACTGACACAGAGACTGGACGCAGAGACACTTGGACTTTATTATATAGGATAGGATTGGATAGGCTGTTAGGGATGGCCCAAACACAGGCAGATAAGCTGCTGACGTAGTATAAAGGGGGGGGGGGGCTATCCTCAGACACCACCATGAAAATCCTAAAAATTAAAGATTGTGGATTTTATCCATTATATTCTGGACCTATCTAGTATAGGTCAATCTAAAAACTCAAAATAAAGTCTGTTTATAAGCAACAGGTGACAGCAGGTGTGATCTAACTCCGAAACATGGGAAGCCCCTGCCAGAACTGCTCTTCACTGATGTATTTTTGGGGCCCTGGAACTTTCTGCTGCAAAACTGACAGGGAATTTGCCCACTTTAGAATAAGGACCAGAGTAAACAAAGAGTCTCTCACAAAACGCGACTACTTATGCCAATTACACCCGTTTTCTATCACTTTAAACCCTGTAGCATCCTTAAGCATAACATAAAAAATCACTTTATTTTATTATACCGGTTTGCGAACAGAGCAAAAAGAGCCGCCGCCCCCACCAAACTACCGCGTGTTGCTGCCCGCTTGTGATTGTGTAACAATGAAGCCACTCCGACCTCACGCGTCACTTCCCCCCCTTCAAAGGCGGCTACTGTACGTGTCGCGTCACTGCGCTTTTATACGCATGGCAGTGACGCCGTAGTCTCGCGAGATGAGCCAAGGAGCTGGACGTTAACGGCGTTGCGGTAAGTTCCAGCAGCGATCCGGCACTGTGGGCTGTATTAAGTAAATTAGCAGCTCTCACATCTGAATCCCTGGAGTCTATAGTTGAACGTCCCATCACACCCGGTGCTGACTCTCCCTCGGTTCTACATTCGCCAGTCTTTACACGTACGTCTATGTGCTGCGCGCTCATTGGCTGGGAGCGTACGGCGTGCTCATTGGCTGCATATATGCAGCATATGCGCAGTTGGGAGGTATGCGCCAGAGACGGTCCGTGGGGCACATGCGCAGTAGCGCATTTCCACGGACACAGGGACGGACTGGACGCAGAGACACTTGGATTTTATTATATAGGATATATATATGCCCAGTGATCTAGTGGAATCGGAGGTGATTTTTCTGTTGGCCAGTTGTTTGTGCTGTGCTAAACACCAGGCATTTCCCTGTCTATACGGCAAAGGACCAAATGAAAAATATGAAAAATAAATTGCTAGTCTGTTTTGTATATCTTGCCTTGCCTTGGATAAAGTTTAGCTTTGTATATTTCCAGACAGCAGAAACCTTGTACCCAAGGCTCAAAAAAGCTTTCAGAATTCTTAAAGGGGTTGTTCACCTTCCAAACATTTTTTTCAGTTCAGTTGTTTTCAGATTGTCCCCCAGAAATAAAGATTTTTTTCAATTACTTTCCATTATTTATTTTTTACTGTTTTTTTCAAAATCTAAGTTTAAAGTTGAACGTTCCTGTCTGTGGTGTTTCAGTCTGGCAGCTCAGTAATTCAGGTGCCGATTCTGAACGGTTACAATTTTGCAACATTTAGGGGCAGATTTATCAAAGATCGAATTTAGAAGTAAAAAATACTTCGAAATTCGACCATCGAATTTAAATACTTTGAATTCGAATATCGAATTCGAACTTTTTTTATCAAATTTGGGTAGTCTGCGGTTGAAGTAAAATCATTCGATCGACCGATTAAATCCTTCGAATCGAATGATTCGAACGATTTTACCCTACGATCGTACGATTTTTCTTTGAACACAAAAAACTTAGAAATATGCTCTGGAAGGTCCCCATAGGCTAACATAGCACATCGACAGGTTTAAGTTGGCGAAGTATTTAAGTCAAAGTTTTTTTAAAGAGACAGTACTTTGATTATCGAATGGTCGAATAGTCGAGCGATTTTTACTTCGCATCGAAGTCAAAGTAAATTCGAAGTCGTAGTATCCTATTCGATGGTCAAAGTATCCAAAAAATTACTTTGAATTTCGAATTTTTTTACTTCGAAAATTCCCTCGAATTCACTTCAACCCTTGATAAATCTGCCCCTAAGTTGATACATTTCTCAGCAGTATTTCTGGAGCATTAGCAACTATTGTATCAATTCTAACAGCTGCCTGTAATGAAACTCAGGGATTCTGCTCAGCAGGGACAAAGATAAGAAATGTAACAACTAAATGTATCCATTTAGAACAGTTTACAGGGTCAGCGACCCCCCCCCCTCCCAGAGCTGCCAAACAGCCTGATAACAAATAAGGGGCCATACACTCTATAGCCAGCTTTCTTTTGTTCTGTTTGTTCAGGCCCGACAGCCCAGTCAGAGCAGCATTCATTGCTCCATAATCCTGTTACTTAAAATGTTTGCAGTTCAGACTGTTCATTCTTAGTGAGTAAATAAATATATATTCATATACCTACCACATCTTTGAAGTGAGGTTCAAGAAGCCTGCTGTAACGGACCAGTATTTCAGTCATATTCGTTTCACAGGCAAGTGTAGCAAATGGCACCAGAAATATTATTGTAAGTGAAATGGAGATGTTACATTTGAGGAAAACTGGAAGAAAAAAAAAAAGAAAATACAGAGCAATGAGGTCAAATATGACTAAAGGCTTGGGTGTTATATAATTTATATAATTATAAAGTGAAATATATGTTTTATAAATCACAGACTGGTTTAATCCTTCTATCCTGCAGAGCAGGGGTTGTCAAACTTTTCCATTTCAGCCCACCTTTGGCCAGGGCCCCCCTTAGCTTGTGAAATGGGTAAAGATATAGAACATTCAGACATAGTTTCAGCAAAAACATAGCAATTTACCCCACCTTTAACCCTATCTAACCTGCAAGCCTGGCACTCAGGTGTATTTAGGACAGTAAGTGAGCGGCATTCTTCCCAATTCCAATAGACTTTAAGCCGGGCTCTGCCCCCCAACATTGGTTTAAGTCCCCAAGGAGGCAGCCCCACAGTTTATCTACCACTGATGTAAGGCATGTAATTAAATGCACACACACCAACAGAACATACAGGTATGGGACCTGTTATCCAGAATTCTTGGGACCTGGGGCTTTCCGGGTGATGAAACTTTATGTCGTTGGGAATTTCACACCTTAAGTCTACTAGAAAATCATGTAAAGATTAAATAAACCCAATAGGCTGGCTTTGCTTCTAATACGGATTAATGATATCTTAGTTTGGATCAAGTACAAGCTACGGTTTTATTATTATTATTTTTTTATTATTACAGAGAAAAAGGAAATCATTTTTAAAAACTTGGAGTCTATGGGAAAAGGCCTTCCTGTAATTCATAGCTTTCTGCATAACGGGTTTCCGGTTAAGTGATCCAATACCAGTACAAGCCCATGACATACACAATCTCCCGTCTCACCTTCAAGGGCGTTTGCAGCAAAATATTATTATAACTGATGATAGGTGGATAGGGATATTTTGGCTGTTACTGTTTTCTGCCAGTCAAAATGCCCTGTGAGCTTTCTCCACTCTACCAACCTTCCATTTTGTGTGGAGTAGTGCCAAGGCGCTGCACTAGAAGCGAAGGGAGGAATAGAAAGCACTGCGTATCTTGACAGCGCTATATAAATAAATGATGATGATAAAATGATGATGATATTTCTAGAATATGTATTTTGTCAGAAAGTGGAATGTTAGAACGTATGCACACACTGCCTGGCAGAAACTTAAAGGAAAGACTTTACAAACATCTGCCTTGCATGAATTTATGGCAGTGGTGTATTTCTCCTGACTTTTGAAGGTTGCCTTATATCTATTTATGAAACCCGCATGGTGTCTGGATTATAAATCATACATGGAAAATTGCAAATGGATGAGATAGAAACCATATACATGTATTGCATAAAAGGAATTTCACATGCCGTGCTTTCATCCTGGCATAAGGCAAATTACAGAAGTTTTTCAGTGATCTGCTGTTATACTGTAAAAGTACAGTAATTTAATATGTGAGCACTGACCCACAGGTTGGAATGGTTGCAGCATAGGTTAGAACTCATTCATATACAGTAGAACTCCCATGTATCGTTTTGCATGGGACCAGAAAAAAATGATGGAAAATCTGGGAAATGTATTATGCATTATATATTGGTGGGACCACAATAAATGGTATAAAATATGGATGCACCGAATCCAGGATTTGGTTTGGGATTCGGCCAGGATTTGACCTTTTTCAGCAGGATTCGGCCGAATCCTTCTACCAGGCTGAACCAAATCCTAATTTAGGATGCAAATTAGGGTCTGGAGGGAAATCAAGTGACTTTATGTCATAAAACAAGGAGGTAAAAAATGTTTCCCCTTCCAAGACCTAATTTGCATATGCAAATTAGGATTCGGTTCGGTTTTCGGCCTAATCTTTGGCAAAGGATTCGGGGGTTCGGCCAAATCCAAAATAGTGGATTCCGTGAGTTCCTAGTATAAAAATGAAGGAAAAGTTAAAACCAGGGGATGTAAAGCTGAAGTTTCATTGTAGACCCTCAAATTAGAGGGTGCAAGTCAATATTTCCTTTTGACCGTGTAAACATCGTTCACACATACTTGGGAGTAATCCTCGGTAAGTACTATATTATTAGTACTTTTTATCCAGAAGGCTCAGGACTTGGGGTTTTCTCATGGGATCTTTATGTGTACTAAATATTTATTCCAACATTAAGGGGGGTTATTTACCAAAATCCGAATTTTTCTGATTAATTAATAAACAAAAATCCAACCAAGCCAGAATCCACGATTTACTCTTATTTATCGTTTTAAAAAAAACACGAAAAGCCAGAGAACTAAGCAGGTTAATAGTAGAGGTTGGGATGAATGGTGGGAGGGGATATCTAATTATAAAAATGTCTTTACCTTATAAAATATATATTGGAAACCAGATACAGTACATGTTATGCCTTTTGTGACCGGGGAAGGTCAATGAAAGTGTGTAGACCAGACTCACTATGCAAAGCTTTATTTATCATTGCAATAACATGTTTGCTTTGTTATTTATGTATTGTATTGTGGTGCAAAGAAAAGCATTTAAAAAAAAAATTCGGATCAGCAAAAAAACACTACTTTTTCGGATTGTCGCCTGTAAAGTCCAAATTTTTAGTGAAATCTGTGGAAAAGCCCGAAATGTTCAGATTATCATACGAAAACCAGTGCAGACAAGTCTTAAATGGCAAATAGGACCTCGGCCATTGACTTCTACAGGACCTCGACGGGTTGAAGATGGAGTTTTTTCAGATTCTGACTTTTTGCAGCCTCGGGGTATACTGAATCTCGAAAAATTTTAGGGTTTTTTTTGCCACTAAAGATTCAGATTTTATACTAAAAAAAACTTGGGTTTTTAGAGTTTATACCATTCAGACATTAATCAATAACCCCCTTAATAAATCCAATACGATTATTTTTCCTCCAATAAGGATTAATTATATCTTAGTTGGGATCAAGTGCAAGGTACTGTTTTAAAAGGAAATACATTTTTAAAAAATTGAATTATTTAATTAAAACGAAGTCTATAGCAGACGGCCTTCCAGTAATTCCAAACTTTCTTGACGGGTTTCAGGATAACGCATGCCAAACCTGTATATGTTTTCATTCAAAATTCTCTGTGCCCTGGTCTTATGATCATCTGGCACATATATGCACAGCTTAGTGGGAACATGTACAGGCAAAATAAGCATAAAAGGTACAGCATTGACATCTGTGTCAAGGTAAGTGTTAGGGTCAACATATGCAGAGCACACTGCACCAAATGCCCCACCTTTCAATATTTTGGGTCTCGCTAGGGGTGGCAGCCACATAGTTATTAAAGGGATACTGTCATGGGAAAACATGTTTATTTCAAAATGCATCAGTTAATAGTGCTGCTCCAGCAGAATTCTGCACTGAAATCCATTTTTCAAAAGAGCAAACAGATATTTTTATATTTCATTTTGAAATCTTACATGGGGCTAGACATATTGTCAGTTTCCCTGCTGCCCCAGTCATGTGACTTGTGCTCTAATAAACTTGAATCACTCTTTACTGCTGTACTGCAAGTTGGAGTGATATCACCACCCCTTCCCTTTCCCCCCCAGCAGATTAACAACATAACAACGGGAAGGTAACCAGATAACAGCCCCCTAACACAAGATAACAGCAACCTGGTAGATCTAAGAACAGCACTCAATAGTAAAATCCAGGTCCCACTGAGACTGATTCAGTTACATTAAGTAGGAGAAATAACAGCCTGCCAGAAAGTAGTTCCATCCTAAAGTACAGGCACAAGTCACATGACTGGGGCAGCTGGGAAACTGACAATATGTCTAGCCTCATGTCAGATTTCAAAATTGAATATAAAAAAATCTCTTTAAAGCCCTACCGTAAGATCTGGCCATCACAAACACTCATGTAACCCCTCCTACTGTGTAAGGCAGGGGCCCCAAACCTTTTTTTACTCGTGAGCCACATTTAAATGTAAAAAAGAGTTGGAGAGCCACACAAGCATGAAAATGTCCATGGGGATGTCAAATAAGGGCTTTGATTGGCTGTTTGGTAGCCTCAATATGGACTGGTAGTCTACAAGAGGCTCTGTTTGGCAGTACATCTGTTTTTTATGTAACCAAACTTGCATCTAAGCCAGGAATTAAAAAATAAACATCTGCTTTGAGGCCACTGGGAGCAACATCCAAGGGGTTGATGAGCAGCATGTTGCTCGCGAGCTACTGGTTGGGGATCACTGGTGTAAGGCATGGTATAGCATTTACACTAATATCAAGCACTTAAGTAAAACATACACATGGCATAAACAGTGACAGTGCAAGCCTGAAACAAGGTAGTTGGTCCTGTTGTGCAATTAAGAGTCAGCAGAAGTCTGATCATCACATTATGTGCATAGCTACAGTCCTGAGAAAAGTATATGTGATTTTCCATATGGTTACATATTAGTTATTAATAAATCAACGATGGATAGGAAGGGACACACAAACCGCTTTGCCTCAGCTGCAAATCTTTTATTTAACACAACATGTTTTGGACCGAATGTATCCTTTTTTCAAGTTTGTTAAATAGAAGATTTGCAGCTGAGACTGTGGCTCGTGTGTCCCTTCCTGCCCTTCGCTGATTCAGTATAAGTCCAAGGTCGGGAGGTGTGACCTATTTGGAAGGAGAGTACCTTTAACAGGTGTAAGAAGCAGAGCATTTTGACTTCATATTAGCTATTAATAATCTATTCTTTGCCAAGTCCTAAAATGAAATACATCTGCATAACAGGTTTTACTGACACATGAAGAAGCCATGTGTGAAAATGACACCCTTAATGTTAAAGGAATTCTGCCATGATTTTTATGATGTAGTTTTTATTTCTAAATGACACTGTTTACACTGCAAATAATTCACTCTACAATATAAAATTTCATTCCTGAACCAGCAAGTGTATTTTTTTAGTTGTAATATTGGTGTGTAGGCTCCATCTCAGGTCATTTTGCCTGGTCATGTGCTTTCAGAAAGAGCCAGCACTTTAGGATGGAACTACTCTCTGACAGGCTGTTGTTTCTCTTACTCAATGTAACTGAATGTGTCGCAGTGGGACCTGGATTTTACTATTGAGTGCTGTTATTATATCTACCAGGCAGCTGTTATCTTGTGTTAGGGAGCTGCTATCTGTTTACCTTCCCATTGTTCTGTTGTTAGGCTGCTGAGGGAAAGGGAGGGGGTCAAATCACTCCAACTTGCAGTACAGCAGTAAAGAGTGACTGAAGTTTATCAGAGCAAAAGTCACATGACAGCTGGCAGCTGGGAAACTGACAATATGTCTAGCCCCATGTCAGATTTTGAAATTAGATATAAAAAAAACCTGTTTGCTCTTTTGAGAAATGGATTTCAGTGCAGAATTCTGCTGGAGCAGAACTATTAACTGAAGCGTTTTGAAAAAAAAAGATTTTCCATGACAGTATGCCTTTAAGAATACAATCATAGACAAATGCATATAACCAAGTGCAAGTCCAGGAACCAAGTTCATGTAGGGCCTGTAAGCCTTGCAATTGCCTTTTTATACCAGTTTCTAGACAAAAGTCCTCTGCCCAAGCTTGGTCACAAATGTATCATACAACAGGTCAATTACCCCAAGCACACCAGCAAATCTATATCTCAATGGCTCAAAGGAAGAGTCGAGATTCTGGAACAGCCAAGTCAAGACTCTAGACCTCAGTCCCACAAATTTGCTATCGCAGAACCTTAAAGGGCTGGTTCACCTTTGAGATAAATTTTAGTAAGATATAAAGAATGATATTCTGAGATCATTTGTAATAGGTTTTCATTTTTTATTATTTAAGGTTTTTGAGTTATTTAGCTTTTTATTTGACATTTCTTCAATTTGCATTTTAACCAATCTGGTTGCTAGGGTGCAAATTCCCCTAGCAATCATGCATTGATTTGAATAAGACACTAAGGGGCACATTTACTTAGCTCGAGTGAAGGATAACAATATAAAATACTTTGAATTTCAAAGTATTTTTTTGGCTACTTCGACCTTCGACTACAAGTTTGAATCGAACGATTCGAACTAAAAATCGTTCGACTATTCGACCATTCGATAGTGGAAGTACTGTCTCTTTAAAAAAAACTTTGACCACCTACTTCGCCACCTAAAACCTACCGAGGACCAATGTTAGCCTGTGGGGAAGGTCCCCTTAGGCTTTTCTAGCTTTTTTGGATCGAACGAAAATCGTTCAAACGATGGATTAAAATCCTTCGAATCGTTCGATTCAAAGGATTTAATCGTTCGATCGAACGATTTTTCCTTCGATCGTTCGATCGCAGGAAATGCGGTAAATCCTTAGACTTCGATATTCGATGTCGAAGGATTTTACTTCGATGGTCGCTTATCGAGGGTTAATTAACCCTCAATATTCGACCAATCGTAAATGTGCCCCTAAAATATGAATAGGAGAGGGTCTAAATAGAAAGATGAGGAATACCAAGTAGCAATAACAATACATTTGTAGCCTTACAGAGCATTTGTTTTTTAGAAGGGGTCAGCGACACCCATTTGAAAGCTGCAAAGAGTCAGAAGAAAAATGCAACTACAAAACTATAAAAAATAAATAATGAAAACCAATTGAACAGTTGCTTAGAATTGGTCATTCTATAACATGCTAAAAATTACCTTAAAGGTGAACCACCACTTTCAGAAATTGCTAATGTTCAAAAGGGAATATGGAAAGAAGTTTACATAAGAACTTAATGCACCAGCAGATAGGTTTAGTCTAACAGTAATGATCCAGGCCTTCTAAGTTGTCACAGGTAGGGTTATAAAAAAAGGGAAATTGTTCTCACCACTAAATAATTTTAAACCATTAGGTAGGGGTGCAATCAGGGTACACCCACCCATTAGCAATTACTCTTGTAGGCAATAATGAATAATATATGGTGTTGGTTTTACTTTGGGCATTAGGTCCAATGTCTCCTTTATTGGAGCTCCCTATAGATCTGCTACTGTCCCTGTCCATGTTTCAACTGAAAGGTGGTTTGTCCTAACGATCCCTGCCAGAAGCACAGTAGGAGGGGGGCAGCCAATCATAGGCCTGCAGTCACACAAGCAAAGACAGATGTCAGTTCCCTCTCAGGTCAGCCTAGCTGCTGATTGGTTCCTGTCCTACAGTGCAGTGTGCTGGATCCCACCGATGTCCTGATATATAAAAACCACAGATGTGACTGAGCTAATTCATCAACATGTGAAGTTGTGTCTCGGCAGCCAAACCCTGGCAAAGTTTCACTATCGTAAATTCATCAGCGCGAGCATTCAATAGCGAACTTTCACTAACGTTCATTTCTGCCTAGTGAAACTTTGGTAGTGCACTTACGTTTAGGTCAATTTGAATAGCGGCTTCATATAGCTTGTATACTATATATGTCTTTATTAGTGAAGTTGGTGCAAATGCTTGAAGTGACCACTTGTTATTAAAAATGTCCAAGGAGGCAAAATAAAATAAGAGATCTCTATTGTCCTAGACATGAGCACACCCTAAAACTATTTTGGCATGCCCCTTAGATGGTTAATAAAAATATTAAAACAAAAATATTTAAAAGTTACGACTTTTAAACACAATCCCACTTTAAGGGTCAGGGTACACGCTCAGATTCGGGGAGATTAGTCGCCCGGCAACATATCTCCTCTTCTTCGGGGCGACTAATCTCCCCAAACTGCCTCCCTGCCGGCTAGAATGTAAATCGTCGGCGGGATGGCAATCGGTGTGCTTCGTTTTCTGAAGTCGCCCGAAGTTGCCGCATTTTTACCATTTTTATAACTTTTCGGTTTACAGGATATGATGTCACTGACATAAGATTGAGGAGGATGTAGCTTCATCTTATCAGTTCGCCAGCTCTAAGGTGGCGACGGAAACGTAATGGAAGATTCGCACTTTAGTGAATTTGCGGAGTAATGATCATTCCGCTGGCGAAAGGTGCAAAACTTCGTACCCTTTCGATATTGACTTGTCCTCTACGCCTTATAGTAAATTGGCAATTTCACTGTGGATGGGATTTCTGGCGAATTTTTGCTAGCGACAGCCACTTCGCTCTTTAGTAAATTTGCCCTGTAGGGAGTATTGATCCCAAGAAGGATGAAAACCTTTGCTATAGATACCCCCCTCCCCATAAAACCTTTTGATGCAATTCACAGACTTCTTTAAAAGTAGAATATTGACAGTTTCATTATTAGATCATGAGGAGAATGATTCATTTTGTCTGTTTTATGCAACTTCTGCGTTTTGTAGAATAATCTGTCAGTCTAAGTATTGCCCAAGCGCAGTGCAGCCAATCAAGATGCAGGGCAACTGACAATTATTAGCTGAACCGCTAAAAAAAGGAACCAGAGTTGTTAGTCAGGTTCTAATACACTCACAGCCTTCCACATGCAGCACATCCTGATTTCTGTATTTCCAGTAACTGCTGACCTTGACATGCCTACAGTATACATCTATTGTTATGTGATTTTCACATACTAAACACAGAATCACTCAACCACCATGTCAGAAAGCAATCTGAAGAATTTAGGGAGTGAACACAATGTTATTCAGTCTGGGACAGCCCTGTTTTAATTCTGTTAGGGAATATTTAAAGTGGTAGTACACCTTAAAATTAGTATAACAGCAATATTGTGAGACAATATGCACCAGCTCTTTTTGTTTTTATTTTAACGATTAAGCTTTTCTTGTTCAGCAGCTCTCCAGTTTGCAATTTCAGTCCAATTTACCCTAGCAACCAGCACTAATATCAATTAAAAGTACGGAAGATAAATATATGTGGGCCTGATTAGAAAGGTACGTAATAAAAATAAACAATAGCAATACAATTTTAGCCTCATAGAGCAATGTTTTTTGGTTGATTGGGGTCTGTGACTCCCATTTCAAAGCTGGAAAAAGGAAGACAAATAATTCAATATCTATAAAACATGAGGTCCCCTAAGAACGAGACATTCCGTAACATACCAACCGTGAACTACACCTTTTTGTTAGTATAGTTCCTTTCTTTTATTTGCCTAATGGAAATATTCAATCGAATATATTTGATTAAAAACCTGACTGTCTGGTTCAAAACCGGACAAGTGGTAACCCTAATTGATTGGCTAAATCTATAACAGTAGGAATTCCTTATTTTCCCTTTCTATGTATCATCAACAACTAGAGCAGGGGACCCCAACCTTTTTTATCTGTGAGCCGCATTCAGGTGTAAAAGGAGTTGGAGAACAACACAAGAATGAATCCTGGGAGTGACAAGTAAGTGCTATGATTTGGTATCTGCTATATGGATTGTCAACCTATAGGAGGCTCTATTTGGCAGTATACCTGGTGTTAATGCAAAAACTTGCTTTCAAGACAGTGATTCAAACACAAGCACCTACTTTGAGGCCACTGAGAGCAATATCCAAGGGGTTGGTGAGCAACATGTTGGGGATCACTAAACTAGAAGATAGGAATAATGGATGAACTTAAAGGACTCATGTCCTACTTATTCAGCTATGTCCTGGCAAGTTTTGTTTGTCCTGGCAAGTACATATTTACGGTTCAGTGTGTGACATGAAATGGCCAAAGTGATCATTTTGGAGTCAACACCTGCAGAGACTTTTATTCAGTCAGAAAGCATGCCAACGTATGGATAACCACAGTGTGTGGCCAGGGAAAGGTGAAGCTCAGATCATCCAAAAACTCAGGGACATGCTTATTATAGCAAGGCATTTCTGGGTGTGCTCGGTCTGGAATCACTGCACATTGCAATCACTGCCAATTATGCCAATTGTATGTTAAAACTATGCCAATTATGCCAGTTTTATGTTAAACGTGGATTTTAAAATAGCATCTGATTTGAATAGCAATTGTTGCTGCTTAATGGAGCTTACATATAAGCCTCGTGCCCATTTGATTCTCCTGCATTTCACCCCAGGGGAGCACAGGACAAAACGCAGCCTATTCTTACCGGCCCATCGTGACACAGGAGGATTCAAGTGCTGAATGTGGTGGAATGCCACTTGGTGCTGTGGATAAATGAAAACTGGTACATATGCCAGGGATACCCCTTAGGGGATTGGGCACAGGGGTGTTACATTATGTGCAGTGGCAAATCCCCCTGTAGAGCATAAAGTATCTCCCTCATTTGTATAGACAGTGCCATGAGTCACACTGTGAACTTAAAACCACACACTGGCATACAGTATTTTTGAATGATAACCCAGGGTGCTAGGAGACATGCAGTGATTTCTGCTTCCAGTGTTGGACTGGCCCACCAGGATACCAGTAAAAACTCCTGGTGGGCCCTGGTGTCAATGGGCCCTCATGCTGCTAAATATTTGGCCTATTTCATTGCCATTCCCTATTTCTATGAGACTAAAGAGGCTAAATAGATGGTATAATAGATTATAGTATGTCATGAAAATAGACTAGGTGAATAGAGGTTGAGTGAGGAGAGGAAAATAATAGTACTGAGAGTAGCCCCTGGTCTAAGGTTGGGTGGGCCCCTGGTGTCCCAGTCCGACACTGACTGCCTTGATTCTAATTGCCACCAAGAGTAGCAGCGATCTAAATCTTATGTAGGGACCCCTACTGGGTAATCTGCCCTGCAGCTTTAAGGCCCCCACCTTTTTTCTTAGAGTGATCTGCCAGGAGAGAATGACACTCCTCTGCTACACTGCTATATAGTGTGTGTAGGGAGTGGCCACTTCCTCTTTGGCCTATGGATGGTGATCCAGCTGGGTGTGCTCAGGGGAGCCTGGGTACAGCTAGGCCCAGAAAGGCCCATGTGCTTTGGAGAAGAAGTCGGGGACCAGGTAACCCCGTGAATGAGGAATAGTTGCACTAGGGCAGACTTGTTATAGTCTCTCTAGAAGAGAAAGGCCGAGAGGTGAGAGAGAAAGAGCAGCTGAAGCTCCAACAAGGATTTGCAGTAAGGGAGTAGCTTCCCAGAGGCTCTGTGTGTTGCCTCCAGTCAGGGACCTCAGTGAAGAGGGACTGTAGGGTAGAAGCTGCTTTCCTGACAACTTCCAGGAGGGAATGTGTGTGAATACTGCAATTGCCTAATGGAGACCTTTCCTCTGTGAGAAATGCCTAATGCCTGCAGCTCTGTGTGAGAAATGTGCTATTGCCTCAGCTCCTGTGTGACTACTAAACCTGTGGTCACTTGCCTCGTGCATAGTTAAATAAACCGTTTTCTGTTTTACTGCAAGAACCTCCTGGCGCCCATCTTTTGTTGTATGCACAGTAGCCTGGGGGGATGTAGTTGCACTACACCATAGAGGGAACACTTCCACTTAGCGAAGGCCCTGCCCTGGGTGTAAGTCGCGTGTAACCCATGCTCTAGTGTACTAGCTGGTGAATTAACCCCGAGTGGCCCAAATAGGTGTTACACTTACAAAAGCTCTAGCACTTTCTCTCAAAAACTTTAGCATTCTTTCTTATCTGCCCATGCTGCAAAGTTGTAAAGCAATAATACTTATTGTTCTAGATAACAACCACCACCACATGTGCCTCTGCTATTCACGCAACTAGAAAAGGTAACTATCCTCTCGAGATAACCTGTCCCCTGTGAGAGGAAAGGTAATTGCACTGGCCCAGGTGTGTTATGGGTATTTTGTCCTCTAAAATGGGAGGGATCCCATAGTTCTTCCCATTTTGATTCCTTTTTAGACCACTTAGTAGGGGGCTGGATGTGCTGGAGCTGGGGTATTAGCAAGAGACAGACTAGCTCCTCTTATAGCATGCTTAAGGGCAGGGGCACACGGGCAGATTCGGCGAGATTTAGTCGCCTAGCGACTAATCGCCTCTTCTGTAGGGCGACAATCTCCCCGAACTGCCTTCCCCCTGCCTTCCGACTGCTATAATGAGATAACGCCAGGGCAATGCCACTCGCGGCACTTCGATTTCTGAAGTCGCCCAAAGTTGCCTCATGAGGAAGTCATGTGGAGTTCCCCTTTAAGGTTGTTTTTCAATCCCATTTAAATTTGCAATGGTGGTCTGTGGTGCACTGGATCCTGCAAACACAGCCTCCATTCATTTTTAAAACCATGTTTATTAATACATTACGATATATAAAAACACCATGTATGATCAATGCAAGACCTGCAGGGAGGCATCCACTGAGGGGCCCAGTACACTGAAGCAGGGTTGTAATTAGATCCAGCTCTACCCCAGACACTGGACCCCCTCTGCCTCTTCTCATCAATTACTGTACACCTAGGACGGCCTGCACATATGCCTATAATGGAAAAAGAGCAGTTCTCTTACACCAGGAAGACCATCTCCCATGGAGTCCATTTAAAGCGAATAATTACATTTTCTTTCAAATTACTTTCTTTATCTCAGAAATAGTTAAACAGTACCTTATACTGGATCCTAAGTAAGATATACAGTAATCAATCTTTATTGGAGGTAAAACAATCATATTGGTGTTCATTATTGTTTAAATGCTTTCCTTTGAATTGTCCTGTAATTAAGCTGAATTGCTGCAAGTTATTTCATTATGGCGATTCTAACGTTAGGGAAGGGGATGGCATTTTTTAGGATGTGTGCCATTACACTTAGGACTAAACTACACAGTGACCGGAGATTTTGTAGGATAGTGTTGTATTGACAGATCACAGTTAATTTTGCACTATGTACACTGTGATGCATTCCAAGATTCCCTATCCAGCTTATCAGTAATCCATGTATAGACTCCCTCCCGACTTGCATCCCCCCTTCCTCGCTGCAGGTAAGAGTGCAGCTGGGGAGGAGGGTTTTTTATTAGCTATAGAGGAAGCAGACCCTACAGTCTGGACCCGTCTGTTCCCAGGGGCCCCCTGAAATTGCAGGGCCTGCTTCTTCTATAGTTACGCCACTGACTATACAATAAACACAGACATTACTGCAACACAGTAACCAGCAACTGAGAGCCCTCCTGCAATGCTTTCACAAGGCTCGGCTACCTTGTCAACCTCTGATAGCCCACTCAGAGCTCACTCTGCACACTGTGGCTACATCCTGACCAGCCTTCGCTTCATCTGATAAAGCCAATCTGGTCGGCCAACTTTGGGCAGCAATGAACTATAGCTTCAGCCTGACAAAAATAATGCAGGGCACTTCTAGTGTTTCATGCCTCTAAGTGGTCACTTCTTTCCCTTTACAATTGGAGCAGGGACTGCAGAAGAAGCCTCATTTGCCAAGTGTTAATAGGTCTACCTGTTTCCAAATTAAATAGAAAGCAAGTGGCTTCTAGAAACTGCGGTTCAAATACAGCTGGTAACTTGCAGCCTAGACTTTCCTGCACATATTTGCCAGAGAGATTGTTTTCTGTGAATATAAATCATCCAGGTGAATTCCCAGTGTTTCCATCCAACAAGCACCAATTATGCCAGTTCCTGCCAGGGCATGCATGCATCTGGAATATTGTTGGATTATTGATTTCTTAGCCAAGTAACAAGAAGAAATACTTCACTTTTCAGTTAACAGGTAGACCGTAAAGACCGTAGATCCTTCAGACTGCTGTTTAGTATAAATATACTTCACTTTCTTCTATGTTCTGGCAAACACTGGATTAATTTAAAGACTAGCTAAGTCTGTTACTTGATGAATTCCAGTTAATATGCCAAGCCCTGGACTCAGTGGTCACCCATAAAGCACTAGTAGTATGTATTCCAAGGAATGGCTTATGCCTTAGTTCCACCTCTAAAAGTCTGTTTGTAGTGCAAATCTGTTAGTTTTAGCGGTGACTCTCCTGTTTTATAGTGGGGCCCTACAGCGTGCAGGTCCTTATGTATAGTAGGCCAATATGGTAAAACGGATAGAGTAACATCTCAGAGGTCTACGCCTTAAGTAGTTCAAGTAAAACTTCCAGAACCCAGTTTAACATCAGCAGTCCCGGATTTCTGGAAAGGCCACCAAGGCCCGGGCCTAGGGCAGCAGGATTTTAGGGGGCGGCATGTTACCCAACCACACCCACACTGGTTCAAAAACACTGGGGATGCGCTGGAGATACAATCAATTTTTACTTTTCCTGTGCTCCAATCCCCATTGCTCTGGTCCCAATAATGAAATTTTGAACAAAAAGGGGAGGGGACAGGGGTGGCAAACGGCAGTGGGCCTTGGGGTGCTCGCTATGTAAATCCAGCCCTGAACATCAGATGAAGCTCCATAGGATAGTTTCTATTTATGTTAAGGAGGACCCCCAAAGTCTGTTTTGCCTCAAGTATTACGAAAGTGCCAGTGTCAACTGTGACTGCTTTAAATGACATATTTGAGCACCAGTTAAAGGTGAGAGCTGTGTTCCAGAGGTGACCTAAATCTGGTGAGCTAAGAGTGTTAGCTGGAAGAGCCCGCTATATATCAGCTAAAAATGGGTTTATTTATAAATTTGCAAATTTAATTTTACATAAAAAAAATGCTTGGTATAAAATCAATTACATATGTAGTTTTCTACAGTGTAGAAAAGATCACTTAGTTTCCCTTGTAAAATACAAAAAAAATCACAGAATTATAAACTGTATACGCCACGTTGTGCCAGAATTTACACAATTACTGACCCAGGCCACATCCATGGAAATAAAACTCTGCAAGTAAAGCCATCCCTAGAAAAAGGTGCAGATAGTAAAAGTGTGCCTAGCACCCACTGCAGATAGTAAAAGTGTGCCTAGCACCAGGTCTGGACTGGGAGTGAAAATAGGCCCTGTCATTCCATGTACACAGAGGCCCAAACAGCCACCTACCATCCCACTATATGGTAACTTTCTATGGAATCGTACAGCAGCCCCTCTGGCATTTGCCAGAACCCACAATTGCCAGTCCAGGCCTGCCCACTGCAGATAATAACAGCATCCCTAACACCCACTGCAGAAAGTAAAAGTATGCCTATCACCCACTGCAGATAGTAAAAGTGTGCCTAGCACCCAGATAGGAAAAGTGTGCCTAGCACCCACTGCAAATAGTAAAAGATTATAACAGTGTGCCTAGCAACCACTGCAGATAGTAAAAGTGTGCCTAGCAACCACTGCAGATAGTAAAAGTGCCTAGCATCACTGCACATAGTAAAAGCGTGCCTAGCACCCAGATAGTAAATGCATTCCTAGCACCCACTGCACATAGTAAAAGCGTGCCTAGCACTCACTGCAGATAATAACAGCATCCCTAACACCCACTGCAGAAAGTAAAAGTGTGCCTAGCACCCAGGCCACTGCAGATAGTAAAAGTGTGCCTACCACTCACTGTACATAGTAAAAGCGTGCCTAGCACCCAGATAGTAAAAGCGTGCCTAGCACCCACTGCACATAGTAAAAGTGTGCCTAGCACCCACTGCACATAGTAAAAGCATGCCTAGCACCCACATAGTAAATGCATTCCTAGCACCCACTGCAATAAGTAAAAGCGTGCCTAGCACCCACTGCACATAGTAAAAGCATGCCTAGCACCCAGATAGTAAATGCATTCCTAGCACCCACTGCAATAAGTAAAGGTGTGCCTAGCACCCAGATAGTAAAAGCGTGCCTAACGCCCACTGCACATAGTAACAGATAATAACAGCATGCCTAGCAACCACTGCAGATAGTAAAAGTGTGCCTAGCAACCACTGCAGATAGTAAAAGCATGCCTAGCACCCACTGCATGTAGTAAAAGTTTGCCTAGAACCCAGATAGTAAAAGTGTGCCTAGCACCCACTGCACATAGTAAAAGATAATAACAGCATGCATAGCAACCACTGCAGATAGTAAAAGCATGCCTAGCACCCACGGCACATCTTTTCTCAGTCTCGCTCATTTACTTTACTGCATATTTACGTTTTTCAGCTTTGACTTATTATAGTTTTCCATTTTTAGAAAATGAAATTTGCCAGTGAGAACAATGGAAACCTTCACAATTTGGAAGAGAAAAATAGATTTACTTTTCCAGTGTAGATCATGGATTAGGCTTTTATCACTAGGCCAAGATATAGCAGCAGTTATGAGAGCCCAACAAACAAGCGCATCACTATACACCTCAGAACTAATGTCTCAGTCCAGCTTCACAAGACAATCAGATGACTGCTTTTAGTATTTTGACTTTAATACACAAGTGAAAGCAACGTGCTGATTGGTTGCTATGAATAACTTAACAAGACGAGCTTTGCCCTTTCACTACAGGAGCAAATAATCACCTATACTTGCCAAGTGCCCATTTAATGTGTAACTTGATACAATGTAAATAAAGGTCTTAATTGATTACATTCAAGGTCGCGCCTATGAGTATATTTAGTATAAAAAAATAGGGGCTGCAGCCACTGAAGAGAACATTGTACACCATAGATCTAGCCGTTGCATACATTAGGTTTATTTTCCCTTTAAAGGAAATGTAAGCCCCAAAAAATAAAATGTTGCCTAATAAAGAAAAACTGAATGGTAAGCAAGTTTCCAATATACATTTATTACAAAGTTTTCCAATTATTTCTAAATCTATAAATATAACTGAGCTTATGAGCTTTGCAGCGATTGCAACACTTCGCCAGGCGTAAATTCGCTAGGACAATGCTAATTCACTAAAGTGCGAAGTAGCATTACTTCGGCAATAAAAATGAAGATGAGCTAGCGTTGCCTAATTTGCATACAGTGGGAAATGATACAATTTAATGGTTAATGGTCCATTAAACTTTATCATTTCCCACCATATGCAAATTAGGCAACGCTAGCTCATCTTCATTTTTATTGCCGAAGTAATGCTAGCCAAAATTCGCAAACACATTACATTACACAAGTCCAGGGAACCTTAATAAATAAAATAGAGTTCCAAGTTCCGTGTGTTAGAAAATGGAGGGGGGAACCCAGAAAAAAGGAAAAGACGCCAGCGTTTTTTGGGACTTAGAATTTTGCACTAAAAATAGAGGAAGTCCTATCTACTCCATTGCACTGCGCCTGGTCTGAGCTGGCTAAGGCAAGTCTGGTGAAAGAGGTAACGTTCAGTAAAATCTGCATCTTAGAGAATTTGCGGAGTTACGTCCATTCGCCAGATCGAAAATTCGCCTGGCGATAGAGTGGGAATCACCGCTAGCATCTGTCTCTTTTGCTAGCGAAGTTACATCTGCGCCTGTTAGGAAATCTGCGAAAGCACCTGAATGATGTCACGGTAGCGTTAGTCACTTCGCCCTTTAGGGAATCTGCCCCATATGTCTGTCTGGCCCTTTCTATTCACTGTCCCGGTGGAGCTGCCTATTGAGACTAGGGAAGCATCGAATCCACTATTTTGGATTTGGCCGAACCCCCAAATCCTTTGTGAAAGATTCGGCCGAATACCAAACCGAATCCAACCCCTAATTTGCATATGCAAATTAGGGATGAGAAGGGGAACATTTTTTTACTTCCTTGCTTTGTGACAAAAAGTCACGCAATTTCCCTTCCCGTGCCTAATTTGCATATGCAAATTAGGATTCGTATTTAGTTCGGCCAGGCAGAAGGATTCAGCCGAATCCTGCTGAAAAAGACCGTATCCTGCTGAAAAAGGCCGAATCCTGCCCGAATCCCGAACTGAATCCTGGATTCGGTGCATCCCTAATTGAGACAATGTAACACAGGAGATGAGCAGTGCAGGAAGGAACAGGCAGGCAGAATACATTTACAAGCACAAATAAAATAACATTGTTAATAAACTTATATTTGAAAATTGCTTAGATTGACCTTTTAGTTGTGGGTTTCCAGCCCCTGAATTAAAGGGGTTGTCCACCTTTGCGTTAACAAAGTATGATGTAGGGATATTCTGAGACAATTTGCGATTGGGTTTTCATTTTTTATTTATCTGTGGTTTTTGAGTTGTTTAGCTTTATCAAGTTCTCAAGTTTGCAATTTCAGAAATCTGGTTGCTAGGGTCCAAATTACCCTAGCAACCATGCACTGATTTGAATAAGAGACTGGAATATGAATACGAGAGGTCTGAACAAATGCCTGAGGGGCCGCTCTATATTTTGTATAAGTGGGCTGCTCCTGATTGATCCGACGGGCTCTAGGACCGCTCCTCCATCCTATCTCCCGTTGTGGCTCCGCCCCTCCCACTCCTCTCTGTTCTCACGCTGCTGCTGCTGCCTGTGCCCTGCTGTGTGTGTGTCCCAGCAAGCTGATATCTTCCTTGACTGGTATGCAATGCACATTTGACATTCCCCCCCCCCCCCAAAAAAAAATATTGCTTTTCTGTCACCTGACATACAGACTCGTGCAGCAGCAGTAGCAAGTGCAAGCATCAGACACAGTTTGTTCTACTGTAAATTAGCTTTTCAACTGGAAACAGGGAACTCTGAGTACCACTCATGCATAATAAGAGATAATGTACCTCCTACTGTAAATGATAAGGATATTAGAAGTCACTTAGGGGTTGTTCTGTGACCATATAGGCACAAGGCTGCAGAATCTTTAACATATTTTAGATGAATTACACTTAGGTGCAGATTTATCAAAGGTTGAGGTGAATTTTCGAATGAAAAAAAATTGAATTTCTAGCTATTTTTGTGTACGTCAACTAAGGAATAAAAAAATAAATAAATTTGAATATCGAAATTTATCATGTACTGTCTCTTTAAAAATTCGACTTCGACCATTTGCCATCTAAAACCTGGTGAATTGCTGTTTTAGCGTATGGGGGACCTCCTAGAACCTATTTGGAGTCAATTGGTGGACTTTGAAAAATCAAAGGTTTTTTTGGGGGAAAAACTTGGAATTGAATTCCATCAAATGCGGTATTCCTTCAATTCGTATGATTCGAATTTGGCCGAATACAGACCTATTTGATCGAAAACGGACAATATTCGACAAAAAAAAAACTACTTCATTTCGGTTGGTCTTTTTGATATATGTGCCCCTTTAAAGTGAGAAAGGCGCTTTATGCACATAATTTTTTACAGTTTTACCCTAATATATGAGCGAATGCGTACAAAACCATTGCGTGTTTACATTGTGGGTTGCTTAGATTTTTTTTGCCCGGGCTGCTTTTACCCCCAGTCTGGCCCTGAGCGCATGAATGTGATATCAGGAGCTTATCGCAGACAAAAAATCATTTTTATGGGACATATTTATCAAGGGTCCAATTTTGAATTGAAAAAACTTTGAAATTCTAATTCAAAAAGACCAACTGAAATTAAGTCAAAGTTTTTTTTGGTCGAATAGGTCCGTATTTGATCGTATTTGAATCGTTCCAATCGAAGGAATAGCGCAATCGATCAAATTTGATTCAAAGTTTTTCCCGAAAAAAAATAGGTTCTAGGAGGTATTCCAATTTTCGAATTTTATGCAAATTTGAATAGAATTTGGACTATTCCCTAGTTGAGGTATACAAAAAAATCGAAATTACGATTTTTTAAATTCAAAAATTCACCTTGACCTTTGATAAATCTGCCCCTGAGGGGCACATTTACTAAGGGTCGAATTTCGAAGAAGTCGAAGTTTTTTTTTTTATTATTATTATGTAGCCATTTCCGATCGAATTCAAATCGTTCAATCGAACGTAGACATTGTTCGAATTGAACTCGAATCGAACGATTTAATCGATCGAACGATTTTCAAAAAAAAATCTTTGACTTCTAAAAACTAAGCCAAATAGTGGCTATAGGTTCTAAGAGGTCCCCATAGGCTAAGACAGCAATTTGGCAGGTTTAAGGTGGCCAATTAGAAGTTTTTTAAAGAGACAGTACTTCGATTTTCGAATGGTCGAATATTCGAAGTTTTTTCAATTCCAGTCGAATTTTGACTTAATCGATGGTCGAAGTACCCAAAAATTACTTTGAAATTCGACATTTTGGAATTCGAAAATTCACTTTGAATTCACTTCGACCATTAGTAAATGGGCTCCTTAGTGTAATAATTACAAAATTGCCTTTTTTGTGCCAACTGTGCCCAACTGGTTTCCCATTATTTCTAATTGCAGGGGTGGCTTCTGATTTCCCATAAGCACCGCTGGTTACAAGAACAGGCGTGGGAGGAAAAGTTTCGTTTTGAAAACCTGGGGAAATTCCCGAGTTATTCGGAATAAAAAGAGCGAAGAGCCAGCGGGGACTTTCACTTCAGTCGGAGCAGTAGAGAGCGGCTGCTAGAGGGGAAGCGCGGCTGCGGAGGAAACGCTGGGGAATCGCTGGAGAACGCTCTAGGGGGTCTGGAAGTCTATGGGAAGGTTAAGCTGCAGCAGGTGAATCTTATGGAAAGACTCTGTCAATGTAACTATCCGGGAGGTGAATCCTTTGGGAAGAAAACGCTCTGGGAAAGCAACGCTCTGGGAAGTGAAGCTTAAGGGAAGAGAATGCTCTGGGGGGACTGGAAGTCTATTGAGCTGCAAGTGGAATTTGTAGTCTCCGACACGTGCAGCAGCAACAACAGCAGCAGCAGCAGGTAAGACATGACATTCAAGATCTTTATTGGCTGACAGCACGATCCAAAGTCTGCCTGACGCGCACATGCTACAATGGATCAGCGACATAAAGACGCACCGACTGTCGACAAATGGCACTTGTCAGCCCTGTTCTCTGAGCCCCAGTCGGGATACACAATCTACAATCTGTAGTTTAGCGCAGAGAGAGAGTCCAGGGAAGGCAGACTTTGGATTCCCATGTGTCCTGTATAATAATCGGCCCCACTCACATTCCCAGAGCCGCACTTACCATTTAACATTGTCTGGAAGCTGATATGGATTTAGCTGTAGTGACTCACTCATGTTTCATTGTCGTGCAGTCTCTGCGTCCTCTCCTTACGATCCATGTCAGCGGGAAGCGCCGTGGGGCTGCTGCTGCTGTGACAGTTGCCTGCGATCCGTGCGCCGCGCTCGCTCTCCTTTCAGGCGCTGCGACATGGGCGAATAACATTTAACTGGATAAATGACCCTCCTTATGGGCTTCTCTCCTTTCTTTTTTCCCCATAGGAACTTCCGTCTGTGCACATTACTTTCAGTTTCAGGCAGAATGAATGGTGGCTCTGCAGCAGCGACTTACTCTGGACACATTGGGCAGGGACTCGGGACACTTAACCCCTTGCATGCTGGGACTTATTGGCACATGCCTGGCTGCTGGGGCCTCTTCTGGCTTGTAGCTCTATAATGCTGCTCTATAATGACTGGCCATCTGTCTGTTTGGGCAAATGCAGAGGGGCAGCTCTATAGCTTATATAAGTGGGCTGCTCCTGATCGATCCGGTGGGCTCTAGGACCGCTCCTCCATCCTATCTCCCTCTTTAGCTCCGCCCCTCCCACTCCTCTCTGTTCTCACACTGCTGCTGTTCTCAACCTGCAGTCCTTAGTTTGTACTGGGAAATCGTGATTTTCTCTGCACTGAACTGCCAGAAAAAGAAACAAAGTTTATAACTTAATTGGCTTTTGGCAGAGAGCACAGAACAGCCACAGCTGCACATACGATACTTTTGTAACAATTTCGAGATACGCAATTGTAACAATGTAAGATAACGGGTCCATTGGGAAAAGTTAGACTCACAGCTTAAAGGGCAATTCACCTTCATTAGCAAAACTGTAATAACTGGAAAAAAAAACAACACAGAAATATGTTCAAACTTTCATAACCTGCCAAATTTTGTAAAATGAACATCGTTATTAGGGGGTGTGGCCACATAATGGGCGTGCTACAAAATAAAAACCACTTCAGTTCTATTGCAGAATTCTTTACGCTTTTCCTTTGTTTGCAAAATGGGATAGTGTGACCCAGGGTTCAGCAGAAAATATTGCTTTTCTTTCACCTGACGTACAGACTCGTGCAGCAACAGCAGACACGGCCGGAAACTGCTTCTTATAAGAACAGCAGCAGTAGCAAGTGCAAGTATCAGACACCTTTGTTCTATTGTAAATTAGCTTTTCAACTGGAAACAGGGTACTCTGAGAATTACTCGTATAATAAGTAGGGATGCAGCGAATCCAGGATTCGGTTCGGGATTCGGCCAGGATTCTGACTTTTTCAGCAGGATTCTGATTCGGCCAAATCCTTGTGCCTGGCCGAACCGAATACGTATCCTAATTTGCATATGTAAATTAGGGGTGGGTAGGGAAATGACGTGACTTTTCGTCACAAAAGAGGAATTTTTCCACTTTTTCCTTTTCTGCCCCTAATTTGCATATGCAAATTAGGATTAGGTTCGGTATTCGGGCCAAATCTTTCACCAAGGATTTGGGGATTTGGCCGAATCCCAAATAGTGGATTCGGTGCATCACTAATAATGAGAGATAATGTACCCCCTACTGTAAATGGTAAGGATATTAGAAGTCACTGAGGGATTGTTCTGTGACCATATAAAGGCACAAGGCTGCAGGCTGAGTTATATAGGAAACTCTGAGTATCACTCATGTATTATAAGGTATAATATACCCCCTACTGTAAATTATAAGCATATTTGAAGTCACCGAGGGGTTGTTCTGTGACCATATAAAGGCACAAGGCTGCAGAATCTTTAAAATATTTTACATAAATTACACTTAAATTGAGAAAGGCAGATCTTTATGCACATCATATTTGCAGTTTTACCCAAATATATGAGCGAATGTGTACAAAACCATTGCGTGTTTACATGTGGGCCGTCTGCTACTATATGTTTCAGACAACATAGTAGTTTAGCTCTCAGGTTACTGACTGTCAGTTTTAGCTCCCATACATCTGGGCTCATAGCTCTCATGTCTATTCTCATGTCTATTCTCATGCAGTTGGTAAGTGCCAGGCTCTTGGAAACTTTCTGCTTGCACCTCTCTTCATGCCAAGACACTTTCTTTCTCTTAGTGCACATGTTTGCACACAGTTATATATTATACCCACTGGGGGAGAGAATGTTAAACCGTGGAAAAAACATGGAGGTTTGCATTAAAATGACCATGTTACCCATAGCATCCCTATACATCCCGAATTTATACATTTCTGAGTAACTGCAAACTGAGGCAAAAATTAGTCTGCGAAAAATCCGCAGCAACAAAAAAAAAATGGCGTGCGACAAGTCAAAATTATTCAGATGCCCATTGACTTTACTGCATTTGGACAAGTTTTTCCATTTTGATGGTTGACTAAGTTGGGGTTTTTTTTGCGGTTTCTTTAGAAGAATAATGCTCTTTGCATTGTGTTCATATGGGACAGGTGGTGGGTCCATACTGGGTGCCCCTAAATTTGTGCATCTGTCAAGATGTGCAACCTAGGGAGTCCTGTTGGTCATAAGGTGCAGAAGATATACCTATATATACCTATATATACCTATACTGCTTTTTATCAGAGACTATTTGCACTTGGTTTACACTTTTATTTGTGTAGTTTTTCAGTAACAATTTTGTATCTTTTTGTTCAGGAGCTCTCCAGGAATTTTAGCAGCTATCCGGTTGCTAAGGTTTGTTTACCTTAAAAACCAAGCAGTGGTGCTGATGAGACTGGAATATAAATAGAAGGACTCTCAATAGAAAAATAAGTAATAAAAAGTAACAACAATAATAAAATGATCAGCACGCAGAGCAATTCGTTTAGCTGTTGGGGTTGGTGGTCCCGATTTAAGATCAAAAAATGTAAAAGTCGAATTGTTTGAAAATATTTTTAATAAATGTATATTAGAAAGTTGCTTAGAATTATATTTTATTTTATTAGACATTTTTATTTTTGGGTTGAATTGCCTTTTAAATGCACAAACGACTGCCCTGGATGCAACAGGTAAGTGCAAGGAGAGAGATTTCTATATAGACATAATGGGGCCCATTTACTTAGTTCGAGTGAAGGAATAGAGGAAAAAAAGTTTGAATTTCGAATGGTCCAATATGGCTACTTCGACCATCGAATGGACTACTTCGACCTTCGACTACGACCTTTGACTTCGAATCGAACGAATCGAACTAAAAATCGTTCGACTATTTGACCATTCAATAGTCAAAGTACTATCTCTTTAAAAACATACCGAGGCCAATGTTAGCCTATGGGGAAGGTCCCCATAGGCTTCCTAACAATTTCCTGATCGAAGGAATATCCTTCGATCGGTGAATTTAAATCCTTCGAATCGTTCGATTCAAAGGATTTAATCGTTCGATCAAACGATTATTCCTTCGATCATAGGAATAGCGCAGAAGGATTTTACTTCGACGGTCGAATATCGAGGGTTAATTAACCCTCGATATTCGACCTTAAGTAAATGTGCCCCAAAATCTGTGAGTTCCTCTCTTTAGTGGAAAAGCTATAAACATATGGCTGACTTTTTAACTACAGCTGTTCTCTGTGTTCCTCCATCCATGTCAATAGGTTGTGGACAGCAGGGCAATTGGGTTAAAAGGGACTGAAATAATATTTACACATGAAAACAATGTGTGACGTTATTCGATTAGGATAAAAAGTGTATTTTATATTTTAATACAAATCTACCTTTTTAGTTACATAAGGGCAGTGGCATCTAGGAAGATCTAGGGGATTATTTATCAAAGTCTGATTTTATCTCAACATTTTCTGCAGCAAACTCCGTTCCGATCCGATCGAGTTTATTTATTATTACATTTTCCCGAAAATTTCCTTTGCGGGAAAAAATTCAAATTTTCATGTGGTTACCAAAAAAAAGCAGCAGGTAAAACTCCCAAATGTCCCCATGTCATTGTCTTTAGGGATTTGGCATATGAATTTGCCAGCAGTGTGTACTCCCTTATATAGCAGAAACACAATGTTAAACTCTCCCCACCATCTCTCCCATTGATGACAATGGGAATCCAATGTAAAAGAACCACCACAATTAATATTCTCATAAGTCTGACTTAAAATTGTGTTTGTGTGTGCTCTCGGGTAAGAATGCATGAAAACTGTCCAGTGTCAAAACCAACTGAAAATAATAACGTGTGTCATACCTCTTAGATTAGAATATAACACAGAGGCCCATGCGTAATCGGAAATATGAGTGAGAAGTGAGAAATGTGACGTTTACCAAACTCAATTTTAACCTAGTTACTGTTATAACAGATTTAATAAGGTGGTTCACCTTTTTGTATGTTATAGAATGGCCAATTCTAAGCAACTTTTCATAGGATCATTATTTATTTTTATCGTTTTATTTAAATTATTTGCATTTTTTCTTCTGACTCTTTTCAGCTTTCAATTGGGGTCACCGATCCCCATGTAAAAAAACAAAGGCTACAGATGTATTGAATTGTTAGTGGTACTTTTTATTACTCCTCTTAAAGGGTTTGGTCACCATTCAAAAACTTTTTTTTTTTTTTTTTTTTCAGTTGAGTTGTTTTCAGATTGTTCACCAAAAACAAAGGCTTTTTTCAATTGCTTTCCATCTTTTATTTTTTTACAGTTTTCCCAAAATTTAAGTTTAACATTAGCAGGGAAAAATGCGAGTTTTTGAACTATAAAATCTGAATTTTTAGTGGGAAAAAAACCTAAATTTTTTTAAGATTTATTATACCCCGAGGATGCAAAAAAGTTGAAGTCTGAAAATACTCCATCTTCAACCTGTAGAAGTTAATGGCAGAAGTACTATTTGCAATTTGAAGATATTATGGTCTGCGCTGGGTTTCCTACAATAATCAAAACATTTTGGACTTTTCTGTCAATTCCTCTGATTTCATGTAAAATTGGGACTTTTTTCGAAAACCCGAAAAATTCGACTTTTCACACGAGAATCCGAGAAAGTTCTGGTTTTCGTGTGACAATCCAAAAAAGTCGCGTTTTTTCTTGATTCGATTTTTTTGTGTTTTTATTTTAATGATTTATTAAGGTTAAATCATGGATTCTAGTCTGGGCTGACTTTTTTTCATTTAAAACATCAGAAAAATGTTGGATTTTGAAAAATAACCCCCTTCCCATCTCAAGTGTGTTTCAGGAATATTCTGAATTGTTTGCTATATTAAGTTGATACAATTGATACATTTCTCAGCAGTATCTGTGTAATATTAGCAACTATTGTATCAATTCTTATAGTCGGTGACAACCGATCCCCCCAGCTGCTTTAGGCTTAGTCCACACCAGGCGATTCGGGGAGATTTAGCGCCTGGCGACTAATATCCTCTTCTTTGAGGTGACTAATCTCCCCGAACCGCTTCCTCTTCTCCTGCGCCAGCTGTAATGTCAGCCGCCTGTGTTATGATACACGCGGCACTTCGTTTTCGGAAGTTGCCTCATGAGGAAACTTCGAGCAACTTCGTAAAACGAAGCGCCGCGTGTGTCATAACGCAGGCGACTCTCATTACAGCCGGCGCAGGAGAAGAGGAAGCGGTTCGGGGAGATTAGTCGCCTCAAAAAAGAGGCGATTAGTCGCCAGGCGCTAAATCTCCCCGAATCGCCTGGTGGGGATTACGCCTAATAAGTTGAAAAATGAAACTTTACACGTCAAAAGTGCAGTAGTGCTATATTCATGAGGGGGAGGTCTAAAATGAGTTTGGGTAGTGGTAAAAAAAGTGCTCATTCTAGGACTGTTTAAAAGCCCCCGGCTTTTGACCTTGTGCCTTTTTAGGGTTAGTGAGCTCCTTAATGACATATATCATACACATTGTTTACTATTATTCACTGTATAATATAATTGCAGTATATAAATATTAGCTGGTCAATATGCATCAGAAGGAGACATAGACTTGTATGTTGAGCTAAATTCCAGGGGGGGGGGGTTCCACAAAGGGTGATATTTAAGGGGAGGGTGAAGCCGAGTGGCTGGTATTCTTCTACTGTCACAATGTACGACTGGGATTGTCCGATTCCCAGGGAATTGCAATCATTCACTTCTCAATCGCGGGGGAAAAAAACGTGTTCTGCCTCTCAAGAAGCTTTCTCTGAATTTTACTGACATTTGTTTTGTTTTCAAATGTGCCCACATCTGTGCATAAATAGATCCCATCAATATCCATAGGAAATGGAGTAATCGGATAAAGCAGGGATATATTCTGCTCTCTGTAGTGCACAGCACATTGTGGCGTTATTGGAAATAAGTAACAGCGAGTGTATAAAACAGGCCTGCATATGGCTTCCCAAAATATCACATTGATCCATTTCTGTCTACCTAATTCCTGGATACACTTGGACTTTCCCACACCTATTGTTATGGCTTTCTTATCTGCATTACCGTTCCACGCTCAAACTAGGCTCATTCAAACATTCAGTCTTGATACAGTAGTCTTTATCTCATGTTACTCAATGCCCTAGGGAAAAAGATACCTTGCACATTAAATAATAGTGGAAGGAACACACACAAAGTGTATAATGTAAATGGGATTGCAGCTGAATGCAGTATTTATATATCCTTTTCTGTTATCTGGTTCTGACTCTTGAAACAATGTAGCAGAGGTCAGTTTAACCCAAAGTCTTTTAATTATCTGCTTCTGCCAGGCCCGGACTGGCAATCTGTGTGTTCTGGCAAATGCCAGAGGGGCTGCTATAAGGTCCCATTGAAAGTCAGTATTTAGTGGGCTGGTGGGGCTGTTTGGGCCTCTATGTGGGTTGAGTGGGCCTCTGTGTACCTGAAATGCCAGGGCCTAATTTAATTCTCAGTCCGGACCTGGCTTCTGCTATACTGAGTCAAACCCAGCCATGAAGAGAGAATATAAACAACCATAGAGCTCCTGCTTTAAAAAGCAATTACATTTTCAATTTACCTTGACTACAAAAGTATTGACCAGTTTTATCAAGGGGGTTATTTACTAAACTCTGAATGCAAAAATCACGAAAAATTCGTGATTTTTTTTTTATAAAAATCGGACTTTTAAAAAATCATTTTTAAGAATTTATTAAACCCCGAGGATGGTATTAGAAAATCCGGTATTTCAGACCTGTCGAGATTGCATATAAGTCTATTGGAGAAGTCCCAATGATTTTTTGATGTGCGTTGGGTTTCGTGCAATACCCCAAAGTTGTTGGAGGTGAAAAATCTTGAAAATCTTATTTGTTTCCTGCAAAACAAATTTTTTGGGAAAATGTAATAATAAATAAGCATAAGAAAACAAGAGCCGATTTAATCGGAGTTTGTAGCAATTGAGAATGTTGAGATAAAATCGGACTTTGATAAATAACCCCCCAAATGTATAGTGTAAAGTTGCATAGAAGTGCGTTTTATTTCAGGGTGCAAAATCCCCTTGTGAAGGCCTATTTATTAAAGGTCAAATTTGAGTGGTTTTAGAGGTTTTTGAAACCACAACTAAACTCACTTTATCTGAAACCACGAATGTCATGGAGTTTTTTAAAAGATCCATATATAAAAAGAATGAACGCAAAAAAAAAAAAGCTGAACGATGAGTTAAAAAATACAAATATCTCAAAAACCTCTAAAAAAAAGGCGGTCCGATAAGATCAGTGCAGCTCCCATTGATTTCTATAGGGCTTTGACAACTTTTACTTGGTGAAGTTTTGTCTTAGAGGTTTTTGTGGTTTTTACACTTAATAAATATGACATTTCTAGAGCTTTTAAGAAATAGAGAAAAACCACAAATGTTTCAAGTTTTGTTAAAAAAAATAGAAATTCGATCGTTAGTAAATGTGCCCCAAGAGTGACCCAACCAACTCATCATTCACAAAACGAATGTATAATTTGCTGTTGAATTAAAAGTAAAAGAGCAGGATAGCATGATGGCTTGGTGATGTTTCAGTCTGCTGACTTTGGATTTTAGAAAGGCAACATTAGAATTCAAGGTAATATTGTGATATAATATTCAGGCTGGCACTTATTTAATTCTTCTTGTATGAATAGGATTATTGATGTGATTAATCTACTTCCATCTCTCGAATCAGTAACCCAGCTGTGTGTTAGGATTGCTACACATACAGAAAAGGAACAGTAACACCAAAAAACGAAAATGCATTTAACGAATGACAATATCATGGACTGTTGCCCTGCACTGGTAAAACTATTCGACTATAGTTTATATAAATAAGCTGCTGTGTAGCCATTGGGCAGCCATTCAAACACAGGATACCCTTCCTAACCAAAAGTTACATATGCAAATTAGGGTTAAGATTCGGCTCTGGATTCGGCCAAACCCTTCAGTAAACATTCTGAATTGGCCGAATGCTAAAATAGTGGGTTTAGTGTATCCCTATCTGTAATTATTATGCACATATCAATACACACATTTACACACTCATACATTGTACAATTATTTTGTGCCTTTTTTAAAAATATCTTTTTTACTTTTTTTACTTTTTAGTCTCTGCACCAAATAGCTAGTTGATCTGCCTTGATATCACACTTCTCATAAGCACTTCGTTGGCCCCTATGTAACTTTACTTTACATAAAGGCAGGGTCGAACTGACCCGTTGGGGCGCCTTTTTTTTCCTGCTGCGACCTCCCTTGTTCTGGGTTCTGATCAGCTTTTTAGTTAGTCTTCATTGCAGTCTTCATATTTGCCTTCTTCTTCTGACTCTTTCCAGCTTTCAAATGGGGGTCACTGACCCCATCATAAAAAAAACAAATGCTCTGTAAAGGTACAGATTCATTGTACTACTGTTTTTGATTACTCGGCTTTCTATTCAGGTTCCCTCCTATTCATATCCCAGCCTCTTATTCAAATCAATGCATGGTTGCTAGGGCAATTTGGACCCTAGCAACCAGCCTTTGAATTGAATCCTGACAACACCTGGCAAAATAGAAAATAGAAAGTGATAATTCATTTAAAACCACTGTGGAGCCAATGGTGATTTTAAACAAATGTTTAAAATTTAGAGAGTAGAATTTGCTACGATTTGTATTTGTCTGTAGTATGACATATGCATCACGAAAATGTAAATACTGAATAACCCAAATTTATCAATTGTTTTTGTTTATATTTTCAGACCATTACTGCTACCACAAAGGCATACTCTTGCATTAATAGCCACAACACATGGTAGGAGCAGCCGGCTCTGAGATCTGGCAATCCAGCAGGTGTATTTATATTAATCTGATTGGATCGGCCCAGGTGTACATTGGAGGGCACCATGGATTAAATGCAGCTATGTTTTTTTCATCCCATTAACTGCTCATTTTATTATATGGGTGTATAGTTTTTAAGGCATTTACAGTTATATAAATAAATATATCTATCTCTCTCTCTCTCTCTCTCTCTCTCTCTCTCTCTCTCTCTCTCTCTCTCTCTCTCTCTCTCTCTCTCTCTCTCTCTCTCTCTCTCTCTATATATATATAGTGAATAAAGTACCCCCTCTTGTAAAATATAAGGATATTATAAGTCACCGAGGAGTTTCATGACCATATAAAAACACGAGGCCGAAGGCCGAGTGTTTTTATACAGGTCATGGAACTCCGAGGTAGCTTCTAATATCCTCATATTTTACAACTGGGGGTACTTTATTTAATATAATACACAAATTTTAGTGAGTCATGTGACAGAAATGACATCACTACTCACCGTTTATAACTGATGACATCACTACTCACCGTTTATAAGGATATCATTTACAGGATATTCATGGCTTTTGTGTATTATATATATATATACAACAAACAGATGACACCTTACTTTGCATGCAACTTATAAATTCATAATGATCCTTTTGAACTGAACATCTTTAAAATGCTGTGAGCATAAAGTGTTGCAGAGATAAAGTGTTGCAGAGATCATTTCACATAATTCCTAACTAACGAGGGTAATTTAAATACCTTTTCAATCAAGGATGATATGGTCAGCCTATTCTAGAGGTGTTTGTCTTAAATTTAATACATATCCAGGTTAGTTGGTAATTAGTAAATGAACACTTCAGGGTAGTTTGATGTAGATATTGCAGATGATTACAAATTTGTCTCTAAAATATTAAAAGCTAAATCTTTAATAAATAGTTGTGTTTGGTATTTGTCACATAAGTACAGTGCTTTTTGAAAATAAGATGTATTTGACCAATATGAGCCACACTCAGCAAGATGAGTTTTTACAAAATTCAGGAATTACTGTCCAGCTGTTATTAGGAAAAGAGTCTCCCATGATATGAAAGACACTGGGAAAATTTTGAAAGTAGGTATTTTCACTGTGGATTGGTACTGTATATTCTGTAAAAATACATAATTTTTAACCTAATCCTTAATCAGGTTTTATTTGCCTTGAAGAAGATATACAAATAATATTCTAAATTTGTCATGTGTGCTCAGCAAATATTTTTTTTTCCTTTTCCACCAGCATTTCAGAATCAAAAATATGATAAAAAAAATGAATGGCTCTTCAATAAAGATGAAAATGAATTTATAAAAGATTGTTGTTGTTGTATGTTGTTGCTCTTAACCAAATCAGAAACCTACCAGGGCAGCCAGTGGTGTAGCATATGGGGTTTCAGTGGTTTGTTATTCATTAGTGTAGGTCTGAAAAAAGGCACATAAAATTAATAACAGTATCTGCATATTAAACAGATTTGTTTTATATTTTAAGTACAGGTATTGGACCTGTTGTCCAGAATGCTTGGGACCTGGGGTTCTCCAGATAATGGATCTTTCTGTAATTGTTATTACAATACTTTAAACATACTAGAAAATAATTAAAGATTATATAAAGCCAATAGGCTAGTTTTGCTTTTAATAAGGATTAAGTATAACAGTGTGCAACTATTTTATTATTTTAGAGAAAAAGGAAATCATTTTTAAACATTTGGATTATTTGGATAAAATAGAGTCTATGGGACATTGTCTTTCTGTAATTTGGAGCTTTCTGGATAAAAGGTTTTCAGATATCCCATCCTGTAGCTTTATTTCCCCCACTCTCCTCCACCACATACACAGCCCACAACTACTGTACAGTAAGGAACTTTTTCATGATTATATTTAGAAAACTTTAGTGTGATAAAGCTTATATAACCTTTTAAGGATCCTGTAATACAAAAATGCTGTGAAAGTTTGGGATATTTCAATTTCCCCATTAACTTACTGGGTTTATATTGTGTTTTCTGTGTTTATAGGCAACATGCAAATACTGACAGATACTGGAGGTAAAGGGGCCCTACTTTTTAGAGTGCACAGTCTTAAAGTGATATGGGGCCACAAATTACTCTTCAAAATGTGAATGTATATTAAAAGTTATCTATAGGTCATGTTGATGGGCCTTCCAACAGGCCTCTTAAACGATACCTGGGCGAAAAACGGGCAGATATCGATTGGGCAGGTTTGAGCTTCCCCACGAAAGAGGACTGCATCGGCACCCATTCCCATCGTTGCAATCTGATTGTTGGCCCTAGAAATGAACTATAGGATTAGCCTGATGTTGCCTTTGCTGGTCATATCGGGAGAAGGATCAGCTTGTTTTGCGACTTCGCTAAACGAGGGGATCTTATAGAAGCATATTTATTATGCTGTATAAAATAAAAAACAGTGTAAAAAGTAATGTAAAATAAATGGCGAGTTTATCAAGGCGTATGTAGTTTTGGTATATTTAACACAGCTAATAAATATGCCCAATAATGTATGGCCACCTGACTGTTTTGCCAACCGCACTGTCCCATCTCAACCTGTCAGATAGAGTTAATGTTAACGGACTGCTGCTGCACAAATATGGCAGCCCCCCTCATAGAGAAACATGCTGGATCAGATGGGTAATGTAAAAGCATCAGGCAAATGTTTTTATGGCACAATTATAAATAGCATGCAAAGATAATGTTATGCTAGATGTAGAAAAAGGTTTCATTTCTGGTGTCAGTATCTCTTTAAGAATAAGGCAGTATGGGACTAGTGATGGGCGAATCTGTGCCGAAAAAATTCGCGAAACGCATTGAAGTCAATGGGCGTCAAAATAATTTTGATGCGTGACAATGTTTATGTGCGCGCCAATTTTTTTTTGATCTGCCGGATTTTTTGCTGATGAATTGTCACGGCAGTTTTGTGAATTAATTTGCTTGCGATGAAATGTGGAGATTCGTTGCGAATTTGTGTCTGACGACTTTATTCGCCCATCACTATATGGGAATAGTGTAGGGATAGACAGAATCAGGAGAGTGGGAGACACGATATTATTGCAGTTAGTGGGTGATAGCAGGTGTGCCCCCCCCCAGTAATATTGACTTGTCTTTCAAGAAACCTACTGTATACTATTCGTTTGGTGTGCTTAATATAATAACATAGTAAGTTATGTTGAAAACAGACACGGGTCCATCAAGTTCAAACTTTTAACTCTATATAGAGCATAACCTGCCTAACTGCTAGTTAATCCAGGAATCAGTGTGGGACTAAAAGAAAGAGCTCTGTCCATTCATTTGCTGATAAATACTATCTTATATGTGGGCCCTTGGTTTGTGTGAGCAGAGGACAGCCTTAAATACTGATAATTGCAGTTTTTCTATAAAAGATTTCCAATGGCACATATTACTAGTAAAGTCTTAATTTCATTAAAAAAAACTGTATTATTCCTGAAGCAATGCCTAAAACAAGATTATGGCTAAATGTTGATTCAGTTGCCTTTAGGGCTAGAAAATTTAATTCTGAAACTATTTCATAATTTTTCTTGTAAAAGCAGTTTCATTAATTATCCTACTTGCTGTGGTGTATGAATCACTTCTAGTACTTTCCACTTCAGTTGTGACTGATGGAGTTTATATTTACGGACATAACAAGATACAGATGTCTCAATGCGTGTGTTTTCCTTGAAATAAAAGATACTGTTTGTTCTTTTATGTGTTCCTTAACTGGGTGCCTCGTTTGACCTACATCATTTATACCACAAGGGCATTTGAGTAATTAATTATGCCATCTCTGTAGTTTCACATGTATCGTAGTCCTCCAAATGGATCTTATTACTAATAGTGGAGTATACTACTACTACTACTACTACTACTACTACTACTACTACTACTCCCTTTGTGAATAGACTCACAGCATATGCAAATTAGCAAGGTAAAAGTTTCTTTGTAAGAGATTAGTCGTCCAAAGAAGAGCCGATTAGTCGCCGGCAGTCTCTGCCCTAAAAGTTGACCTATCTCCTCAATTTTCTATCCTAGATATAAAACAAAATATATTCATAAAAATAGTATTTCAAACACTAATTCTACTTAGATTGTTACATATAGTTACATAATTATATTGGGTTGAAAAAAGACAAAATCCACCAAGTTCAACCCCTCCAAATTAATACACACACCCCTCCCTACTTTCACATAAATTATATATACCCATACCTATACTAACTATAGAGTTTAGTATCACAATAGCCTTTGATATTATGTCTGTCCAAAAAATCATCCAAGCCATTCTTATAGTCATTAACTGAATCAGCATCACAACATCACCCGGCAGTGCATTCCACAACCTCACTGTCCTGACTGTGAAGAACCCCCTACGTTGCTTCAAATGAAAGTTCTTTTCTTCTAGTCTAAAGGGGAGGCCTCTGGTACGGTGATCCACTTTATGGGTAAAAAGGTCCCCTGCTATTTGTCTATAATGTCCTCTAATGTACTTGTAAAGTGTAATCATGTCCCCTCGCAGATTGTGAATTACTTTCACCTGGTGATGGCAGCAGCTTGCAAATATCTTTACTTACTTTACACTGGATAAAAGAGGAGGTCCCATCTATAAGTAATATTGTGATATATTTCAATAAAAAATCTTTGCCTCCAAGAGGCAATACAATTCAGATCTGGGAATCAAAGGATTAGAGAATGCTCGACATTATATCTAGAAAGAAATACTTGATAAGGGAAGACAGTTGACATATACATTTCTGGATAGCACAAACCATACAGCTAATAATTCAGTTTCTTGAGAGAATAGTCATTCACATAATTATTTTATTGATTATTTGTTTTCAGATCTGTATTAATTTCCTGATCTCAGACATTTATTTACCTTTATGATCTACTGGATGTACATTATGTTTTGATGTATTTCTTTGGTGATAATCTGTGACTTTTTTTTTTTTTTTCAAAACAATATAAATTATTTATAAAATAAAATGCAGAAGCAGTCCATGCCATGATCAGTAGGTATGGAAAAATTTCTTTTGAATCCCTATTTTATCACACTTCAAGATGCTGCAGAGGTAAACAGAATAAACCTGTCTATAATGTATAGATAGCTGAGAAAGAATCAGTTTGTAGTTGTGCTCCATAAATTTTCAGCGCATGCTGGACTGGAACAACAGTTGAAAGGCCATAGACTGGACAGACCTTTATATAATAATAATACATTTTTGAATCCAGTAAGACTGATTTGCCCTGGGACAAACTCCAGTAAGAATTACCTTGCCTGAAGTATATGTCTTAAAGGGGAACGATCGTGAAAATGAAAATTTAATATAAGATTCATCTCACTAATAGTGATGGGCGAATTTGTCCTGTTTCGCTTCGCCGCGAAATTCACGTATTTCCAAAATAAGAAAAACGGATGAAAAATTTGCAAAACGCAGCTTTTGACACCATGGACAATCCACCGGCGACAATTGATGCACATTAATGTTTAATTGTCGGTGGTGTTGGTACTGTTTCACAGCAAATTTGCAAATTTATTAGCTGGCTGCGAACCGCAAAAATTTGCTGCGAATTTGCACCTGCCAAATAAGTTAGCCCATCACTACTCACTAAAATAGACTATTTAGCAGAGCAACTGAGGTTCCACCGAGGATTGTTGAGTTCCCTCTGTTTAGAGAAAAGGCAGAAAGCTGGGTTTACCTTTGTAGATGCTGTGTCCCTGTGGGACTTATACTGGCTGTTGGTATTTGTGAGTATATGCCTATTCACTGCTGTTCTAAGTTCCTGCTTATCTCTCATTGTGGATGATGTTCTTTAATAAATAAGTTCTATTAAAAGGGTGGTTCACCTTCAAACAACTAGTTGTTTACAGATAGATCACCAGAAATAATGACCTTTTCCAATGACTTTCTATTTTCTATGTGTGACTGCTTTTCTAATATTGAAGTGTCAAGTGTCTTTTTTCACCTTCTGAAGCAGCGCTGGGAGGGGGGGGGGTCGCCGACCCTGTAAAATGTTCTAAATGGATACATTTAGTTGATACATTTCTTATTTTTGTCCCTGCTGAGCAGAATCTCTGGGTTTCATTATAGGCAGCTGGTAGAACTGATACAATAGTTGCTAATACGCCAGAGATGCTGCTGAGAAATGGATCAACTACATGTTGCAAAATTGTAACCATTCAGAATCGGCACCTGAATTACTGAGCTGGCAGAATGAAACACCACATACAGGGACGTTCAACTTCAACTATAAACTTAGATTTTGGAAAACAGTAAAAAATAAATAATGGAAAGTAATTGGAAAAGGTCTTTATTTCTGGAGAACAATCTAAAAACAACTGAATTGAAAAAAGTGTTTGGAAGGTGAACGACCCTTATAAGTTGCAAGAACCACTGGTTCTCAATTATTCAAAATATTCAGTTAAAGTTGCACTACACCCTGCCTCCACACTGTTGCAAGGGCTTATCCACTGAGAATCAAGGTTTTATCCGGAGCAATATTGTGGTAAAGCTACTAGTTGATAGTCATGGTGTCGCTAATTTTACTATAGCCTTACAAGTGCTTAGATCTACTTACAAATGGTACTTTTCTTCAGCTCTTTTGTAGAGGTCAATAACTTTTATATGGATCCCCTGCATCTTTTGAATATACTGTATAATAAACTTTCTCCTCACATCTCTTATTAGGGGACCAGTGAAGGCAATCCTTCGTGCCCTTAAAGATGGAGCCCATTGGAATAGCTGAATATGAAAATATGATGCCCCTGTGCCCCCTTTTCCTCTTCTGTGCCTGACAAGGGCATAGTTTGCTATAGTTACGAGTATTCTGATCACAGTGCTTAAATTCCTTGCACAGGACTATACCTAGCTTTATAAGGTTATTTTCTAAATGAGCAATCATTAACTACCACATAGTGCCACCCAACAGTACAACATTTCAGAATCTCCAGCTGGTGAACTTACATACTTGCCATACCACGGGCTTAAAGGGCAACTGAAGCCTAACTAAAGAAGTAGCTAGAAATGTTGTGCATGATGTTTTATGCTTCTGTACCAGCCCAAGGCAACCACAGCCCTTTAGCAGTAAAGATCTGTGTCTCCAAAGATGCCCCAGTAGCTCCCCATCTTCTTTTCTGCTGATTCACTGCACATGCTCTGTGCTGCTGTCACTGAGCTAAGGGACAATATACAGTACACATAAAATAAAAATGTCACAATATAAGGCTGATTAGTAATTAATACAGATAATTACTACATGGCAGCACAGGAACCAGTGCAATTAGCATCAGAATTTAATATTCAACCCTGTAGCATCAGCTTATATTACAGACCAACCTCATTTTCTGCTGGATAATTAGTGACGAGCCCTAAGCTTAGCTTCTCAACAGCTGCTCAGAGCCCACTGAGCATGTGAGTGTCACAGACACTTTCCAAGATGGTGACCCCCTGTGACAAAGTCCTGGATCATTGCTGCTATTGACAAGCTGAAACTTTAGGCTGGTGCAATAAGTTCATTATATAAAATATGTCATTTTTAGCCACATTCATTTTTAGGGTTTAGTTCTCCTGTAAGGCTTAGTTTGTATGTGCCCTCAGCTGCTGTGCACGTCTTCCCCAGGATACAATGCAGAGTTGCAGGGGCCGAAAGGGGAAGCATTCGCCTGAGAGAAGAAGGATGATTAAGAGCAGGGTGAGAGGAAAGGTAACATTTTGTAACACAGAGAAAGACAGTAAGTGGTGAGAACCATTGTGGAAGCATAAAGTGGAACATAAAAATAGAAGAAGCAATGTCTGAGATAGTTGTGAGAAGTACAGTGTCTAAGTCACTGGTTGCAAAAAAAATAATGTAATGCTGTGGGGCTCACTAATTTTTAGTTTTGCCACTAGGATAGAGAGTGAAATGAAAAGTGGTTTAAATAGATGAGCGATAGTAATGGAAGTGTGGTGGAGCCTTTGATAAAGCACCGTCTAGGGCAGTGCTCTCCAACTTCCTACTGCAATATTACACTGGGTATTCAGTATGCATAGCAGTGGCGGCACTACCGGGGGAGCAGGGGGTGCGAGCGGGCCAGGGCCCGCACCACCTCAGGGCTCCCCGGCAGCTCACTCGCCACTGACAAAGCGGCCAAATTTGGCCATACGGAGGGGGGCGGGGCCCGGCTGCGCGTCACACACCAGGGCCCGCCCCCTCTAGTGACGCTAATGATGCATAGCCCTTACTTTTCTATCTTTGGGTCATACCAGGTTTGCAGTCTTTTTTTAACAATAGTCAGAGCTCCCTGTAAGATGCTGACTTTATTCTGCACATAAAGGTTCTTATTGGTATTATTGAACTGTAATTTTGTCAGCCTTCTACATTTAAACTGTTTACGCTATTTATAAAGTAAACGTCTGAATTGTGTTATTCCTCTCATGAGCAAACTATCTGGCCTCCTGGCAAATGCATATTGTTCTCATTGTTACCAGGAAACATTAATATTTTAGAAACACCCATTCCCTTATTCAAGCCAATAACATCTGATAAATAAAGCACTTTTTAAAGATCGTTTAAAGGGATACTGTTATACTAAAACATGTTTTTTTCAAAACACATCAGTTAATAGTGCTACTCAAGCAGAATTCTGCACTGAAATTCAATTCTCAAAAGAACAAACAGATTTTTTTGTATTCAATTTTGAAATCTGACATGGGGCTAGACATATTGTCAGTTTCCCAGCTGCCTCAGTCATGTGACCTGTGCCTGCACTTTAGGATGGAACTACTTTCTGGCAGGCTGTTCTTTCTCCTACTTAATGTAACTGAATCAGTCTCAGGGGGACTTGGTTTTTATTGTTGAGTGTTGCTTTTAGATCTACCAGGCAGCTGCTATCTTGTGTTAGGGAGCTGCTATCTCGTTACCTTCCCATTGTTCTATTGTTAGGCTGCTTGGGGGGGATGATATCACTCCAATTTGCAGTACAGCAGTAAAGAGTGACTAAAGTTTATCAGAGCACAAGTCACATGACTGGGGGCAGCTGGGAAACTGACAATATGTCTAACCCCATATCAGATTTCAAAACTGAATATAAAAAAATCTGTTTGCTCTTTTGAGAAATGGATTTCAGTGCAGAATTCTGCTGGAGCAGCACTATTAACTTATGCGTTTTGAAAGAAACATGGTTTCCCATGACAGGATCCCTTTAAGAACGTTGTAGACCTGTTTGACTTCCCTTATATTAATTCAGGGATGCCAGGTTTGATCATGTTTAATGATTTATCATTTTTGATTGCTGTGCTTTTTCCATTAATCTGATGGTAGGTATAGGTAGGTTTTGTGTCTTTCCATTTCACAGGTATTAACGTCCTGGCTGTAACACACAGTAATACACTGTACCAGAAGGCTCTATTATCTATCTATATAATAGCTTAAAATAACTGGTTTTGTACTATTACTTACGTTGTATAGTACTGTAAAGTGGAATGTTGCTTCCTCAAAATAGTTTCTAAATGTTTACATTGACTCAAATACGGAGCTGCCAGGTTGGGAGATAGTCTGCAGAGTGATGAACGTAAAAGCAAAAGCACGGTCATGACTAATTCACAAATATGTTCCTTAACTCATAGGAGTGGTTTATTGTGTTTACTACTGCTCATAAGCTGAATAGGAACAACTCAGATTTAAAATTCCCGTGACTTGCCACAGCTCAGCAATAGCTAGTGAGCCACAGGTTGAAAGATTCTGGATTCTCCTTGAGAGTTGGTGCAGTGTTAGAAATTAACCTCAGACCTGTCAGTAATACAGCTCCAGCACTTGGTGTTTTGGCTTAAATCTAGATATGCCATTAAAAACACTACAGATTATGGACTATGTGTATTATATTCGCTTTAAGTCATGCCAGTAATGCCACTGTATATATATATATGTGTAGGAGGCCCATAGAGTTAACTGTCCCCCACTGCATTGAAAGTCCCATGTCAGTATCTTATTCCCCATTTGCCCATGGGCTTTACATCAGTTCTGGTTCCCTATAATATAAAAGAGGATGGAATGTGTGCTCTTTCTGGGGTGGAGACTGAACCCTAATATAAACATTCCATAGTGAAACTGGAGTAACAGGGACCCAGTGAATGAGGTTGGCAAGTAAGGTAGGGAGGACTAGTGAGCAAGACAAGTCCTGTGCTCTACCAAAAAGAACAAGTGTGACTAGTATTCCCCAGGTGACACCCATCAGAGTAGGGATTTCAATGTGGTAGGGCCCGGGTAGAGTGAATTCCCACAGAATATCCAGTATGCTGGAGCTACAGCCTGTGCTCCCTCAGTTAATAAGCATACAGTGAAAGTACCTGGTTTTAGATTTTTAGATTCACGAGATAAAATGCAACCTGGCATTTCATCAGATCCAAACAATGACTATAACAGGCCTCAACCCATAAGCCATAATATGGTATATTTATCAGGCAAGCGAACTTAGAGGGGAGGGATATGATTTTCTAGTCATTTTAATCATCAACTAGCACAAGATGTTGGTGCTTTTTTAAGACATAGGTTCATTACAGTTAGCTCCACCAGCTGCCACAATTTACCTAGAGTGTCCAATAGATTGTCCATGTGCAGCCACAGATAGGCTGGCATACTGCAGTCCTTCATGTTATTGTTCCCCCAGGTTGCACAGATCCAGCAGGGCTGATGGTTCCATAAACTTATACAGGCATTAATGGGAGGAATGCTGGCCTCCCTTCCATAAAAGAATGTGGTTGCTTTGCTTACGGTGGATTAAAGTAACAATAACAGGACAGACCCATGGTGCCAGGTGGTTCTTCATTTAGTAACTCCCAAAAAAACTGTCCAGTCACTCACAACCCCCTTGGAATATACTACCTTATTGATTGAGTCCATCACCCCTCTCCTCAGAAAGAGGGTGTTAGTTTATTTATTTTTTCTAATTCCCATTCTGGGCCCTATGGGGGAAGCAACAAATAGACAGGAATGGCACCTGAGCCTCTAAAGCATATAACAAGATTACTACCCAAATCACAGTATAATGTAACCCTTTAAATCCTGTAACATGTGGCACTGAATCACCCACTTAAAATAAAAGTATACTGAGAATACAATATACTAGCAAACAAGTCCATGACAATGACATACAAGGAAGGCAAACACATTCTGCCTTGGGAACCAGACTAAAAATTGTATGTCTCAAATGGCAGGGAATTAATGCCTGAATAACAACAAATATGCATAGAGAGCCTTTGCCTTTGCAATGAATGCCTGTTGGGATGCCAATTTTGGAACCATGTAGTGGTTGTTCCACTCCAAGGACGATTGGTAGTTGGAGGGGTGCAGTTTGGACAGCCTGTAAGGCAAAGAGTGCCAAAACAGTTGATAAACAAGCCTTAAGATTCAGGTATTTTAGTGCTGGATACTTTTGCTATCATAGATTAAGGGTGCTGTGACAAGTTGGTTTGAACCCCAAATGTCTCAAAACTATGAAAATGCAACATAAAGGGGGTTATTTATCAAACTTCAAATATTTCTCACTATTTCTTAAAACTACTCCAACCAAATACCCACAGACTTTTTAACTGTATTTAGCAATACATTTTCACAGAAAAATCTGGTGCGGGAAAAGACTTTATAAAATCGTAAAAAAAAAAAAAATCTTACCATTTTTTCGGATTTGATGCCGAAAACCACAAAATCTTGAGATTATTGTACGAAACCCAGCTCAGATCAGGATATCTTCCAATCACAAACGGGACATCTGCCATTGATTTCTACATGAACGCGGCAGGTTTGAGATGGAGTACTATTTTATTCGGACTTCACCATTGCAGTTTAATAAATTATCACAAAAAATTGTGTTTTCCCCTTTAAAACTCCAACCAGAAAAAAAATTCATCATCAAACAAGGCAGATTCTTAAAAAAATGTACAAAAAGCAGAAATGTCGAAAATTTGAAATCTGCTGATTTAGAGAATCTGTCATTCAAAGTGTAATATTTCTGCCTAGTTACTCTTGGGGTAAAAGCACATGGGGTTATTTGAAGCCTTTTGTAGCTTCATGAGTGGGGAACAAAATGTTCCAAATCACACCACCACTAACTTTGAACTGTAAGCCCCTAAGAGCACCAACTGAAGTTTTGTACAGCCACATTATCACTTGAAATCAAGATGCTCAACATAGAGCATTGTAAATAATACTAAGGGGCACATTTACTAAGCTCGAGTGAAGGATTTGAATGAAAAAAAACTTACACAGGCTACTACGACCTTCGACTTCGGCTTCGAACGTTTCGAACTAAAAATCGTTCGACCATTCGATAGTCGAAGTACTGTCTCTTTAAAAAATACTTCGACTACACTAATACTACGAACAATTTTTATTCGATCTTTCGACCAAAGTATTTGCGCTAAAATCCTTCGAATTCGAAGGATTTTACTTCGAGGGTCGAATTCGAGGGTTCATAAACCCTCGAAATTCGACCCTTGATAAATGTGCCTGTAATGGCTTTTACTTACATAAAACTGACTGTCCAATATATTCAGTAACCATAACCTTGCAATCTGAAATGGTAAAGTGTAACTCAGTGGGTCGGGTGACCAAGAAAGAAAGGGACCTGTCCTACATCCAATTCCCTCCCCATCACCCTTCTTTTTTAATCCCTATCAACACAGGAGAATTATATTGCCGGCAATTGTTTGTTTATTTAACAAAGTCATATTGTACAGGTATGGGACCTGTTATCATGCTGGGGACCTGGGGTTTTCCGGATAATGGATCTTTCTGTAATTTGGATCATCATACCTTATGTCCACTAGAAAATCAGGTAAACATTAAATAAACCTAATAGGCTGGTTCGGCGTCCAATAAGGATGAAGTATATCTTAGTTTGGATCAAGTACAAGGTACTTGGAAAAAGTAAAACAGGAAAAAGGGAATCATTTTTAAAAATCTGGATTATTTGATTATAATAGAATCTATAGGAGATGTTCATTCCAAACAGGGTCGGACTGGGCCGGCGGGATACCGGGAAAAAACCCGGTGGTCCCCTGCTAGCCCAGACCCCCTCCCTGATCTGCTGGGCCCCCAAAAAAACAAATCGTTTTGGGTGCGACATTCCGGCTTTTGTGCATACACACCACTCTGGCGTTTGCAGCATGTGCACAGGGGACCAGAGTTGTCGCATGCCCGCAGGGGGGCCCCAGAGGTTTGGAATCTGGTGGAGCCCCCCAATATCCAGTCCGACCCTGATTCCATAATTCAGAACTCTCTGAATAACAGGTTTCCGGATTTCCGGATAATGGATCCCATACCTGTACTACTTTCTAAAGCTTGTACTTTGCTATAAAGTAAAAAACAAAATGAAAGAACTGATTTGTTGCTACTTGTAAATTCATGGCAGTAAATTAGCCCCAGAGTAAGAAAAGTTGATCATTAATAGGGGGCTGATTTATTCAAATTTGGAAATCACATTTTCTGCAAACTAAATGAAGTTCTGTTTTTTTTAAAAAAATATGATGGAAATTGGAAAAAAAAACTGCAGTCAAGTTAATTTCAGTTTTTTTTTTCATAAGCCTCGCATAACCTTATTATAGATGTTTTACAAGGTCAGCCAAGGAAACAGAACTAAAAAATGGATGAAATGGACAATTATATAAAACAATATTAGAATGTCATAATGGACACAACACTACTTCCTGTGGAACATCCCTCTTATCATAGAAACACAAAAGTACATGCTATCTATTGTACAAGAAGAGATCTCATTAGCAAATGAGCTCTCTAGGAATCACCAGTTAACTCAACCTCTATAAACATATGGTAATGTCTCCTGACATATGAGTCATTTTGTTGATTTTGTAATGCACAAAGAGCACATTATTCTTGTTGATCTAGTTGTCCGGGTTATTATCTAAAGGGAAATAAAATTAATTAGTAAGCATTTAATTTAGTGACTTCAAATGCACAATTGTCAGTAGATCTGTACATTGACTCTTATGGTTGCATTCACAATGAACGTTTGCATTAATGTAGTAACTGTAGTGCAACCAAGGCCCCTTCAGCTAAGGACATGCTAAATATGAAGAAGACAATGACTGTTCTCAGCTTTTCAGATGTGAGACTCTATTTGCACATATGTGTGTACTGAGCTGCACTTGTTTGCTAAAGGCAACACCTTCTTTGTCTAGCCTAATACTTGTAGTAATGATGTGTTTACATGCCAAGGTTTGGTATATAATAATGGAATTAATGCACCATTTTTCAGCATTCAGCAGCTTAACTGTTCTTATTTTCTTTTCCCACTAAACAATATAATTATAACTTACACTTACCAGCTTGTTAAACATAGGTATTAACTGGTTATTATTCTTAAATCAAGGAATAAATAAATCCAGCCTAAATTACAGTATATACGGTATATGTGATTTTAAAATACTCAACTGTCATATGTTCTTGCTGCACGCCATAGTGTGGTTGCCTAGAAGTGAAGTTTTTTTTGGCAGACACTCTTGTATAGGTGAGTGGTTTGGTTGCTAACCATGTAATATTTCCTTGGAAAATCTTTTGGGGCTCATTAATAAACACTAGGCACATTTACACCTTGGCAGTAACCAAGGTCGGACTGGACCAGCCGGACACTAGGAAGAAACCCGATGGGCTCCAGCCTTCATGGGCCCCCGTCAGGCCCAGACCTGCACCCGGCTGCCCTATAAAGACCTTCTTCTGTAGCGGTGTGAGCGCAGCGTCTTTTGCGCGTCGGTGCTGATCATTTTAAAGTTGAGAGGGGCCCCCAGGGACTGTCAGGAAGGCCCTTGTTTTGCAGCCCTGGTGGGCCCACAAGGCTTCAGTCCAGCAGAAAGAATCCCAAGGCACACAGGATAATTGCAAGCAAGCTGCCTTGCGTGTTAATTGCGAAGTGCAACGTTTCTGGGTCTCGCCCCTTTCTCAAGCATATGGAACACAGTGCAAAGGGTGAATATAAAGCATTTGATATGCAAATTAAGTATTGTCCAACAACCAATGATAGATAAAGCATTTGATATGCAAATAAAGTATTTATTTATAAAGGATGTAAAATGAATAACGGAGAAATTCTTCAGAAAATTCCATAACTGTGACAATGTAATTTGCAAATAACTTAACACAGTACAGATCTACTAATAATAATTTTCTCGGCAACCCTTTTCTATGTAATACTAAATACCTAAGCTACATAAATCCATATTGATAGTAGAACTATCTCATTGGGTTTATAGTGATCCAAATTACAGAAAAAAACAGGTCCCAAGCATTCCGCATAATAAATCCCATACCGGTAATATTTTACGATAAAGGACTTTAACTCATAATGCTTCAGTTTTTAAGTAGACTGGCGTGTTACTATTAAACATGATGACAACCTGTTGGTGTTTTATTTTTTGGGGAGGTTGATTTCTATTTATTGCAATCAGCTTCTTGGCACATATGGGCAGAATACTTTTTTCTGCTTTCGCCTAATATAAAGAAACAGGGTCTATAGGGATACCAGAATGATTTTATTAATATTTTTGGGATTGTTGCTCTGTTGCAACTACTGCCCCAATCTGCGGCTAGGTATTTGCCCTGTATTGTGTACACAGACTGATTACGTTCCCTTTGATTGCATAAGTTAACTAAGTTCAGAAGGGTTTCCTTGTAACAACTCTGTTTTGTGCACAAATGGAATTGCACAAATGGAACTTTTTAAGGTAAGCAGAAGCTTAGGTGCAGATGTTTACTTTGTCTTGAATGTTCTGAATTTTGAATGCGCTAATTTGCTAATAAGTACAACCAACTAAAACAAGGGACGGCAATGGGTGCGGTATTGGCACATACATAGACTTACGTTTGCAGTACGATATAGTCTTAAGGTGGCCATAGACATAAGATTTTTAAAAGATCTTTTTGTTATCATAAGACCAAGCTTATTCTGAAACAATCATTGAAATGTACGATTTGTCTGTCAACTAAAAAGACCATTTCAAGCAATATTGTCTAGTAGTGATAGGCGAATAAATTCGGCTGGCGCGAATTCGCGGCGAATTTCCGTATTTGCTGCTGGCGAATATATTTGAAAAACTGCCATGAAAATTTGTCAGCATCAAAGGTTTTTAGACGCGCATCAGTCACGGCAAAAATGTAGCGCGTCATCATTATTCAGAAGCCCATTGACTTTAAAGCCGACGTCAAAATTGCTGCAAGCGTCAGAAATTTGCGTTTTGAGAGACTAATTCGCCCATCACTATTGTCTAGTTGAAGCTAGAAAAAAATTCTGACCAATGTCAGAAAAAAAATTGTTAATTGCCATGTGTGCCAGTGAATTTTTCTAACTACTGGATTGGGACGGTGCCGATCCCTCCATCATTGAGCACCGGGCTAATAGTAATCTGAAGGCCAGGGTGTGTGGGTTTGGATACATTTTGTTGGATTCTGTACAAAAGCCTTTTGATCCTTCCCTTCCCATAGCTTTAATAGGGGAGAGATCTTCAAGACCATCAGCCAATTATAATGGTTTAGTGTATCACAGACATAGCATTTACATCAAACACACACACCTTTACTTGCTGTTCTATTTATCAGCCTTTTATTTTAGCATGATATCAATATTACGTGTTGTGGCAGGTGCTTCGCCTGGCATTGACATACACAGCCAACTAAAAATTATTCTATTTATTCTATTTAGTTAATAATGTGTCTATATGTTTGAAAGAGTGGGAAAATGCTCCTTAACTGAAAGTAAATAGAGCAAACAAGTTAGTCTGGTGTGGCTGCATTTGATTTGAATGTTTATTATTTTGAAATAGTTTTAAAACGTTAGGTACCCATCCTGACTTGCTCAAGCAAATCACAAATGAGGGGACAGGATCAAGATTAATTGTTACAGGAGATAAAATAATTTGTTAAATTAATACCACTTGCAAAGAGCTTGTGAAAAGTGCTATATTGTCCCTCTATGGCATCAAGTCTGGTTTGTGGTGCAACAGATATTGTAATTTATAATTGCATGTATTCTGAATGAAACTTATTAAGAGTCAAGTCTGGATCACTCAGCTGCCAGACTGAATCTTCAAAGAAAAACGGTAAAAACTAAGAGATGGAAATTGATGCAATTTAAAAAAAAACTTTTTTTCTGGTGAACAATATGAAAGCAACTGAACTGAAAAAAATTGATTGAAAGGTGAACAACCCCTTTAATCTCAGTATATTTATTGGTTATTTATTATAAAGCTTATCTACGAGTACTTTTCTATACAGTAAAATCGTACAGAGCTGTGTATCATAGTAGCGTTATAACACACACACACATATATATATATATATATATACACAAATAGTAATGTGTTAATGTGTTGCACAAAAGTTTAGGCATTGCCCCTTAATTGCCAATATTAGATTTTTTTTTTATAAAATTGGACTTTTAAAAAATCACAAATTTTTTGGAATTTATTGAACCCCGAGGATGGAAAAATCTGAATCTGAAAATCCGCATCTCAGACCTATTGAGGCTGCATATACAGTAAGTCAATGGGATAAGTCCCAAAGATTTTTTGATGTGCACTGGGTTTTGTGCAATACCCCGAAGTTTTCGGGCAAAAAAACATAAGAAATTTGAGTTTTCGGGTGAAAAATCAGAAAAAATCATGAAAATCTGATTTTTTTTTCCCCCGCAAAACAAATTTTCAGCAAAATGGAATAATAAGTAAGCCTGAAAAACCCGAGTGGATTTGATCGGAGTTTGTAGCAGAAAATCGGACTTTGTAAAATAACCCCCTACACGTCTCAATCTTAGAACCTGTTATCAGAAAAAAAGGCTCCTCAATATGACTACCAATGATTGGTGACCCTTAGAGCATTTTTCCATTGAACTCCATCATACAGACTTCTCCATTTCCCTATGCTTCTATAACCATTTGCATAAGCTATGTCTTCGAGAATAACTATGGTGTTAGGGTCTCCAGGAAGTATGAAGGTTACTCACCACTCAAGGGAAGTGGCCCAGGTGCATCGCCCTGAGCCCTCAGCACGGGGGGTTGGACAAACCGACGAAACCAATATGGAGCAGGCACTCAATAAGGCAAACTTCCACCAGGCAAATGTTCAAAAGTGAAAAAGGTTTATTGTGTCCACAGCCTAACGCGTTTCGTGTCACAAACACTTAATCATAGGCTAGTGGTTTCGTAAGTTACAGTATGTCTTCAAAACTTTTGTTAGGAACTAGAATAATAAAACTGCCATCCAGGAGCGTTTCTGGGGTCTTGGCAGCCGAAGGTGGCCTTTCGGGCCACCATAAGAGTCACAATTCTGATTAGAAAATTGGAATTCAACTCTTTTTGCCACTTTTTGCCACCCTGGTAACCTGTGGGCTGCTACCACCTGAGGAAAGTTTCTCGTCGCGCCCCTGCTAGCATCTAACACCTTGGGATTGTTAGTGACCAGATGCATCCTTGCCCTTATACATATGTTAATTTGTGGTATGCATACATACCTGAGCAAGGGATTACCAGAAGTGAGATATAGTTTTACATACAGTATATATATAGACATGAAGTAATATGTTACTGGACTGGTTTTTCTGGTGTACGCTGAATGCTGGCTAAGCACCACATTTACTAATCCACTGGCCTTACATTTCTATCATAGGAATGTGCCTGTAGCCTTTCTGATATGATTTTCCAGTAATGGGCTGAACTGATAACTGTTTATGTGGGTCTTGTGTTAGTATTTCTGTTGTTTTATTTCAGGCTACGTTCACTCTAAAAGCGAGTATGTTGACAACTTCTGTTTTATTGGAGCTGAATAAGGAAATTATTCACGTCTGATGCAAGATAAGATCTGTTGTTTGCACAATACACAGATTTAATTTTGCACGGGTGGCTTTCTTAGAATTTAGCTTTCAGTTTACTAATAACAACAGTAAATAGTTTGTATTGAAAGTTTATATACATTTCATTCCTCTATATTTCATATTTGTCGCTTGAGATGTAGGAACCCTGCAACCCTGCTACCCTTCATGATTGAATGTATGGCTCTTTGGCCACTTTAAAATTTCACAATTGTATAGACTTTCAGAAACATGAAAGTTTAATAACACTATGGCCCCAGCAATATACTATATGTCCCATGAATATTGTATTTCATGACACAAGTTGGCCCTTTTATGAAGTTTAGAGAAGTGTGACAAGTGCCATGTTTTTGCACCTTTGGGCCCTGACCTGCACTTTGCAGAATAGACTTTGACCTCAATAAGACCTGCATCTTCCCCATGAATACTGCTCTGCCTATGTATTCACGAGAGGCAGGGGGTGAGACACTTCTTACCCATCCCCTAACTTGCTTGTCCTTCAGATGCTTAATACTGGCCAGTGTATGACGCAAGCGAGACCAGTATGGCGGGAGTTAAGAATAGGGCTAGCTTGTGCCCCAGTGCTGATTTCTGCACTTCATACCAGCACTGTCCCTGCTGCGAGCCCAAATCGAATGAGCACTTGCAGCAGTGGCAGTAGTAAATAAGGCCTAATAGTTCTAGAAATATATGTGTCAATAGTCTAAGCAATAAATGTTATGGTGGCCCCAGCAATATATGTCACAATTAACCCAGCATTTTTTGTAACAGTGGTCCCAACATTTCATAACAGGACAGTCGATTTACCGATGCAGAGAGCACAAGTGACAAGACTGAAGGGGAACTATCACCCAGATATTAAAAGCTGTATAATAAAATTCCTTTCCAAATTAAACATTAACTAATACTAATACTAATTATTTTGCTTTTTAAAAAGTTTCAGCTTGTGAATAGCAGCAATGATCCAGGACTTCAAACTTGTCACAAGGGGTCACCATCTTGGAAAGTGTCTGTGACACTCACATGCTCAGTGGGCTCTGAGCAGCTGTTGAGAAGCTAAGCTTAGGGGTCGTCACTAATTATCCAGCAGAAAATGAGGTTGGTCTGTAATATAAGCTGATGCTACAGGGTTGATTATTAAATTCTGATGCTAATTGCACTGGTTTCTGTGATATTATGTGGTAATTATCTGAATTATTAATCAGCCTTATATTGTGACATTTCTATTCTATGTGTACTGTATATTGTGAGTGGGTCCCTAAGCTCAGTAAGTGACAGCAGCACAGAGCATGTGCAGTGAATGAGCAGAAAAGAAGATGGGGAGCTACTGGGGCATCTTTGGAGACACAGATCTTTACTGCTAAATGACTGTGGTTGCCTTGGGCTGGTACAGAAACCCAAAACATAATGTACAACATTTCTACCTACTACTTTAGTTCTCCCTTAAACCTCAGCCACAGCATCACCTTCACTTTCCATTCTGCACTTTCTAGATGTTACTAACCTCCTATGAGGGACATAATAATAATATTATCTAACTCAGTAGGAAGGAAGTTTTACATTTTTTTTTTAGTTTTACTTTTCAGTATAGTCTTCATCGTTTGAAAACCGCCACCCAAAGAGCGATTTCTTCAAAACTCAAAACAGGAAATAATCCAAGGGAACCAGGTCAGGACTGTAGGGTGGATGGTTCAGCTGCTGGAACCCACATTTTGGATTGCAGCCTGTGATTGATATGACATGTGAACTGGTGTATTGCTGTGAAGAAGCAACGCGCACTGCACCACCCGTCATCCTGAGGGTGCATAAATGAAACCTAACCTCAGCACCTCTAGCTGACAAAATCATATCCTTGACTATCTTGCACATTTCTGTGGAAGTTGCCACCACAGGCCGTCCAGTGTGAAGCTCATCTTCAGTGGACTCTCTACCCTACTTACGAATACAAGAAGTCCTCTGCACTCACCCCATTATCAATATATTTCAGACATTGAGTTGAAAGTTGAGTGTAGGACTGGTCAGACCAGGGATGGTGTAGTTGGCCAGCTTAAATATATTGCAATATATGGACAAGCCCTGTGTTGTTTAAAAAGGAGGGCATTTTTTGGTAGCTTAAGGCACAAAATGTCTCAATGTCTTAAATATATTGTTAATGGGTTGAGTGCAGAGGACTCTTGTATTTGTCTGTATAATTTTTCCGGTCACAGCCTCATTGCACCCCCACTTAATGTTTTTAAAAAAATTTGCGGTGAGCACAACGTTCCCTTGTTTGTTATAGTTTATATAGGAGCAGTGACCAACTTTCATGATGTAGCTCCCACTCTTTCCAGCTATAGCCAGGTGATCCCACTGGTGGGTGGTGGCCAATAAAAGGGCAGCCAAGTTTGGGAGTTTTAACCTTGAAAGCAGCAAGTAAGTTGCGGGTAAAACTGAGTCCCTGTGTAAAATGTATATTGAAGCAGTAGAATTCTTATTGAATCAGATGAAAGCTGGGTGTAGGACTGGCCAGATATGGGATGACTGACGTAGTTGACCAGCTTAAATATATTGCAATATATGGACAAACAATGCCTGTTTTGGGGGGGGGGGGCATTTTAGTATCTTAAGGCACAAAATGTCTCAATATAATGATAATGATTTGAGTGCAGAGGACCTCTTGTATTTGTCTGCATGAGTGACCTTGAAACATGTCACAGCATTCCTAGGCTTGTTTCAACATGCTTGCCATTTTTTTTCTATTTCATACTTAGGTAGATAAATTATTGAACACACCTTTTAATGTTCCCCCTGCCTCCTTGCTCTCTTGTGTAGCATGGCCAATTGGTCTCTCATTCTGGTGCATACACAAGATTCTGGGATGATGCAAATCTTTTCTTTATAATATAATTCACAAGCTGTTAACTTCTTACTGTAATTGGGAATTCCAAGGCTGAAGGAAACAGGATTTAAATAGTTTATATAGTGTAAGTAAAGCTAATTATGCTTGACTAACATGATAGGAAAAGATTTGTTATTATTTCTTAGGGCGACAGGTCCCATTTGAGGAAAATAATAATGAGATCATTGAGTCATTGTTACATTGGTGTGATAAAAACTCACCCTGGTGGTCTAGTGGGGGGACGCCCGCCGCATAAGGCTTCTGCACCTCAGACGCTGGCATCCTAGGGAGTGCGCGGCGTGCCTCCTTGGGAATTAAAGGCGCAGGCGCGCTGATGTATGCCGTCAGCGCGCAATGGTGCGAAATTTTAAAAAAGTACTTAAAGGTACATTTTCTTTTTACATGCTGCCCGTGATAGGAGTTTGTTACTGGTGCTTCTGTGCATTTGCTATCCTGTTTTTGAACCGGTTTTGATTCCTGTTGTGACCCCTGCCTGGCTTATAACTATTCTGACTTCTGGATCCTGACCCCTGCCTGAATACTGACTACCTCTTCTGCTTAACCCTTCTGATTGACTTCCTGGTTTGAGCCTTGCCTACCTGACTATGTTTATTCTCTGCCTGATCTGACTACTCTATTACCTAACACCTTGTACTACGACCTTCTGCCCAAAGACTCTCGCTAACAGTCGTGCCCCATTTTACAAAGGGACTAAGTTTTACCTGCAACTTACTAGCTGCTTTCAAAGTAAAACTCCCAAACTTGGCTGCCCTTTTATTAGACACCAGTGGGATCACCTGACTATAGCTGGGAAGGGTGGGAGCTACAACATGGAGCTGGTCACTGCTCCTGTATAACTATAACACACAAGGGAAAGTTGTGCTCACCACTAATTTTTAAAACCATTAGGCGGGGGTGCAATGAGGGTGTGACCACAAAATACCACAAAATCCCTTTGTAAAATGTATAATTAAGCAATTGAATTCTTAATGAATCAGATGAAAATTGAGCATAGGACTGGCCAGATATGGGATGACTTTGACGTAGTTGGCCAGCTTAAATATATTGCAATATATGGACAAACAATCCCTGTGTTGTTTAAAGGGTAAGGCATTTTTTAGTAGCAGTATGCACAAAATGTCTCTGTCTTAAATATATTGATAATGGGTTGAGTGCAGAGGACTCTTGTAGTTGTCTATATGTATTTTGTGGTCACACCCTTATTGCACCCCCGCCTAATGGTTTTAAAAAATAGTGGTGAGCACAACTTTCCCTTGTTTGTTATAGTTATACAGGAGCAGTGACCAGCTCCATGTTGTAGCTCCCACCCTTCCCGGCTATAGTCTGGTGATCCCACTGGTGTCTAATAAAAGGGCAGCCAAGTTTGGGAGGTTTACTTTGAAAGCAGCAAGTAAGTTGCAGGTAAAACTTAGTCCCTTTGTAAAATGTATAATTAAGCAATTGAATTCTTAATGAATCAGATAAAAATTAAGCGTAGGACTGGCCAGATATGGGATGACTTTGACGTAGTTGGCCAGCTTAAATATATTGCAATATATGGACAAACAATCCCTGTGTTGTTTAAAGGGTAAGGCATTTTTTAGTAGCAGTATGCACAAAGTGTCTGTCTTAAATATATTGATAATGGGTTGAGTGCAGAGGACTCTTGTATCTGTCTATATGTATTTTGTGGTCACACCCTCATTGCACCCCCGCCTAATGGTTTTAAAAAAACATATTCAAGAACACTTAGGGAGTTATTTATCAAAATCCAATTTTTTCTGATTTTTTAAGTAAAAAAAGTCTGACCAAACTAGAATCCACTATTTGACTTTATTTATAATTGAAAAAATCTCATTAAAATCTGTTCTGAAAAAACTTGAAAATTTAGCTTTTTTGCGAAAAACCCCCTGAATTTTTATAGGTTGTATGCCCAAAACGCTAACATTTTTCGTGAAATCGCTTGAAACCCCAGCACAGACCATGATATCTTCAAATTTGAAATGGAACCTTTGCCATTGACTTCTACAGGACACCAACAGCTTGGAGATGGAGTATTTTCGGATTTTAGCTGCCTCGGGGGATAATAAATTACAAAAAAAATCAAGGGTTTTTCCACGAAAAATTCAGATTTTATAGTAGTTTTTTGCATTTTGATAAATAACCCCCTTAAAGGGATCCTGTCATCAAAAAACATGTTTTTTTCAAAACGCCTCAGTTAATAGTGCTACTCGAGCAGACTTCTGCACTGAAATCCATTTCTCAAAAGAGCAAACAGATTTTTTTATATTCAATTTTGAACTCTGACATGGGGCTAGACATTTCGTCAATTTCCCAGCTGCCCCTGGTCAAGTGACTTGTGCCTGCACTTTAGGAGAAAATTGCTTTCTGGCAGGCTGCTGTTTTTCCTTCTCAATATAACTGAATGTGTCTCAGTGGGACATGGGTTTTTACTATTGAGTTGTGTTCTTAGATCTGCCAAGCAGTTGTTATCTTGTGTTAGGGAGCTGTTATCTGGTTACATTCCCATTGTTCTTTTGTTTGGCTGCTGGGGGGGAAAGGGAGGGGGTGATATCACTCCGACTTGCAGTACAGCAGTAAAGAGTAATTGAAGTTTATCAGAGCACAAGTCACATGACTTAGGGCAGCTGGGAAATTGACAAAATGTCTAGCCCCATGTCAGATTTCAAAATTGAATATAAAAAAATCTGCTTGCTCTTTTGAGAAATGGATTTCAGTGCAGAATTCTGCTGGAGCAGCACTATTAACTGATTCATTTTGGGAAAAACAATATTTTCTATTGCCAGTTGCCATTGCTGAACACCAAACAGATTAGCAATAGTTTCCAGCCTAATACAGCGATTTCTTCTGAAATATCAGCACTTGTATAGACTGGTGTATTCTAAGCTAATTCTTGCTCCGTGGGGGTCATTATTCCATCAGACAGATGCTTAACTCACAACTAAGCCCATCATCACCCATAACTATAGGTCTTATATTTCAGGTAGTGCATAACATTAAAGAGTTACGTTTCCAGAACCTCTCAATAAAAGGTATACTGTATGTAATTAAGCAGGGCAATCTGAAGATTATGTAAGGTTTATTACTATTATTATTATATAAAAGTCAGTTACTTTGCCTGCAGTGGGAATTTTTCAGCTTCTTTGTAAAAATAAATGACATAACTTAGCATTATCATTACTTTGACATAATGTTCAGAACAGTGGCTATCCTGGCCCCTCCACTGCCTGTGGCAGCTTGTTGTTGCTGCCGCCCCTCCCCTGCGCACTCACCTTTTTCTTGCCGGAGGGGGTCCAGGGGGTCCATGAGGGCGGCGGAAAGGGCGAGCGCAGAGAGCATAATTGCGCGTTGTGCGCTAAAAGAGCCTAATTTCTGGTTTAAAAAACAAAAAAGTCATTTGGCTCTTAAAGTACCAGAAGTGGCATTTTTGCCGCCCCTGGTACCTAGTGGGGCAACTTGCCTCATTGGTGCAGCGCCCCTGGTTCAGGGTATGTGATATTTTGTGCCTGGTTTTCCTCTGCCTAACATCATTATGTATGTCGGACTGGCCCACTGGGATATCAGGAAAACTCCCAGTGGGCCCAGTTGTCAGAAGGCCCTGTTCCTGCTAACCATTTGGCCTATTTTATGGTCATTGGCTATTTCTGTATGAGAACAAAAAGGCTAAATAGATAAATAATAGATTATAGAAAATATAGAAAAGAGACTTGGAGAATAAAGAGGTTGAGTGAGTAGAGGAAGAGGAGAAATAGTTTGGAGAGTGGCCCCATGGTCTAAGGTTTTCTAGTGGGCCCCTGGAATCCCAGTCCAACTCTGTACCTATTTATACAACCAGTAGACTCATGCTGCCTGTCATCTGCCTATCTTCGGCCAGTAAGTAGGGTTGCCACCTGGTAAAAATTATGGTTGATCCCAATGTTATTAAAAGGGAAAAAATATAAATATATAGGAAGGCCGGTATTTATTCCAGAACAGGTGGCGATCTTACCAGTAAGGTGTAGGGAAATGTTACTTTTCCATATATGCACAATCCTGTGACTTTTGATCGAGCGCCTTTGAAGGCACCCAAACATCAGCCATTGTTAGTGCTGAATCCTCAGTTGTAGGTAGAATTCTATTGTTTCTACCTGTATATCTGATGATTCAGCTCTACACGTGTGTATTGAAATGAATGATCTTTCTTGGAAAGATCTTTTCCAGTAAAGATCGTAATTTTAACGTCTATGGGCACCTTAAGAAAAGCATGGACTCTGCATAGAACTACTGAGATCCAACCTGAGATTCCTCCTTCTCTCCCGTGAGTGTTCCTGTTGATCTATTTGAGTAGGGAGCTAGGGTTCAGCCCTCCCCCCTCAGTACTCAGACCTCCCTCCTCAGCCCTCCCTCCTCAGCTCCCCGTGCTCAGACTTCAACTTGTAAGCCAGGCTGATGGCTGAGGAGGAAGGGCTGAGAGTTGAGGAGGGAGGGCTGAGGACGTAGGGCTTTTGTAATGAGGACTGAGGAGGGTGGTCTGAGGAGGGAGGACTGAGGAATGAGCCACTAGAGGAGAGATTGCAACAGCAAATGTGGGCAGCACGGAGGTGTGACTGCAGTTTCTTCGGATAAGTGAGTATAATAAGAGATGAGTCTGCATACCTCTTCTTTACGAGAGAGCATTCAGGTGCGTGTGTTCTACTGACAATGTCCTAAAATGCTTTCCATACACCAATACCTGGTTCTAGCCCTGGATAGATGCCCTTATCCAAACTCCCAAAATGGGGATCTATTATTGGGATCTATTCTGTTAGCGCTCCAGTGTGGTCCTGGATATTAGTGCAAAGCAAGGGTTACAAAGAGAAAGGGCAACTTCCCCAAACCCTATGTTCACTAGGCTACCATACATCTGCCACTGCCATAATGAATTCATTACACTGCTGGACAGCTGCACGTTTTATTTTTGCCTTGTAGACACCAGCTAAATTAAATAATTATTTGCTGTATGTATGAGCCGGTTGGTTGTAATGTACCAGGGAAAACATATTGTATGAGACTAAGGGAGGGGCTGGGGAATAAACTATTAAACTTATAAAGAGCCATAAAAGAATTTTAAAAAAATATTGCAAGAAAATAATTTATAAATGATGTCATTTTTTCTCTGTAATAACAAAACAGTACATTGTAAATGATCATACCTAAGATATACTGTAATTAACACACCCTGCATTTGGCTGCCTGCGCTTGCGCCTCTTCTTTATTTGTGTCGTTGGTCCCATGGTCTGGGCCCCCTTGCTCCCTAGAAACCCCCGCGCGGCTGTCTGATTTGCTGTATGGTAGTTACGCCAGTGGCAATAATCATACAATAAACATGCTCCCTGGGACCCAGCCACATTGTTTACAGTTGCCCACTACAGCCGGGCCCTCAAAATCCTTTTATACAGAAAAAAGGCTCCACTTCCACAACCTTATTCCAAGTAGAGTAATGTCAAAGTGAAGCAACTGGTATTTAGGTCACTTGTTTATGTTTCCTCTTTTCAAGAATTATCATGCAATTAGATATTGCTGTTTCCTTCTTCTTTTGGCAAAACCATGTGCAATAATTCTAGAGAATCATTGCATTGTTCATGGAAAGGGCGTGGTGTTGTGGTTATGTGATCTATGCCCGGCTGTGTTTAGTGCAGCCTATTGCATTGTCCAGATTTATTTGTCAGACCTCAGCAGGTGTCAAAAATCACTGCGGGACAGACAGAAAGTAAATCTATACAGCAATAAAAATAAAACAAAGTGGGTGAGCATGTTTTGCTATCACAGCGGCAATGGGTCGGAACTGCAACAGACGCCAATATGAGAAGGTGATCCTATTGCACAGCAGATGAAGCGTTTTTATTTTATGAAATTAGATACAGCCTCACCTAAATGCGTGAATCATGTGTTTTGTATAACCTAAGTATTGTATTTGGAAGTAATTGTGCATATTATTGAGATTGCAGCATACTCTTTGTGCATACATTATGTTCGAGTTTTCCAATCGTTTGCTATTAAAGATGGGCGACTAGGTCAAAAAATTTGCAAAACGCATTGAAGTCAATGGGCATCAAAATAATTCTGACGTGAGCGTCAATTTTTGTACGCGTGACTATTTTGTCCAAATGCCTTAAAGTCAATGGGCATCCAAATAATTTTGAAGGGCGACAATTTTTCTGCGTTCGCTAATTTTGATGCGTGACAATTTTTTGGCGTGGTGGATTTTTCGCCGGTGAATTGTTGCAAGCAGTTTCACGAATTTTTTGGAGGGTGGCAAATTTATTTGGCCATCACTAAATCTGATGTCAATTTTTTATTTTATTTTTTGTTAATTATTATTGCCACTGCATTGAGTAGCGTCACATTATCCAAACATGTCACATTCATTTACTGGAATATACTTCACATACTGATGTGTTTATTAACAAATGGCACTCGATATTTTTTATGGGCATCGGTAAAGGTGAACGTAGACGTTAATATTTTTAAAGGATTTGTTATCGTAGGACCAGTTTATACTGAAACTATTGTTTAAGGGCCTCAATTATGAAAATTTGAATTTTTCTGAGTATTTAAATAAAAAAAGTCCAACCAAACTAGAATCCATGATGGGGCCCTATTCATTATTAAAAAAGAATGATTTATTTGGATTGGGGACAAACTTGATAAAATCGAGCGAAAATCCGAATCCTATGTTTTTTTTCCCGGAAAAAGTCATAATTTTTCAGATTATTCCCGAAAAACCGGAGTTTCTGGCTAAATCCAGCGTAGACCACAAAAACTTCTAAATAGAATAGGGACCTCTCCCATTGATTTATATAAAACCTCGGCAGGTCTGAGATGGAGGATTTTCAGATTCAGACTTTTTCCATCCACCGGGTATAATAAATCTTGAAAAAAATCAAGTTTTTTTTCCACAAAAAATTTGGACTTTATAGTTAAAAAAATCAGATTTTTCAAAAAATTTTTTTTTGCATTCAGACTTCGATAAATAACCTCCTAAATGTACAATTTGTCCATCAACGAAAACGACCATTGAAGCTAGGAAAACAGTGGGTAGCTGCCTGCTTGGCCCTGCAAAGATAAATAGATAAATTTCACTGTGAACAATGAAAAATTTCAAACCTGCCTGAATAATTTTCTGACCGTTGTCAGATGAAAAATCTCTAGGTGCACAATCGTTCAAAATTAACCTCATGATAATTTGATGGATTTGTCAGATTGCACTACAATTGATCATTAGGGAGAGAAAAATCTTAACATTTTAGGCCACCTTAAGGTGCATTTTTTATCACGATTAGTAGTAAATCGACATGAAATGTTGTAATGTTTCCAATTGGCCACTAGATGGTCCTACTTTGTTGTGAATTCACATAGATAGCAAGGGACTTCTTGGTGTGCTGGAGTTTACAAACCGGGAATTATCACACCACCAAATTGTGCTTCATCTTCCTTTCCAATAAATGCCTCTTGCTATCTATATATTGCACCTTATGCTTCTAAAGAAAGCCACATATCGAAAAGTCCTTTTGTCGAATTAGGGAGCGGTGTACAATCTTCCTAAACACATGGATGGCCAATACAGCGATGTATGTTTTTCTGGCCATCGTTCCAAGAGCCCATACAGGAATATTATTTCTACTTCTTCTGGGCTGACTGATGGTTTTCTGCTAGACAGACTCTGAGGCCCTGGCCAAACTGCACACCTGGGGGTATTACATTGAGTGATGGTTATATGATTTAATTCTAAATTACCAAATCACTGCCATTGTTCTGTGCATGGCATTTTTATCTTGGGCTTCATCCCTAAACGATAAATGATCGTGTTGCTACATGCTATTTCATTCCTGCAGTCTCTCAGCTCGGTGATTCACCCTCGTAAGGATGAGAGTTTTACCCTTGGGCATATGCCTGTTTTGTTACTCCTCAAAAATGAAACATTGCTCATTTACACTGCAAAAACCATTCCCCATTATAGAATCTATCAAAGTTTATGTCACAAGTGATTGGCTACTGCCTGGAAACATGGGGGGTCTTTGTGTTGTGGTAGAAAACACATAGTTTGACTTGGGCTGAACTGTTTAACCTGTGTCTTTTCTGTTTGTTGCATCGCCCACTTATTATTGCAATGCAGTGAAACTCCCAAGATGCCATTAGGATGTTTTTTGGGCTCTTTAATATTAATATAACCATGCTTTATACATTTTAGTAATAGAAGCTTGGATTGCATTGTGTGCTTCAACTTGCGCCCTTTGATGTACTACTATAAAGCTAAACACCCCCAGTTACAAAGTAATTGGTATATGCTTACAGAAAGGTCCAAAAAACTGTTGAAGCATTGGGAAGCCTTTACTCAAACACCTTTGCAAATTTGTGGCGAATTTCTTTGAAAATTTTGGATGTGCATCAGAAAAGTCAAAACCGTCGCGCGTCAACATTATGATTGACTTTAACGCCAGCGTCAAAATTGACGCGGGCATCAAAATCTCTGTTTCGCTAATTTTTCGCCATATTTGGTGAGGCAAAACGGGGCAAATTCGCCAATCACTACTCTAAACAGACACATTCTTAGCTGTTACTTGATATTGATAATACATTATGTTAGTAGTAGTAAGCTTGCAGAAAGGGTTTAATTTAACAAGGTAGATTCAAAATAATGTCGTTGTTTTTTTTTTTATCAGAATATGAACAGTATGGCCAATAACATTAGCATGATAAAGTGAAGAATCTGCCGATCAGTGGAAAAACTGGAACAGAGAACTTCCTGGTTTTCAATGGTTTATTTGCCAGACTGCTTATGGCTGGAAAAACCAGCTGCTGACAAGGTAATATATACAGATGGAGTAGTGTCCCACCTTGGTGTATGCAGCTTAAATATCTGACATGATGCATGGAGCAGAAATGGTGAGGGATGTGTAACGCAAATCTGATTTGGCTGACCAAAACAGGGTTAATGTCCGGCTAGTTGTGGGAGCATGGGTTACATGCGACTCAAAACACTTCAGGCTACGGCCTTCGCTACTGGATGTGGCTTACCAATTTTTTTTTTATCATCATTTTGTAACTATAAACCCCTGTTTTTGTACTATGTACTTACATGGATACTATTACTTATGAGACAGAACCAGGAATTGTGCATTGATCAATCCCACCTCTTTTTTGTATCCATACCACTCGCGCTGCCGGGCCCCCCGCCCCCCTCTGTACACCCGTAAATGGCCGGGAATCGTGGCGCATGAGCTGCCGGGGGGGCCCTGAGGGGGTGCGGGCCCTGGCCCAATCTCACCACCTGCTCCCCCGGTAGTTACGCCACTGACCACTCGTCTCTTTGACACTAGCTTTTTATCTTTTATGCAACTGTACAGGTACGGGACCTGCTATCCAGAATGCTCGGGGGCTTTCTTGATAAGGGATCTTTTCTGTAATTTGGACCTTCATATGTTAAGTCTGCTAAAAATAATTTAAGCAAATAAACCCAATAGAATTGTTTTCTCATTAATAAGGATTAATTACATATCGGTGGGATCGGGAACAAGGTACTGTTTTCTTGTTACAGAGAAAAATCAAATACGTTTTAACATTTTGAATTATTTAATTTCATCGGAGATGACCTTCCCGTAATTTGGAGCATTCTGGATAACTAGTTTCTGCTGCGTACATAAGTTGCAGTATACAGGTATAATAAAAAAATATACGTGCATTCATACATTATATTTCCAATAACCTTTCCAGATAACACTAATGATAGGATACAGATGGGTCATACAGTGCTGGCACTAGTAGGACATAATAACACACTGTAAAGACACTGTTGACTTATTGATGTAAATTAATTAGATTAGAATAAATTAGATGGTGCTTCAAATATAGGGAGCCTCCAGTCATAAAGTAGAGCAATTTAACAAGTCTAGGGATTTGCCAAAACTATAATTAAGTGATTAAGAGGAATGGGAAAAAGTGACCAAAACCACATATCGAGTTAAAAGATTATAGTATATTTTAAAGTAAGGGAATCATAGCTGCATTCATGGGAGGGCTGAAGTAAGAGAGGAGGATCTGCAGATTAGATCAAGCATGTATTTTGACTACTACAGTGAATTGAGACTGTGTTTTATTTAAATGTATTATTCTTCAAACGAAAAATAAGTATATATGCCCTAAATGGTAATTTATTTTCCCATAAAAAGGATCAACACACCACCCCTTCAGACTAGAAGAAAAGAACTTTCATTTGAAGCAACGTAGGGGGTTCTTCACAGTGAGGACAGTGAGGTTGTGGAATGCACTGCCGGGTGATGTTAATGCATTTACAAGTGGCTTGGATGATTTCTTGAATAGACATAATATCCAAGGCTATGGTGATACTAAAATCTACAATTAGTATAGATAATGGTATATATATAGTTTTTGTGAGTGTATGGAAGGTCGGTGTGAGTTTCATTTGGTGGAAGGGATGAACTTTACTTTGTTCAAACAAACTTAACTATTTAACTAGAAGTTCTGTTGTTCTTCAGAGCTACCAGAACTGCAGAGAATGAGCACCCAAGCCATATTCTTTTTGTTGGGTTTTTTCACAAGAGCATACACTGATCCGCACATGAGTCATTTTTGACACAATCCTGTTTTAATTGTGGCCTGTTTCCATCCATGAATATGATTCATGCTGGCATGTACACAATTTATTGGGAAACTCTGGTGTTTCCCAGATCATATTGACAGAAAAAGCACAGGTCTTGGAAAAAATACAAATATATATGGGTAGACCTGCCAGTAATGTAGACTGTGCCTTATATTCAAGTTATAATGTAGATTCTCATAAATACCTGTGGCAATTGGTTGGCAACACACTATCCTTCTCAATGAAGTTGTACCACTATATGCAATAGGTATTCGCCCTTATCTGCCACTGTCTGCCAACACAGAGGTTTTTACAGTGGTGAAAACAGAGACTGGGTATATGGCCCAGGGCCTTAGTTTTAGTGTGAAATGGTCTCCATGTCAATCTCTGCAGATGTAAGGTGATACATAAGTGGAGATACTTTGATCCAGGAAATTGTCTGTTTAACACACAAATCAATATACATGCGGCCAGGGCAGCCATCAGGGGGGAGAGTTGTAGGGGGCCCCAAGGGTAAGGGGGGCCCCAGCCATGCCACCCTTACTTGATTATCCGGCCCCCCCCCATCTTTCTGAGAGCTGCTGACTTCGGGAAGGCATGGACATTTTGGGGCCCTGGCCACCAATTTTCTTATTATGTATGGGGGGGGGGCCCTGGCCACCATTTTTTTTTCTCATTTGGGGTCCTAGCCACCAATATTTTTTAATGGGGGGGGCCTGGCCACAAATGTTTTTTTATGGGGGGCCCTGACCACCAATATCTTTTTATTTTTTATTAACATGTGGGAACCCTAGCCACCAATATTTTTTTGTTTTTTTACTGTGTGGTGGGGGGGTGGACCTGTAGGAGGGGCTTGTGGTGGGCGCAGCCCAGGGGGCCCAGGAAATTTTGTCGTTTGGGGCCCTGTGATTTTTGATGGCGGTCCTGCATGCGGCTCTTGATCTCTAGGGGTGAGCCCTCGCAAATTATTGGAGGAAGGGTATCACAGAACTACAACCTTCAGGTTTATTTTATTTGGTGCCAGCGATCTTAAAGCAAATTATTAATCTTTATTAACAGAAATGTAGCACAACCTCTAGAGGATCGTCATCAATAGGAATTCAGTACAGTTATTCAATAGTTACTCACATACAAAGACACGAGCACCATGCTTTAGCCATCAGGGGTCAATAAACTAACAGTGTATTTAGTTAACTAGGAAGCGTCCAATCCCCAAGTATCAGACCCTTTAAATATAACCTAGGTGAGCTATAGTAGTCAGCGAGTCTGTACACTTTAATTCCTACTGAATGGGTGGTACACCCAGTACTCCTTCTAATTCTCCTCGGTGGAGCTCAGGCTGCTAACTAACATAAACCTATCTCTCACTCTAACCTCACACTAGTACACCTACTGGGTCTACCTCTGCCCAGGTTCTGACCTGCACCCACCTTCCAGGAATCCCAAGAAAGAGAGAAAGCACATGTTGGCTTTAATATTTTATAGAACTGAACAACGACATCTCCTGGCCAGTTGTGGAACTATCAGAAAAATTATTTAACCCAGGATAAGGAAATTAAATTCTCCTCCAACAGTAATTTAGGACCCACTTAGCTCTCAAAAACTTAAGGAACTCCTGGATAAAGGGTTATTAAATATTTAGTCTCTTACACAAGGATTGGGTAAAAGTCAAATTATCTATAAATGATCATTGCAGTAAGGCTGGTGAAGGCGTACAAAAAAATGCAAATTAATACAAATACTGTATGTAGTATTGTATTTATGTTTAAACGTAATTACCACTCGTGCTACTTATAGTGAAGTGTGTCACCAGACTTTAGGTTTAGTTGCCCTTTAATCACACAGACCATGAACATTGTGTATAAGGATTAGTTCAAGTTTTGTCTCCACAACATGCTTTTTCACCAAATTGTACGGCAGGAGTGCCTACTCCCAGGGCTTTCAGGGATTAGTCTTGCTTCCTGTAAAATCCCCTTCTCATGGCAATCTAATAACAAAGTTAAGAGGAGAGAGGTGCATCCCCCATGATGTAAAAAGTATAAAAGTAATGCACTTACAATTGTTCTAAAAAAATGATGGCTTCACAGTTAGATGCTGGGCAGTGAGATGATCTGCTTGCGATGATTCAGTAGCCAGTTAATAACGAATCACCACAAGCGGAACATCTTACTGCCCAGCATCTAACTGTGAAGCCATCATTTTTGTCTAAAATTGTGTGTGTACTTTTTTGACTCAGGGTGCTAAGGCAACAATGGAGCTACTGCCTGGTGTGGAGGTGGAAGTAGCTCCAAGGTTCCTATGCATTAATGTCTGCAGCAGTGATTCAGGACAGGGAGGCAGGAGGAAGACACCAGTAGTGAGGGCAACTCTAAGAAAGAGCAAGCAGTGACTTTTAGCTGACTGTGAGGAAACTGGTGCTAACACAACATCGCTTGTGCTTGTAAATGGCCCCTTATTATATACAAAATTTCTTAAAATACAAACATTTCATGGAGTCATGTGAAATAATTAAGCAAGTATTATATGCTATGACCTTAATTAATACTAGAATTTATTATATATTTTCTTTATTATTATTAGTAGTAGTAGTAGTAGTAGTAGTAGTAGTAGTAGTAGTAGTAGTAGTAGCAGTAGTAGTAGTAGTACTAGTATACATTACTACCTCTGACAACAATTGATTGATTACAAGAATCAAATCAACTGGAACTTATCACTAACCGGGGCCTAGACTCCCTCCTCTCCCCCTTCAATCTGTCTTGAACTCTGCTGCTTGAATCCTCCAGTTCTCAAAAGAGAGATAAATTTACCCTTCACTACTAGATATATATAATGGCCCCCCATTAAAGCGGAACTAAAGCCTAACTAAAGAAGTAGCTAGAAATGTTGTACATTATGTTTAGTGCTTCTGTACCAGCCCAAGGCAACCACAGCCCTTTAGCATTAAAGATCTGTGTCTCCAAAGATGCCCCAGTAGCTCCCCATCTTCTTTTCTGCTGATTCACTGCACATGCTCTGTGCTGCTGTCACTTACTGAGCTTAGGGACCCACTCACAATATACAGTACACATAGAATAGAAATGTCACAATATAAGGCTGATTAGTGATTAATACAGATGATTACTATAGGACAGCACATAAACCAATGCAATTAGCATTAGAATTTAATCATCAGCTTTGTAGTATCAGCTTATATTACAGGCAAACCTCATTTTCTGCTTGATAATTAGTGACGACCCCTAAGCTTAGCTTCTCAACAGCTGCTCAGAGGCCACTGAGCATGTCAGTGTCACAGACACTTTCCAAGATGGTGACCCCCTGTGACAAGTTTGAAGTCCTGGATCATTGCTGCTATTGACAAGCCGAAACTTTAGGCTGGTGCAATAAGTTCAGTATATAAAATATGGCATTCTTAGCCATATTATTTTTTGGCTTTAGTTCTCCTTTAAGCATGTCTTAATTTTCAAAGCTGATCGTTCATCGCAAATTCCCTGGACACAAGTACTGGAGCACAAAACAAGTTCCAAAGGCACAAAACTATTTGTCCCCAGCCCAAAACAATTTTGCACAAGGCTTTGCTGGAGTGAGGTGCAAAGTGGCTCACTGGAGGGTGCAAGGATGCTTTGAACTCAATGTCTGCTGGCAGTTAGTGTGAACAGGGACCATTTGAGTTCTTAAGGGATACTGTCATGGGAAAAAATGTTTTTTTCAAAATGAATCAGTTAATAGTGCTGCTCCAGCAGAATTCTGCACTGAAATCCATTTCTCAAAAGAGCAAACAGATTTTTTTATATACAATTTTGAAATCTGACATGGGGCTAGACATTTTGTCAATTTCCCAGCTGCCACAAGTCATGTGACTTGTGCTCTGATAAACTTCAATCACTCTTTACTGCTGTACTGCAAGTTGGAGTGATATCACCCCCCTCCCTTTCCCCCCCCGAGCAGCCAAATAAAAGAACAATGGGAAGGTAACCAGATAACAGCTCCCTAACACAAAATTACAACTGCCTGGTAGATCTAAGAACAGCACTCAATAGTAAAAACCCATGTCCCACTGAGACACATTCAGTTACATTGAGAAGGAAAAACAGCAGCCTGCCAGAAAGCATTTCTCTCCTAATGTGCAGGCACAAGTCACATGACTGGGGGCAGCTGGGAAATTGACAAAATGTCTAGCCCCATGTCAGATTTCAAAATTGAATATAAAAAAAATCTGTTTGCTCTTTTGAGAAATGGATTTCAGTGCAGAATTCTGCTGGAGTAGCACTATTAACTGATTCATTTTGAAAAAAACATTTTTTCCCATGAGAGTATCCCTTTAACATTCAGTCAGGAGGGTGAATTAACACAAAAAGGATTTACCAATTGAAGCAATCTATTCATTTGTCTGAAGGTGTTCATCTGATTTGAGCAGTCATATTCCATTCTATGCAACTGTATGTTGGAACTAAACAGCACTGTTGAGCTCTTACATCCCACCCAATTGGGAAGTCCTGAAAATAAACAAGAATTGTGCAAACAATTAATCTTAATGAATCAGGCAACCTTCTTGCCATGCTGTATTGAATTGTTACAGAGTACATTATTACTGCTTGTTATAAGAAACACATAAAAGCCATTACATGATATCAGAGGAGGGTGTAAAGTGAGATCTTCCTTTTTTTATTTATTTTGATGTCTGTTTTAAACTTTGCACTTACAGAAATACATTGGGTAGAAAAGGCTTCTGCTCATCATGATCAGGAGTGTTTTTATAAGGGTGAAAGCAAACTATTAAATAATAGCCTTCTTTTTCATTAAGATTAGCGATGGGTGAATTTCTCCCTTTTCGCCGAAAAATCCTCGAATATCCTGCAAAATTCGTGAAACGGCGAAAAATTAGCGAAAAATCGTGAAATCGGAAGTCTGATGTTTTCACTCAAAGATCGTGAAATTTGAAGGTTTTCACTAAAAGATCATGAAATTTGAAGGATTTCACAAAAAAATCATGAAATTTGAAGGTTTTCACAAAAAAATTGGACATTTTCATAAAAAAATCGTAAAAATCAAAAATTGACGCCGGCGGAATTTCACTGGCAAATTTTCGCGGGAGATTTGTGGATTTATTCACCGGCGGCGAAATGCGGACATTCGCTGCGAATTCGTGTCAGGCGAATTTATTCACCCATCACTAATTAAGATTAATGAATTTCAAATAACCTGCAAAAACAGTGATATCAAAAGCAAACTAATAAGGGCCAATATGCCATTTTGCAAATTTGCCTCTGAAGGATGAGTTTATATAATGTAACTTGATTTAAGAGAAAATGCTCCTATTGCCTGGAGAGATGTGCTGATATCCGTCATATCATCAGCTTCATCTCCAGCTTCCATTTATGGTTTCTAATCTGGCCCATTTATCAGCTAGATGGGAAACCTCATTTGAGATTTTTATTACTGCATAATTAGACAGAATGTTCCATATTGTGCACAGTGGTGAATTTTGTTAACAACTCAAAAAAAGAAGCACCACTAAACCCAAACATACATACAGTACATCTCTTTCTCTCTTCATTTAAACTTTCATTTGCTGGCAGCCCAGAGATCTCCATGACAGTTTACTGTCATTCACTTTGCTTCACTGTTCCTCAAATCGACACAGACTGGTAGTTCTCCCAGAATTAGGGATAATCTTCAGTATATTCAAACATGGTCTACAGCATAATAGAGCTGGTTAAATAACAGTCTACATGTGGATAATTGCAGACCTATGAAGCTACATACCTTAAGTTTGCTAAACCTAAATATAAACATAAATAAACACAATAGAATTGTTTTTCCTCTAAGGGTCTGGCCATACGAGCAGATTCGTGGAGATTAGTCACCCCACCGACAAATCTCTTCTTCGGGGTGACAATCTCCCCGAACTGCCTTCCCCTTGCCCTCCACCGGCTAAAATGAAAATCGCCTGCGGCAATGCACTCGTGGCGCTTCGATTTCCGAAGTTGTTCCGAAGTTTCCTCGTAGGTTTTCACATTTTTAATTATTTCAATTGTTTATGGGAATGAATTACCTGTAATTCAAGGCTTTCTGGATAATGAATTTATTTAGAGGTAGTTTACGTGTGTCTCCCCCTTAACTGTTTTGAAATCCATTGGGAGAGAGCTTTTAAGTGCTGGTGAAAATGTTAACCTCCAAACAGGACCCAAACCTCAGAAAGACAAAGACTTTTATTTTTTGGTGTTATTGTTCTTTAGGCTGGCCATAGACATGAAGATTTTAGCCTGAGTGATAGCATGTCGCAATCTTCCGACCTTCCACTAACCATTCAGATTTAAATTAAGCAGTAAAGGAACAAATCAGAAAATGCTCTTCCCCCTGACAGCTATCGTACAAGTTATGTCCTACAAACAGTGAATGCTGTGCATTACTAGACCTGGTACAAAGTGTATAGTGTATATGACAGTATCCCCTAAGAACTGTGCTGCAGATCTATATATATATATATATATATATATATATATATATATATATATATATATATATATATATATATATATATATATATATATATATATATATATATATATATAATACACAAAAGCCATGAGTATCTTGTAAATTATATCCTTATAAACGGTGAGTTCTGATGTCATCAGTTATAAACGGTGAGTTCTGATGTCATTTCTGTCACATGACTCACTGAAACTTGTGTATTATAATAAATAAAGTACCCCCAGTTGTAAAATATGAGGATATTAGAAGTTACCTCAGAGTTCCATGACCTGTATATGGTCATGAAACTCCTCGGTAACTTATAATATCCTTATATTTTACAAAAGGGGGTACTTTTTTCACTATATTATAGGCCAGAGTAGCGATAGAATGCTACATTTTTCTGCAGAATACTTCCCCAAGGGATTTGGCATGAAGGTACAAGGTTGCAGCCAACAATAACACAAAGACCTCAGAACATCCCAAGAATCAGCAAGTATGTGCCAGCAGACTGTGTAAGATGCTACAACAGCAATGAGTGGCTATATGTGCCATTTACTAATTTTTCAAAAAAAGGCGAACTGACCAAACTTGCATTGCATTGTCCATAAAATATAAAAAACAATAAAAGGTTTTATCGGTGCACCTGGATAACTTCTGTGGGCAAAACGGCATGACTGTGAGTGCCAAACTCCATATATACTCCATATATGCTGGTTTTATCTGTATTGTATCTGTATCTGAGGACATGCATATAGAATTTTGTTGTTGTTAACTGAGCAACATGAATTGGAGGCAAAGTAGAGTAAATGAATACAATACACAGTGATCAATGGTGTACAAACAATACACAAACATTAATGCTAGTGCTAAATGCACACCATTCCCATTCTGACCAGGATACCAAACTCTTCATTTTAAAGTTATACTGGCACAATCTTTAATAATAAACTTTATAAGTGTTATTAACCTCTCACAGTGTGAACATAAACCAACTTTTGTATCCTGCCCAACAGCCTTCTGAATCTGTGTTGTATTCTCTCCTCCGGTGGGAACATTTGGGGTTTATTACAAGGATTAACAGCTTCATTTTCATTGTACCCCTGAAATCATATGTTTATTTGATCTGGCTGTGAATGTCCCACGGGCTATGGTAGGCTGGACATCAGACTTTAATATAAGTACAGGATTCTCTCTCTCTCTCTGTGTTTCTTGCCCTGGAAGAGAATTTGAGGATGTAACTGGTGAACTCTAAATTAACTCTAGTGCCTAAATTATGAATTAAATATACATACCCGTGGGATATAATGAAGGTTGAAGATTTATTGTTTAGTTTACAACTTAAAGTCATAACTGAGGCTGTGAAAAAAATCCTCGTTTAATAAATCTTCTCCTACATTTTGTTAAAGCAAATAACACATAATACAGGTATGGGACTTGTTATCCAGAATGCCAGGGACCTGGGATATTCCAGACAATGGATATTTCCATAATTTGGATCTTCATCTACTAGAAAATCATGTAAACATTAAATGCACCCAACAGGCTGGTTTTGCCTCCAATAAGGATTAATTATATATTAGTTGGGATCAAGTACAAGCAACTGTTTTATTATTACAGAGAAAAAGGAAATCCTTTTTAAAAATTTTAATTATTTGGATAAAATGGAGTCAGCCTTTCCGTAATTCAGAGCTTTCTGGATAATGGGTTTCCAGGTAACGGATCCAACACCTGACTGAATGCATTCTGAGGCTCTTTTACTATAACGTTTACAATGCAACTGTTTCTAATTGAATCAATCAATTAGACATTCAATTATTGAGTATGTGCATTACATAATAATCTCATATTCCAGCCAATCCAACTTCTATCAACACAAAAGTAATATTTAGGATTATGGCAAACTGGGAGTATTCGTTACAGGCATCCATGGCACCCTCCCCAGCCTGAGTGTTATTCAGGATACTAAGTGCAAGCCAGTTCTGTACTAAGGGGCTGTCAGAAACTCAATGGTTTGGAACCAGGGACCTGCTGTTGACTGGGTGCAGCTCCTCCTTGTTGAGCCACTGGAGGCTTCATGCTTTTGTTGCTGTTGTCAATGTCAAGACTGTTTCCCCTGTCTGTTTTCCCACCACCTATGATCCAGCTGCAGGCAACAGTCCAGTTAAAGGGGAAGGAAACCTAGACGGCGCAAACCCCCCACCCCCCCTCCCATGTGTTGCCCACACGGGAGGGGGGAGGGGTTTTGCGCCAACTAGGTTTCCTTCCCCTTTAAGGGCTATTTAAGCTTGCCTCCTCCAATAACCTGGGCTACATCATTAACCTTTCTGCTTTTCGCCTTGAGAAAGCACTATTTGCGAAACGCGCGTTGGCGATATTCTGCCTCTTCTTTTAAAAATAATTCCTTAAAAGGATTTAAATACAATCTTCTTAAATTTAGCTTCAAGCCTTGTAACTTCGCTGTGGAATTGGTCAGGGGGGGCGGTTAGTTGGTGGAGGTCGGCGCTCAAATCCCACTCTTGCTCTTTGCCTGCTTATTGTGTCCCGCACTGGGATTCTCAAGGGGGCCAGGATTTGTGGTTTTGTGAGGTGTAGATAGCTCTCAACAAGGATAGGGTTAGAGTTAATATCGAGACCACAGTCCTGGTTTTCCTGCCTTTCTTTGCTTTGTGGTGTCCCAGGGATAGAAAAATAATAGGTAGTAAGTTTTGGGACAACTCCACCTTCTCTTATATCCCTTTTCCTGCTTTTAAATCAGATTGAGTTGCTGGTTAATTCTTTTTATCGCTAATTAATTGGTTCAATAATTAATTTTCACGGTTTACAAAGTCCCTGGATGGACTAACGCACTTGCACTTTCAATATTCTAATTCATTTTTTTAACACCAATGCACTTTAAGTAATCAATTGTAAAAGTATGAAATAATGGCAGAAAAATATTGATTAAGTCTGTCCTTTATAACAATTTAAGGAATTAGCACGGAAGTAGCACTTTAATGTAATTTAACAATTTTAATTAGATAAGTTATTTATTTATTCCAAGCAATTGAGATAATCACAAACTTTTTATTAATTTTGCATAATTAATTACAAGTATCAGCAAGTGGATGTATTTGAATTTTAGAAGTGAACCATCGAATTATCAGTCAGAAGAGGGGGTTTTTTCTTTTCTTTTTCTCTTTTCACTAACCTTTCTGCTGTGACATAGGGGGAAATGTAATAAAAGTTGCAAAGAAAAAAACTATTTGCACAAATAAGAATAACAATTCACATTGTTGCAATGTAATATTCTTCATTAGACAGTTATTGCATTTCAAATGTATTAGCACACTGTGCACTTTTAAGAAGTGCTTGAAGGTGTGGTAATATTTTGGAGCAAACATTAAGAAGTTAGTCGCTAAACAGTTTCCAGATTTGAAAAATCTATATTAAATATGCATAATAAATCATAATCTGCATAGCGCAAAGGCATACATTTTCTTATTGCAAATATTTTCTCAGTTACTGACTGAATTACATTATCCAGTAAGTCTTTTGTTTTCCAAATTGCTGTTCCTGCATCCTGTATCATGAAGTTGTGGCTCCTGATTCATATAAGTCAGTTCCTGCCTTGATCCCTATATTCTGATGCCCTAGTTTGACCATGGCCTGTTATTTGGACTATGATTTGTTTGACACCTGCCCTGACCCTGTGCCTGTTCTTGGACTCTGTTTGCTTCTGCCTATGACTAAGTGCTGGGTAAGCATGAAACGCGTTAGGCGTTAGAGGGAATACTATACATGTTTTTTAACTACTGATGTGAATAAAATATATTTTTTTACTTAATAGCATGTTTTGGAGAAATTATTGAGATTGTGGTTTTACCTCTGTTTGGTCACTAGAGGTCTCCGACATGCTCACTAATAGAATTTACTGATTCTGCTCCCAATTTGATTCTAATAATCTGTTTGCTTCCTGTCTGCCTAGACCTTGTGCCTGAAAATGGACTGTTTTCTGTTATTTCTCCTATACATTTCTGCAAATGTCTATCTTTTTCTCAGTTTCCCTTTATTAAAACTTTTATTGTTGTCAAACCTCTGTCATCAGATACAGCACTCTGGTTCCTTTGTTTATGCTCAAGAAAGAAATTGATAGAAATGATGATGATAATAAAAATAAATGAACAAAACCTGAAGCAAAATAAAAACTTTTCAAAGCTACCTCTGATATCTAAATGACAGTTCCTTACAAGGGTTTTGCATAAAATAAATTTAAAAATATTCTGACACAATACTGGAAGCATTTAACAGACAAAAATATTTGTCCATGTTTTTCCATGACAGAATTGTGATAAATGGTAGCTCGCACCAGTAATCCTTCTTTATTACTTTTATAATGAGACGTGTTTTGGGTGAGCTGGAGATGGGAAATCCTCGGCAGCTAAAACTGTCTGTATCCCAGGCTTCTTGACATAATAGTTTTTGATGGATGATCATTCTGAAATCCAATATGGTTTTGACTACATTTGGCCTCAGCAAAGAAATTAACTAAAAATTGGAATGCAGTGTGGGATTGGTTTAATATGAAGCAAAAGACAATAAAATTAAAAGAAAACGCATGCACACAATACAAATAAAAAGACTTTAAATGCTCCAGACAGGCGCAGGCAATCTACTATAATAAAGATGTTTTTAAACTACAATTCCCAGCATTCCACTGAATGCCAATGATTGATACAGAAAGCAATTGCTAATTAATCTACAATATACTAATGGTAACACTGATATCATTAGTATGGATGTGTTTTTTCAAATATGAATTGATTTTAAGTTTCCCCTCATTTTACATTGTTGTTTTGTGGTCTCACCTATATATTATGCATAATACATCTCTCTGATTTTACATTTTCCTGGATTTTACACCATTTTTTTTTTGTCCCCTGTAAAAAGTAAAATGGGGGTTCTACTGTAGCTGTAACATGTTCCTGATCTCCTGCTAACTCCCATACACTGTCCCACCATTTGGATATTTCTGCTATATGTGGTCACTTAATCCTCTGGAAACAGCTGAGGCTTGTTCTAGGGAAAGAAAAAATAAAGGCAGTCAATAAAGCTAATAAATTAGTTGCTCTAATGGGGTTTGTTGGGTTGTGGGCAGGAGCAAAGGTTCTAATTGTCTTTTCATACTCTGGATAATAAATAAATTCAAACATATAACACACCTGTAGGGTCAGTGCTGGAATTGGGGCGGGATTCGGCAAGATGGGATCCCACTACTTTTTTTTTTTCTTCTTTTTTTCAGTAATTGCCATCCCTTCAGGCGGGATGCCACATTTTCGCATACCGGAGCTGTTTTCCCTGGCCGGACTGAGCTTTCTTCTGGGGCAGGGCTACACATGCCACACACACCATCACTTCACCTTTTTGTTCCCAATTCAAGCACTGTGTAGGGGACAAGTCCTTCCCCTGTTTTTCTGTCTGTGACATCATCCAGCCCGGTTACAGGAAGGAGAGCCATCCGATTGGCTGGGCCCCAGTGCATCCCTGGGAGAGGAGGAGGACCCAGGGGAGTGCCTGACTTTGGAGACAAATGCACAGGGTTACAGACAGCTGATAAAGGGAGCCCCTGCTGCTGTAGCCAGCTAGAGACTGAGAGACAGCAGGGAGAGTGCAGCATGTAATGTGAAAGAGCTGCAGTACTGTGAAACTGTGGTTTGTGCCCAGCTGGACAGATTTGAGTTTCAGTCTAAAAGGCAAGGGTGCCCTGCATTCCGTTCAGAAGCCAGTTGCAACCCTTGTGTGTCCCCCATGTGAGGACAGGTGTTTCTTGTGATCCTGCCACGTGGGAGCTACAACCTATATCCTAAAGGAGAGGTACATTGGGGCAGGTAGCACTACCCGGGGAATAAAGAGCTCTGGGGAAAAGGGACATTTCAATTAAACTGAACAGTGTTGTCCACCTGGAGTGGAGAGAGACTGTGCTAGTTACTCAACAGAACCACTTTTCCCCAGTGTAGGAACATTATTGCATTGCACTGTATTGCACTGCACTTAACATATTCTTCCCTTTATTTTTTATATAAAGTTTCTCTTGGTTTACTGCAAATGGTGTGTTTTATTTTCCTGGTGGAATTCCCCTGAGGTATGATCCTCAGCGCTCACTAGGTGGAGGCACTGCACTGAATCCCAGTTCCCATTATCTTTCATGTGCAAAGAGAACTCAGGGCTCTGGATTGCAAAGGGTTAATTGCTGTTTAAGAAAGTGTGATTCAGTTCTACAAGAAGCGTGGTAAGGAAAGGGTTACACAAAAATCTTTCTACTTATTATACAAGACAATAAGGCTCAATAGATCAATTGGTGCTGGAGGAACACAGAAGTTAAAGAGCATATAAGCACATAAGCATGATTGCGCAACTATGATTTGCCCTTCTTTAGCTGAACTACATCATCTTATTATCAATGGTTAAATCATTCTCAGAACTGTAGGAAAGCTCCATCCCTGATAAGAAGGATTCCCAGGCAGAACCCACTTGTGATAAATAGTTACTTTGTAGAGTTGAGGGGTAAGAGGAATGGTTTATGGAGGATTTCAATCCACTTTCAATTATTTACCCAAGACCATAAAATGACAAAGCAGTAAGTGCTGCGAGCTCAAGCTTAAGCCTCTAAAGGGCCAACTAGTATAACAAATCGCACTAATATGAATACACATACCTAGTATCTAATGCACATGTATTTCACTCAGCATTTATATAGAAATTAAGTCAAAACAAAACCAGCTTTAAAATAATGATAATAACACATGTCTTTTTTCCTCCAGGAAACTTGAATGTATCCACTATTTTGGAAGGTAATTACTGTAATGACTTCTCACAATTAACAGACATCAGATAACAGTATTGGCACTGCTGAAATAAATGGTCTTGTCATTGGACAGGTAGTTTAGTTAGTTCCTCTGTAATGGGATTTATGTCCCCTGCAACCCTTTGGAAACAAATGAAAGTATACAGTTCTGTTCATAGAGCTTAGTATGAGCAACATGGAATTCTAAAGAATACATACAGTTTTAACAACTAAAAAAAGATGATTTTAGGCTTTATAATATAATGACTGTCTGTTTTAATAATTTAGCTTACAATTTGAATGCTAAGCCTGAATGGCTAATGTCAACATGTTTAGGTAATTTAGCCACTTGTCCTTATAATATGACCAAATGTCACTCAATGGTGTGGGTTCTGTATAGTGATCTTGTTATGGGCACCATACATGGACAAATGTCTTGCCTGATTATTCAAAAGTCCCCATTGTGAAATATTCTGCTAAATGTAAATCAATGGTAATTTCATACTATCACCAGGCTATAATTGTGTACTAATACAGTTTACATTGTGGACTAGTTCACACCAGCAATTTTTTGGGTCCAATTTTGTTGCATTTTAATTTTCTTCTATAAACGAATAGATATGAATAATTGAATCCCTATTGCATGACACAATAGGGTCAGCTGATCAGGAGCCAGTTAACTTGCCTGTATGTTTTTTTAAAGATATATGGAAAACCAGTGGTGTTACTACTATACCATACCTCCCAGATGTCCCGTTTTCTGCAGGACAGTCCCTATATTAACAGTTCAGCCCGCAGTCCCAGATTTTTATTAAAATGTCTAGAGTTTTTCTTTGAAATGTTTCTGAAACGTGATTGAATAAGAGGCATTTTGGCAGAGAGCCCACAATACCCAGCGCCTGCACTTAGATACTATTTAAGATAAACAAAGATACAACTAATAAGATAAGATAAGTCTCATGGGAGAACTCACGGCTTAAAGGGCAATTTTACCGTCATTCGCAAAACTTTTATAAAGCATAAGACATAGCCCTAAAACTCCCAGAAATGTGTTTTCACTTTCAAAACATTCCAAATTTTGTAAAATGGACATGGTAATTAGGAGGTGTGGGTATAACATGGACGTGGTCAAAAATTGCCACGTTATGCACCACAGATCTTTTTGTCCCTGTTTCCATTCTTAAATGTTGGGAGGTATGCTATACAGCAGAGCCCTCAAGCCTCAGGCCAGCAAGATCCTGGACAGCTTAACTTTTTTGCTGTATGGTTCCATTTCCTCCATCCATTGCCATCGGCTATAAGCAAGTGTGTGGAAAGGGCGCAGGTTGGCTGATGACATGTAGGAGTCTGGAATTTTTGTTTGCAGGGAGGCTAACATTACAATACTTGGGAGAATATAAAGACTCAATGGAGATAATGCCCAGAATTAAGACCCCCAGCTTTGCAAGGCAGCATTGCTACCCACTCAATAATCGTTAATTTGCACTATAGGGCATGGTGCTCCACATTATGACATGCCCATTATCCACAAAAACACCAGATCCCAAGCATTCCAGATAACAGACCTGATACCTATATCATGCCTTCCAAGTCCTTGATTATACATTTATAGGATTCATTATCCAGAAACCCATTATACAGAAAGCTACAAATTACTGATAGCCATCTCTCATAGGGGCCAATTTACTAAAGGGCGAAGTGGCCGTCGCTGGCGATAATTCACCAGAAATTCAATCTACAGGGACATCGCCAATTCACTAACAGGCACAAACAACAATTCACTAGCGAAAGAGACCGTCACTAGCGTTCATTCGCACTCTACCGCTAGGTGACCGTTCTCTCAGCGAATGGTCATTGATCTGCAAATTCACTAAAGTGCAGATTTTACTGAACGTTACCTCTTTCGCCAGAGTTGACTTTGTCACCTCAAACCAGCCGAACTGCTAAAATGAAGCTAGATCTTCCTAAATCTTATGTCACTTACATCAGTTGAAAAAATGCCTTTTCCTTTTTTTAAGCGGGATACCCTGCAAAAGGCCTGACTTGAACTTTTTTGGGTTAACATTTTTACCCAGACATCTGAGGGCCATGAAACATTCATTTTACAGTGGGCTCATGTCTAGGGCATTATATTATATATTATATTATATTATATATATAAAAATTGGCCACTTTAAGCATTTGCACCATCTCTAATAAAGACGTCCATACAACTTTAATGTACCCACCCTATTCAAATTGACCTAAACGTAAGATCACTAGCGACTTTTCACTAGGCATAAACGAACGCTAGCGAATCTTTGCTATGAAATGTTCACACTGAAGAAGTATCGTTAGTCAAAAGTCACCAGCGTTCAGACGCAACTTCGCATTTTAGTGAATCAGCGTAGTGGTAACAAATTTGCACCTGGCCAAGTGTGTGGACTGTTGGAAGTGGTCGCTGGCCGCATAGACTCCATTTTAATCAAATAATTAAATTTTTCCCAACTAAGATATAATTTATCCTTATTGGAGGCAAAACAATCTTATTGGGTTTATTTAATGTTAATTGATTTTTTAGTAGACTTAAAGTATGGTGATGCAAATTATGCAAAGATCCCTTATCCAGAAAACCCCAGGTCCCCAGCATTCTAGGTAACAGGTCCCATACCTGTATCAATTTTGTTTTTTAAAAAAGTGTACAACTAAGAAATTGCTTGAACAGTCATAGCCAGTGCAATGGGATTATTATGAGCCTGAATCTCGCAGCTGTGCTCAGTGCTGCTGTACACTGGTTTTCTGTTCCATTGCAAGTAGCAAAAAATTTTATATGATTGTCCACTGATGTAAAGCTGCTCTTAATAATCTGATTTTACAGTCCTATTACTGAAAAAATGGCAATCCAATATTTGGGATATCACAATAATAACTTTTTTTTGTTATTATATTAAAAAAACAGCTCTGCACTGTGTAATAGAAACATATCAACATAAGTTTTATTTTGCACATTGGACACCCTCAATTCCAGGTCATCATAAATCAGCCCGATGGAAATTGTGCTGCTATTTATCCGTGTCTCTGAATTAATGGTCCCTGTGGCTACAAGAACTCAAGGCATGCTGCTCTGTTGCTTAGAAACCATATTGATCAGTCTTAGCCTCTTTAGAGATATCCTCATCTGTTACCTACTGATGGAACCAAGCCATTTCCATGAGTTACAGTAGGTACTTACACGCGTTAATATTTATGAATCATCATTTGAACAATCAAGGCCCCAAAAAAATCTAATACGCTAATCTTTCCTTACATGCTGTAGAATTCCCTCAGGAACATGCTATGAGCAACACTTTACAGTGTCATAAATGCTTCCATCTCTCTAAGATAAACCCATAAAATGTAATGATTTGGTTTCTTTCATTCTAAATAACTTGCTTAGCAGGAGACAAATTTAGCATTTAAAATGTTCACTGTATCCCTATAAACATATACAATATAATATAATTCCTCTGATTTAATGTTTGTATTAGGGAGTTTGGGGGGGGGGAGGCTGTGCAAGTAGATAAGAGCCCCCATCAGAACAGGGTAGGTCACTTACAATAGGAGATGTTCATACTGCAGCTCTCTAGCTTTGGTTTAACTATTCTAGCCAATAGCTAATATAGAGTATATAACTAACATATCCGCTAAATGTTACAATTAATTTAAGTAAAGATTCTCACCTCAAAGGGAACCTGTGATGCTCGGCCCACTGCAAATACTCATACTGGGCTTCCCGAAAAATGACCCTAACATTAGGAATTACTTCATTCAATCCAAGTAGGCACCAAAACCAATAAGACTAAAAAACAAAACCAATAATAAAACCATCATCTGTCTTTTGAGCCACAGTACTGAACCATTCACTTGGGATGAACATTTTTTCTAAATGATGGTTTGTTGTGACAAATAGAACATTGGCCTGAAAAATTTCACTGCTGATGCTCTGCTTTCAAAAAAGCTCAACGTATGACATCATGCTCAGTCAATAAAACATCACATCCTGTTATATACAGCTTCCAAACAATATTTGGTTCCATATTTATGACATAATGATCTGGATGATGCTGATTTTGAATTGTCTCTGGATGAGAGTGGCTTTTATGGACAGCCAATACAACCATTACTTTACTTTTTGTTTTGCTTTAAAGGAGAGCTAAACCCCCCAATAATAAAAACCCCTACCCACTACCCTACATAGTCTCCCCTCCCTGCTCCCCTCCCCCCCTTGCATAGGTGATTACCCCTGAAAGTGCCCCTAATTCATTACTCATGTATAGGTGCAGAGCAAGTGCAGCAGTGCACCGTTTTTCTAATATTCCGACTTGTTAACTGTTCTAAATTGATACATTTAATTGATAAATTTGTTATCTTTGTCCCTGCTGAGCAGAATCCCTGAGTTTCCCTGAGTTTCATTAAAGGGCACCTGTTGGGTAAAAATGTTATCCCCAACCAAAGGTGCGGGCTAATAGAGCCCGCATTCCTGTTGGGGAAAACAGCATATTCTGAACTGTTACAATTCGCTACATTTAGTGGCTACATTAGTTGATTAATTTCTCAGCAGTATCTGTGGAATATTAGCAACTATTGTATCAATTATAACAGCTGCCTTTAAAGGGCACCTTTTGGGTAAAATTGTTATCCCCAACCAAAGGTGCGGGCTACTAGAGCCCGCATTCCGGTTGGGGATAACAGTAGTTTTTTTTAAAAAAAAAAATGCCCCCCCACCAGTGCTACACTACCTGCACCGGAAGGAAGCTCCCGGTGCAAGCAGCCATGTTGTGTGACACGCATAGCGAGTGACGACATGGCTGCTCACACAGGAAGCAAATTGTAACAGTTCAGAATTCTGAATTTTAAATTGTAACAGTTCAGAATCTGCTCCTGGATCAATGAGCTGCCAGACTGAGACACTAGAGACAGTAAAAAATAAAAGATGGAAACCAATTGAAAAAGTCAGCTTTTTGTGAACACTCTGAAAACAACTGATCTGAACTGAAAAAAAAGTTCTTGGAAGGTGAACAACCCATTTAATTAATAACATGATTGTTTATAAATAATACATTGTAACCCCCCCCCCCCCAACAACTTGTCCTATAAGGTTTAAAGGGTGTAATGTAATTAAAGGTGCAGTTTTGCTACTAGTCTATTAATACTAGCAGCCAATCAGCAGGTAGCAATTTCTGCTCAGCTAAATGAAAGCTTCTGGTTGCTGTGGGATACAAGATCTGGGCATACTCTTTACTTATTATTTATTATATTACCCCATAAGAGGTGCAGGTTAATGGTCCTGAACAATTTACAGCAAAAACAGACTACAGATATTACACACCATCTTTCAGAATGAGAGGTCAAAGAATGAGATTTGGAGATGGACAAATGAATTAAGGGGATGCATGCTAGATCTTTGTAAATCACCCAAAAATGTGGTAGGAAAGAGTATACAGAGTATATATATATATATATATATATATATATATATATGTGTATATATATATATATATATATATATATATATATATATATATATATAGATATATATATATATATATATATATATATATATATATATATATATATATATATAGATATATATATATATATATATATATATATATATATATATATATAGCAATCCTAGTCAGGTGCACTATTTTCCAAAAAACATCCGCCTGGGTGCTGGTAAAATAATTCTATCAAACCCTCTCACAAACCGCACTCCAAGGACTTGTAAGGTGTCAAAAATCAAAATGCCTTTATTTCAACGTTTCGGCTCTCACTCTGAAGACGGCTCACGAGTGAGAGCCGAAACGTTGAAATAAAGGCATTTTGATTTTTGACACCTTACTTTGACAGTCCTTGGAGTGCGGTTTGTGAGAGGGTTTTATATATATATATATATATATATATATATATATATATATAGATATATATAGATATATATATACACATATGCACACATGTAAATGCATATATTTATTTATGTAGTGGATTTAGGTATTACATATGTGTATATGAAGCAAAATCCTGCTACTGGTGTTAGAGTTCAAGGAACAGAGTTCAAGAGTTCAAGGGACTGAGACAGTCTTTAAAAGAATGCCATATGGCTTATCTGTCAGAATGAGAAGGCTTTTGGATCGTAACAAAAAAAATAGAAAGAGGAACGTGAAAAGGTTTGGAGATGGCCAACTCAAATTAATTAAGTGTATGGATTCTTTTAACAATAAGAAAAGGCTGAACATCTTTGATTTATTTAGACTTGAAAAGGGGCACAAAAGCGATGACATGATCAACAAATATAAATAAATCCAAGGTCAATAAAGACACAAAATAATGTAAATCCTAGGATAATACTGGTTTTAAGAAGACTTTCATCCAAACTGAAAGAGTGTCTGTAATAAATTTAACAAATGTCAACCAACAAATTTCAAATTCAAATTTTATTTGTCACATACACAATCATACACAAGTACGACATGCAGTGAAATGCTTGTTGCTGGGCAATACCGACCATAAGAATAAGAATTTACATTAAAAATAATAAGAGTTACATAAGAGATGAAAAGATGAAAAGAACTGATGTATATTTATGAAGTACATTTTTGTTAATGATTGATTTTTAAAGTGCATGTGGATTAATGTCAGGGCCGGAACTAGGGGTAGGCAGAGTAGGCACGTGCTAGGGCGCAAAGCTTAGAGGGCGCCAGGCAGGTACCTTTCTCCGCTTCCTATCCCTAGTCCGGCTGAGTGCGCTCCTCTCCTCTTCAGTCCTGCGTACTGTTTGTGCGCCTACGCTTACAGTTGGAGAGCATACCGGAAGGGGGTGCCGGTCAGTCAGCGCCCATGCGCACGTACTTCCAGCGCGCACGGTCAAAGGGGCGCCACGGCTGGCTGGGTTGCCTGGGACGCCTGCCCGGCGTGGCCCGGCCCTGGTTAATGTGATATATGACAGAGTCTAGTTCTACCCCTGGTTCAGGGACCGAATGGTCTGAGGGAAGAAGCTCCTCCTCATTCTCTCTATGTTGGCCTTAAGGGAGCGGAAGTGCTTCCCTGACTTCAGCAGTGAAAAAAGTCCATTGCTGGGATGGGAGAGGTCTTTCATAATCTTCCTGGCTTTGGTCTTGCACTGCTTAGTGTAGACAGACAGTAGGTCAGGAAGCTCAGAGTGAATGATGTGTTCGGCTGAGCGCACCACTCTTTGAAGAGCTCGTCTGTCGTGCTTGCTACTGTTTCCATACCAGATGCAGATATTTCCCATCAGGATGCTCTCGATGGTACATGAGTAAAAGTTCTTAAGCACCCTCAGAGGCAGATGGAAGTCCCTAAGTCTTATGACTCAGGGGTTATACTGAGTTTGTGAGCCTTGATTCTGCTGTGAATGTCACATGTTTTGGAGCTAGAGATTCAGTTGCTGACAAGGCAATAACAATGTCAGTCAGTGGCTACTAAAGCAAATAAAGTGCAAAAAAAGGGCATCAATTTAAGTGATGAAAATATAATTTTGCCTCTATAAGTCCCTGGTAAGGCCTCACCTTGAGAATGCAGTGCATTTTTGGTCTACAGTCCTTAAAAAAGCTATTAATGAGCTGGAGATAGAGTGCAGAGACTTACAACTAAACTGGATAAGGGGATGGAAGATTTAACCTATGAGGATAGACTGTTCTTCACAATGAGGACAGTGAGGTTGTGGAATGCACTGCCGGATGATGTTGTGATGGCTGATTCTATTAATGCTTTATGGGTGGCTTGGATGATTTTCTCCAGTTACTTAGTATGTATTGGTACAAATATAGTGAATAAAGTACCCCCTCTTGTAAAATATAAGGATATTATAAGTTACCGAGGAGTTTCATGACCATATAGAAACACGAGGTCATGGAACTCCGAGGTAACTACTAATATCCTCATATTTTACAACAGGGGGTACTTTATTTATTATAATACACAAATTTCAGTGAGTCATGTGACAGAAATGACATCAGAACTCACCGTTTATAACAGATGACATCAGAACTCACCGTTTATAAGGATATAATTTACAAGATATTCATGGCTTTTGTGTATTATAGTTAAATATATGTGAGTGTATAGATAGGTCAGAATAATTATGTGTATATACAGTTGTCACTGTATAAACTGAAAAATGTTTCAAGATTTTGCTTTCCTTTGAATCACTGAACTAATATGTAGTTGTATAAACACTGTTTCTGAGAACTGCTGTGCACCTGTGTTACATGAAGTCGACCACTCCATTAAAACTCATCCATGATCCCTGGTATTCGATAAATAGGCTCAACATCGTATGAGAAACATCCCTATATCATGATGCTTGTGCCGCCATGTTTCACTGTCTTCACTCTGTACTGTGGCTTGAATTCACTGTGTAACGACCACGTTATCAGGAACCTTGTTCAGTGAAAGTACCCGCGGTGTTCACCGGTGCTCTTTTGCAGCCTGGGCTTTCTGCTGTGGAAGCCAACAAGGAAAATCGTAGGCAAAAAATCAGACAGAAGTCAAAACCAGGATATCAAGAAGTAGAATAAATGCTTGAGCAGGAACTGGTAAACTGAAGCCTAGCTTGGGCACTTTCAAAATGGAGATTGGGATTTTTAAAGAGGATTTGGGGCCAAGTTTGAAATCCGTGCCTTCGGATGACGTCATGACACCCAGCGTCAATACGCCAGCATCAAGGGAGTCCTTCAGCACGTCGTTTTATCAACAATGGGACTTTGCGGGGGCTTCACATAGGCATCTCCTAATTGTAACAGTATCACAGATAACTTTACACCTACTTTGATCTTCCTGGAGCTGGTCATTGGCTAGGTCTTTCCCCATTTTGGCTATTCTTCTATCCATTCCAATGGTCGTTTGCTATTTTCTTCCACGTCTTTTAGGTTTTGGTTGCCATTTCAAAGTATTTGAGATCATTTTAGCTGAGCAGCCAATCATTTTTTTCACTTCTTCACTTTATCTATATATTTGTGTTATTGAAAAAATCTCTCCAGTCACATGTGACATGGAGTTGTTCAATATCTTATAAGCTCTATACATCAAGGCAATGTTATTTTGTTTACAATACTGTGACACAGTTGCATACAATTACCTTTTACATTTATCATCAGCACGACAGGAACAGATCGTCACAGAGGAGAAATGGTTAAATCATCTGACAAGTGGAGGACTGAGCCCAATCCTTGTTGCTAAACGCAAGTTAATATATCCCCACTGGGAATCATCCTTGTCTATGCACCTCTTGACTAGGGATGCACCGAATCCACTTTTTTGGATTCGGCCGAACCCCCGAATCCGTCGTGAAAGATTCGGCCGTATACCGAACCGAATCCGAACATATGCATGATATGCAAATTAGGGGTGGTAAGGGGAAAACATTTTTTACTTCCTTGTTTTCTTACAAAAAGTCATGCAATTTCCCTCCCGCCCCTAATTTGCATATGCAAATTAGGATTCGGTTCGGCTGGGCAGAAGGATTCGGCCAAATCCGAATCCTGCTGAAAAAGGCCAAATCCTGGCCGAATCCTGGATTCGGTGCATCCCTACTCTTGACCCTCTTTGGGTTATTGCTAAAATCTGGTGTTTCCACTATTGCTACTATTTGACCTGAAGCTGCCATTCAGGTCATACAATGCTTTGAGTCTTTGGAATAAGGTGCAGTGAAGATGTGCAGCATAGTATATCAATGGATTGCCAGAGAATGGAGAAATACATATAATAAATATAATAAATAAATCAAGTAACTAATGACCATCTGGACATTTCTAAAATGTAAAAAATGAAAGAACTTTATAACCTTGATGAACACAGCCTGCTACTTGCTTTGCAGTGTGCCAGAATTGAGCTATTGATATTTTTTCATTATTAAAATACAGGGAATCGCAGACTGTTAAAAGCACAGTTTGTGCTCTGACGGAGCTGCTGAAGCATCTTGGCCCAAGCACTCAGACTCTCCTACACTATGAATAATTAAACAGTCGTAAGTGGCTTTGACCCACATGCCGCTGGGGCTTCACTTACTGTGTTTATTGTTGGAAGGGTGGGAGTGAATGTAGGTGTAAAGGTTGCTTGCCTTTGGCCTCACGGAAACCATTTAGATTTACATGCAAGGGACCCTGTTCATTAATATTCCAGCCTTTTTTTCTTCCTAATGCTTTGTAAAAGCCTAGAGATAACCACACACTTCTGGTTAACTTTGTGACTCTCATGCAATCCATTGTGTTGTGTTATACGTCTGCTAGAGACTGTAACGAGCTTCCATATTGTTACTGTGAATATTGTGTGCAGTGTCTAATTAAATAGAGTAGTGATGGAAAGATTTAGGGAAAGATGGAAGATTTAGGGATACAAGCAACATATGGATACAGGGGAAGGAAGGCTCTAAAATGATTGTTCCGCTTAGTGACATATTTACAACATGCTAAGTGCCAGTTCTTCGTGTAGTGAGCCAGCTGCATGGTCTACGTGCCTTGAGGCCTCACTGTATTTATGCATTATTTGAATTACTATATAGCAGCACTTGTGTACAAAGCACTGTGCATTCAAATATACATTAATAGAACAGACAGGGAGCAATACTATAATTACTCAGTGTTAAGGGGTAATAGAAAGGCCATATATACGAGAGATAGGCTGGGCACTTAAAAAAGAATACGTAGGTCACCAAAAAATCTACTAGGTAACTAAACGCATGACTAAGTGCTCTTGGAGCACTAAACGCGTACGCTGATTGAGATGCTGTGACAATAAGGAATTTTGTGTTTAATACATTTATTTTTTGTGAGTTACTTGATCCTTTGTGAGTTACTTGATCCTTTTTGAGTGCTGGGGGTCTGGAGCTAGTGCACCTCCACCACGTTCTACTTTGGGTTACTGTTTCCATTTTATAGTCTAAAGCTGGCCATAGACATTGCAATTACTATCATTACAGGAAAGATCATTCGTTCAATACACACGTGTAGAGCTGAATTGTCAAATATAAAGGTAGAAACAATAGAATTCTACCTGTATCTGACGATTCAGCACTTAGATATGGCCTGAATGGCCATACACGCTACTAATATGATCTTTCTTGGAAAAGATGTTTCCACGAAAGATTGTTTGTTTCAATACACCCGTGTAGAGCTGAATCGTCAGATATACAGGTAGAAACAATAGAATTCTGATCTGATGATTTAGCACTAACAATGGCTGAAAATCAGGTGCCTTCAAAGGCGCCCAATTGACGAGCCTACCGATATCCAATTCTTATGCCGATATTGGTCGGGTATTCTCCCTCCATACAGACACTGAATATCATACAAAAATGTGTTTTGTGTGATATTATTGGTGCGTCTATGGTCACCTTAAGTGACTGTCAGAAGTAACTTCGGGCAACTTGAAAATAGGGCTCCTAAGTCACATCTACATAGAAATGTTCCTCTACTTCTCGCAGGTGGGACACAGAAATTTGCCTCTCCCGCCTGGAACGCCTGAAAGTACTTTTTGATCAGGATGACTATAGATGCATCATTTAAAACACTTTTCATTGGGTGATCTGGCAGAACAGAGGGAATATGCCTTCTGCTAACAAAGATCACCTGCAGGAGAGACAATTTCCAACAGGCAACAAAACATTGTGTCTGTAACAAACTCAGTTATACTGTATATACTACAGTATGTACTTATTCAAATATTTCCTAAGTTATCATATTTTACCCTCATCGGTAATAATAATGTACACAGAATTTTTCAGCTTCCGCAGGTTTGAAACATGGGGAGCAAGGAGAGAGCTGACATCAATAGTGACACAGGTACAGAACCCAGGTCTCCATAATTTGGAGTGTCACGCCTTCTCTAGTGTCTTTATAAAAGAGCTATGACCATGAATACTGTAATTTAAAAAAAAAAAAAAACATTTTGGTTATCATAAGATCCGGTGCCACATATTGAATGAAGCTGCATTTGTTACAGGATATTTTAATGATCTTTCATGCAAATACCTTAATTGTCGTTACATGCCTGGCAAACAATATAGTTGGTACAGAAGCAGCCAAAGGACTCTGTTCCAGTCAAGCAGCTTAGGCAAAAAAATGTTCTAATTCCTGAGGCAATTCAAGTACAATATAAAAGGCATTATTCATGCATTACTCACATGCTGGCATCTCATTATCTCTCTATATGTGCCATTCTAATCGGTTCTCCTCTCCACTAATGTGTTTATATAATTTGTTTCTTTGGCATGTTTAGCTGGTCATATTACACCAAGGATCGATGAAGACAGAGAAGAGAAATTCAGAGACGAAAGAGAAATTCTGTACTAATGGGCAACATTATCCCATATTAATATTATACGACCAGTAACACCAACATTTTTAATACTTAATTTCCACCCAAACTGCTGTAGTAGTAGGTAAGGCTTACTTTCTCTCTGGTTATTATAAATCTTGAGCTTGAATCTGTCTTGAGTAGTGTCCCATAATAGCACAGAGAGCTCTTCTGACTACTCTACTTTAGAACTTTGGTTTTTTTATTTTCATTCTCATGCTGTTGAAGGATTTGCACTTCTAATACCATGATTTACAATAGCAGTATCACCTGTTGTGCTGACTGGCCTGTCACACAAGGTGATTGGAAGGGTCTCCAGATGCTTCTCTGCTCACTTTTCTGGATCCTTGTGAACCCATTATCTTTAAGGTCTAACAAGCAAATAAGGATCTAGAGAAATGTGCAGAGAAGAGTCTGTACACTAACGTCTTACGATGTTAGGCACTTGTCACTCTGGCTGGCCTGTCAAAGAGGGGGTACTACTTTTATAAATCATACTAATAGCAGTACAGGTATGGGACCTGTTATCCAGAATGTTAGATCTTTCTCTAATTTGGATTGTTATACCTTAAAGCGATTCTGTCATGATTTTTATGATGTCGTTTTTATTTCTAAATTATAATGTTTATACTGCAAATAATTCACTCTTCCGTGTAAAATTGAATTCCTGAACCAGCTAGTGTGTTTTTTTAGTTCTAATATTGGTGTGTAGGCGCCATCTCAGGTCATTTTGCCTGGCCATGTGCTTTCAGAAAGAGCCTGCACTTTAGGATGGAACTGCTTTCTGGCAGGCTGTTGTTTCTCCTATTCATTGTAGCTGAATGTGTCACAGTGGGACCTGGATTTTGCTACTGAGTGTTGTTCTTAGATCTACCAGGCAGCTGTTATTTTCTGTTAGGGAGCTGTTATCTGGTTACCTTCCCATTGTTCTGTTGTTTGGCTGCTGAGGGGAAAGGGAGGGGGCGATATCACTCCAACTTGCAGTACAGCAGTAAAGAGTGACTGAAATTTATCAGAGCACAAGTCACATGACTGGGGGCAGCTGGGAAACTGACAATATGTCTAGCCCCATGTCAGATTTCAAAATAAAATATAAACAAAATCTGTTTGCTCTTTTGAGAAACAGATTTCAGTGCAGAATTCTGCTGGAGCAACACTATTAACTGATGCATTTTGAAATTTTTTTTTTCCCCATGATAGGATCCCTTTAAGTCTACTAGAAAATCATGTAAACATTAAATAAACACAATAGGCTGGTTTTGCTTCCAATAAGGATTAATTATTTCTTAGTTGGTATCAAGTACATGCTACTGTTTTATTAATACAGAGAAAAAGGAAATCATTTTGAAAAAATTATTTGGATTATTTGATTACAATGGAGTCTATGAGAGACATTCATTCTGTAATTCAGAACTTTCTGGATAACGGATTTCCGGATAATGGATCCCATACCTGTATAATATTCTTAATGAGAAAAAATATTGATGAAACTTGCATCATTGCCATAGACTGTCACTATTTATCGGGTTGGCGGGGGACTGTTTGGGTATTTGTGTACTTAAAAAGCCTGCTTTGAATCCCACTCAGGACCTGCTAGGCACTTCCGTGGGACATATTTATAAAAAAAAGTCATTGCTGTACTGACCTCAAAGCTAAAACCTGTACTAACAAAATTAAAAAGCATCAGGAGGATAAAAGGCTGTGTGAGTTTTTCTTAGCAGTTAATTAGTATTACTAAAGATATGTGTTTCTAATTTATATTGTTAATGAATAATTATTATAATCATGCTACTGCAAAAAGCCTCAAATCAGGAAATCGAGCATTATCTAAATTATAAAGAAACCATCACATTTCTACGTAAACTAAAATGACTGCACTGTACAAAAGTCATATTTTGAAAAGGGACAGAGGATTAGGAAAGGTTAGAATGTGCTGCTGAGAAAGTTAATTTACCATGAAGACTGCACTATATCAAACTACTTCTTGTAGAAAATAAATGCACTTATAATTATTTCCTGATTTGCCTGAGCATGTTGGATGGGGATTAAGCCGTGGCTGGTACTGTATAATCTTACAGTAACAGTAGCTCAAGATATACCATCTGCTGTAAATTAATAGCTTCAAGCTGATTTTGCTAAACAGCGCAGAAAGCTCCACTGAAATGTGTTTGATTCTGTTTCAGCATACGGCTCTCATAATATTTTCTTTCTCAGCAAACTAATACAGTTCTTTTAATGACTGTGCCTATTAGTTCATAGACTATATTGTCTATATCTTTTTATTTAAAGGGAACTTAGGTTTGGTATTTAGTACCATCTCTCTGCTGCAAAAACCCAAATACAGTATATTCTTATTAACAAAAATCTCTGTGTTTCAGTTGACTAATGCTGCTTGTATACTCAGCTAATAAAGACCTGGATGCAAGGGACAAAAATGATTCCCCTAGACTCCAAAGACGTGTGCCTGGGTTGTAATGCAAGGAGGCCCTGTATTATGGCAGATGGTAAGTAACGACTTCATTGTCGCTTGTGCTCTCCATTGCTCACTAACTTGGGCACCTAAAGGATATGCAGGTTAGGGGACAAGCAGGGGTAGGAGACGGGATGCATTTCAGTGAAAAACATGGTGGCTTGCACCTGTCTTTGCACTTTGCAACCTGCCCATTGTCTAATAAAGGTATGGGTATGGTAAGGCAGTTCTTATCTTTTTCCTTTCTGTACCCCCTTGATATTGATTTGTTTCCCCCAACCTGTTTCCATTATGTACCACCTTGATTTTACTACTTTTTCAAAAAGAAAATAAAAGAAACATTGAATCGAAAAAAAAACTTAGTCCCTGTGTAAAATGTATACTGAAGCAGTAGAATTTTTAATGAATCAGATGAAAGTTGAATGAAGGACTAGCCGCACCGGGGAGGACTGTGACATAGTTGGGCAGCTTAAATATATTGCTATATATGGACAATCTCTGTTTTGTTTAATGGGTAAGGCATTTTTTGGTAGCTTAAGGCAAAAATGTCTCAGTATCTTAAATATATTAATAATGGGCTGAGTGCAGAGGACTTCTTATATTTGTTTACATCTGTTTATACTACCTTCTATTCCACACCCATCAGGCCCAGATTTGTGGCGCGGCCTAGGGCGACATAAATGAAGGGGTGGCATGCCGCCCAGCCACAGGCATAGTTCGCTCTATTCTAGAGCAATAAGTGCTATAGACGCTTAGTGCTCCAGTGCAAAAGGATGTGCATGAGCAGAATCCTGCAGGAGGTAGGGGGTCCCGGAGGAAACTGCGGAGAAATCCGCGCCTGACACCCATTATTCAACGCTGCACCCATACTTTGGAGTGCAACAGCCAAACCTTTTCCCCCAGAAACAAAAGCCTGTATCCTGGGAACTTCATGTAATGGAGCACACCCTGCATTATGGCTTGTTTTACAGTGTAAGTACATTTATTGAAAAAGTTTCACATTGTCCACACATAGGGGTATCTTTATCAAAGAGCGAAGTTAGAGACCACCACTAGTGTGAAATTCCACCAGTCTCCATTCATTTCTATGGGATTTTTTAAAAGAGTATTTATCAATGGTTTAAAGTGAAAGTTCACCCTTTGATAAATATGCCTGTGAAAATTCCATAGAAATTAATGGAGAGCGGCGGAATTTCACACCAGTGGACTGTAGTGATCTCTAACTTCACTCTTTGATAAATATACCCCATTGTTTCCTATAGTGCCAGCCGGGAACAAATGAAGTGTACAAAAACTGATTTTTTTGATCTTTAAATTCAGGAATAAACCAACAGCACAACGGTTTTCATTGACTTCCAGTTATAGTTCTGTATCCAAACAAATTTTTAAATTTGGACTCGCACCCAGACCGCCAACCCAATTTTTTACCTTCTTGGACCCACTGCCCAACCCGACCTGCAACTGCCTTATTCACAACCTGATCCATAACCTACAAGTGATGTCATCAAATGTTGGCAGGCAGAATTTTTTTTTAAAAAAAATGTGTAAAGGAGTAAAACTTTACCACCCCCAAACCCGTAGACTGATACTCCCATCCAAAAGTTCTACCTGCAGCCCACTGGTATCTGCAGGTACCCATCCTGCTGCAGGGCTCTACTTCCAGTAAGTGATTCATGGATTTCAGCCAATATAAAGGTGGCCATACATAGGCTTGCAAGGTAAGCTCTCCATCTAGTCAGTCCACAGGTCAAATGGATGGAAAGTATACAATGGGCCATACACAGTATAACTGCGGTTCTATTATTCTGATCATTTGTGTAAAACACGCAAGAGGAGTTGTGTTTCCTCTTAAATTCCTTATCTAACGATGCAACAATGTATCATGACCTGACCAACATGGTGAAATGCCTGCCCAATACCTGAACCAACTGATAGCTAAAATATGGATATTGGATATTGGGATTAGCAGGACAATGTAATTGCTGGGAAAAAAATGAACTTGTTTCCAAATAAAGTTAAAATTTTTTTCAAATTCATTTTATACTTCCTCAACTTACAGTATGTTCTGAAAGTCAGGCTTTTACATGTCCTGGTGCTTGCTCAACAAAACCAAGTTGACATGGGCACCTTCTAAAATATGCATGTGGGTTTCAAAGGAGGGCATGGTGGAATGTGAAAGATTGTGAAGATTGCCACTGAACTGCAGCATTTTGTGCTGTCAGGCACAGATCTTTGCATCCCCCCCATACTTGCATTTGCAGGGGTTATAGTTATAGTTGCTATAGGTGGCCTATAGATCAGACACCCCCTTATGCACACACACTACTTCACTTAACTAATGAACTGCATATTGAGCTCTGCACATTGCATCTTGTGCCAGGTCTTCCATCAAGTGCAAGGCACAATGTGTAGTTTACACTGTTCTATGGATATAGCACAAGTTCTTCGTTTATGGTGCTCCTTTACACCGCAGCATTAAGCTGTACACATAGTACATGAACGTCAAGGAAAATAATCCCTAGGGAATACTAGTGGATGACATGGTCATAATACCTTCAAGGCGATATATCAAATATCTTGCCTAAACATGAGCCAGTGTTGCTTCAATGTACAGTTTGGAAAATAAACCTAAACAATTATATATACACATTCAGCTCTTAATGTGTCCAATAAAAATATATAGGACATTAAAAAAAAACAACCACAGTAGAGGATGGTTCAAATATTCTGCACAACCCTCTCCAAGCCACAGGGACAGCTTCACCAAAATGAACTGAATCCGGGAAAAATACAGTATGTTGTGGGTGAAAAACATGCTGATCTGTATCCAAAAAAGTGAATTTTGTACAATGCCAGGGGTTCATAAATGATCTTTTATTGGCATTTGTGCTATGCTTACAAACATAAAGAGGCTGTGGGCTCGCTTCACTAATAACTTGAACACTAAGGGGAGCAAAAGTGTGCGTATGTCAAAAAGCACAAAAGCCCTCATGAATCCAGTGTTACTGAATGCAGGCAGCTCTATATTCATGAGGGGCTGCAGATATTTGCACTCCATCTTCTCAGCAAAATTTGAGAGTGTGGAGTCTGCTTAATGGAGAAAAAGCTGAACGTTTGTCATAATGGAGTGCATAGGCTAGGGCTACACATACCTCCCAACTTGTCCGTTTATCATGGGACAGTCCCGGTTTTGACAGCTCAATTCACAGTCCCAGATTGTTCCTGAAATGTCTCAACTTTCTCTTTGATCTCCTGCACTGAACAGCCAGAAAAAGATACAAATTGGCTCTTGTCAGAGAGCCCAGAATACATGGCAGGTGCACTTAGATACATTTGTAACAATTTAAGAGAAGCAAAGAAACAAGTGTAACAATTTAAGATAAGCAATCAGGTCTCTTGGGGAAACTGGGACTTGCAGCTTAAAGGGCAATTCACCTTTATTAGTAAAACTGTAATAACACATAAAAACCACAGAAATATGTTTAAACTTTCATAATCTGTCAAATTTTGTAAAATGAACATGGTAATTAGGGGGTGTGGCCACAAAAATGGGTGTGGTCAAAAATGTTCACTGTGCTACGCACGCCAAATCTTTTTGTCCCTCTTTCTGTTTCTGAAATGTTGGGAGGTATGCTACAAACAGGAGGGGTGGAAGGTGGGAAACACATGATGGGGGCAGATTTACTAAGCTCGAGCGAAGAATTCGAATGAAAAAAAATTCGAATTTCGAAGTATTTTTTTGGGTACTTAACCATCGAATTGATTGAATTTGATCGAATCAAATGATTCGAACGATTCGAAGTAAAAATCGTTCGACTATTCGACCATTCGATAAAAAAAGTGGCGACTTCGTACTTCGCCACTTTAAACCTACCGAGCTGTAATGTTAGCCTATGGGGACCTTCCCCAGAAATTTTCTAACCTTTTTTTTGATCGAATAAAAATCCTTTGATCGATCGCTTAAAATCGTTCGATCTAAGTATTTGCGATAAATCCTTAGAATTTGATATTCGAATTCGAAGGATTTAACTTCGAGGGTCGAATACAAGGGTTTTTTTAACCCTTGAAATTCGACCCTTGATAAATCTGCTCCATGATGTACCCTGCTGTGCCCCTGGCTTATAAAGTCAAGGGTTCTGGGGATGCAATGTGATAGGGATTACTGTGCTTATCTCTTGCTTATAGCAAACATTAAGGGGCCGATTCATCAAGGGTCGAATATCGAGGGTTAATTAACCCTCGATATTCGACTAGGAACTAAAATCCTTCGACTTCGAATATCGAAGTCGAAGGATTTAGCGCAAATCCTACGATCGAACGATCAAAGGATTATTATGGGGACCTTCCCCATAGGCTAACATTGACTTCGGTAGCTTTTAGCTGCCGAACTAGGGGGTCGAAGTTTTTTTTAAAGAGGCAGTACTTCGACTATCGAATGGTCGAATAGTCGAATGATTTTTAGTTCGAATCCTTCGATTCGAAGTCGTAGTCGACGGTCGAAGTAGCCCATTCGATGGTCGAAGTAGCCCAAAAATCACATCGAAATTAGAAGTTTTTTTACTTCGAATCCTTCACTCGAGCTTGATGAATCGGCCCCTAAATATACCATGAAGAATGAGCAGAGCTGCAAATGACATCTGTAATGGCAATTTGTGCCCCTTAGCTTTCCAGCACTGGTACCACTGCTTATTGTAAATAAGCCCTAATATCTTTCATAATCTCTGTTTAATGTACTTTATTCTATGTACTGTAACTAACATGAATTAATATAACAAAGTTTCAAAAGTGTCACTATCAGGAGATTTTTCTTGTTGCATTCCTTCCAGGAATTGCACTGATGCAGCCAGCCTTGAAGAATATCTATATCCATCTCCTCATTACCTACAGCTATGAGTCATTTCAGAGGAGCCCTGAGTAATCCAAAGACACAAAAGAAATGGTAATATTTCTGAAATTCTTATCTTACACCAAAACATTCCGAATGCAAAAAAACGTTTTTTTTACTATAAAACCCACATTTTTAGTGGGAGAAAAACGTAAATTTTTCGAGATTTATTATATCCCGAGGATGGAAAAAGACCGAATCTGAAAATCCTCCATCTCAGACCTGCCGAGGTTGTATATAAGTCAATATGAGAGATCCCTATCCTATTTGGAAGTTTCTGTGGTCTGGGCTGGATTTATCTCAAAAATCCGACTAGTTCAGGCTTTTCCGGCAAAAATCTGAAGAATTCCGATTTTTCGGGAAAAAGTCTGAAAAAATATAGTGATTCGGATTTTCGCTCAATCTTTGTCAAGTTTGTCTCCGATCCGATTAAATCATGCTTTTTTAATAATAAATAAGGTCCAATGGTGGATTCTAGTTTGGTCTGACTTTTTTATTGAAATATTTTCGGATTTTGATAAATAAGGCCCCCCATGTACTGTGAAGTAGACCCCACACAAGATCTGATAAATAAAGAACTGATTCAACTACTGGCTCATTCTCACACCGGGAAACTGGAGTGAGCCACATCCACATTGAGTAATACTTGCTTCAAACATTAAAAATATACTTGCAGTGCTACATGGTCAGGGCAGCCATCAGGGGGGGACAGGGGGTACAAGTGTCGAAGGGGGGCCCCCCTTGAAAGCACCGAAGCCTGCGGCCATTTCGTGCACAGTCACAATCCTGTGGTTTCAGTACAGCCGAGTTCCCAAACCTGATATCAAAGTACTTCACAATTGATAATTATCCTCCATGTTCCATTAAACATGCATACATCCCTTCTTCTCACAACACCAATCAAACATCTTTTCCTCATTTGATCCCACCCTCTACACCGTTCCAGCCAATCCATGCATAGTCTCAGTTACAACCATAAGAGCCAATCATCGCTTTCCAAAGTGATCCAATGGCTAATCACAGGTAGCCATTAGGGAGAAGCATAGGCTCTTTCGTTTCAGCCAATCACGTCTAAGCAAGTCCTGGTATCTCTAGTTGACTACAGTGAGGGGAAATCAGCACTGCTGCTTCAAACCCACCCCATTTGCCATTTCAACTGCATCTTGTCTTCTGCTCACCCTTCTGTCTCTGGTATGTCAAAAAGAATTTAGAACTTATTAAAGGGGAATTTTGCCCAAAACCTGTTTTTTGTGTAACACTATAGTAAACCCGAGACTCCCAAAGCCCAAAGCTTTACTTATAATTGCCCTGGATAAAACTCTCAGGTGTAAGCCCTGGTATATGGTGAAGGCCAGGGCCGCCATCATGGGGGGGGGCAGAGGGTACAAGTGTCCCAGGCCTGAAGGGGAGTCCGGCAGTGCTGCACTTTTGAAAGAGTCTGGCCACCCTTGTCAGAGCCGAAGCCGTGCAGCCATTTCCAAAGTCCCGAACAGCTGAAATGCGGAAATGCCGAACAGCCGAAGTCCCGAAGCGGCGAAAAGACCCGAAGTCACGAAAGGAGGCAAATTCTACTGAACACCAATTTGTGGTTTTTTAAAATTTTTTTTAATCACCTGGCTATCAATGTATTATTTTAATATTCTATAGGCCCCTGCCACCAATGTTTTTTTTAAAAATATTCTTTGGGGCCCCAATTTTTTTTTAACCTGTAAAGGGGGCCCTGGCGCCAGTGATTTTTTTTTAACCTGTAAAGGGGGCCCTGGTCACCAATTATTTTTTTTTAACTTGTAGGGGGGCCCTGACCACCCATTTTTTAAAAACTTTTAAGGGGGACCCTGGCTTCACAGTTTTTTTTTAACTTATAAGGGGACCCTGACCACCAATAGCTTTTTATAACATGTGTGTGGGGGGGGGTTACCTTTTTTAGCACTGAGTGGTCTTTTAACTGTGGTGTCGAGTGGGCGGGATCTGGGGTGGGCGGGGCTCAGGGGGGCCCCAACAATTTTGTTGTACGGGCCCCATGATTTCTAATGGCAGCTCTGTACATGGTCATGGCTGGTGCTCCCTTTTGGCAGTTTAAACATGGCATTTAAATCAAACTGAGCCGTTTGCATCAGCCATAAAGGTATTTACTCTTTCTTTTCTGGTTCTTTTTGATAGCTACCAGATCAGGCTTTGATACAATGGCACTTTTTGGCAACACAGTCTTTCTTCTTCTCATTCCTATTCACTGTTTGGTACACTACAGATTTGCACTATTTATAAAGTGGAAAAACAGTAATAATAAAATACATATTTCTGCTAGACAAAGATTCTTTGTTCTATGACATTCGCTCTTACAAATATTATAAGGCAGTAAGCAATTACTGAAAACCAGGCGGAATGGATCAGACTGAAATAATATACCGCAATGTTATGAAATATAGCACATTTGAACTGTCTATATGAAAGAAAACCCAAATGGCTATAACTGTAAATGGGTTCCATTTATTGGAATGTCACATTTCAAATAAAATAATGCTACTGTTCAAAGCCTCCATGGGGTTCCAGGGACTCTATATGAACTGCCGTGCACTTGTCTGTTGCCATAGAGACATTTTGGAGGACAATTCAATGCATTGTTTGTAGCTATTATAAAAAAAATTGCAAGTAAAGGTAAAATACATTTACACAGTAACTTCAAATATGTAGTTTTCAGATTTTTTAAGTTTTTATTTTTTTCCTATTCTGCCAATATTTTCAAATATGCAAGTACATGATTAATATGTACTGTGAGCCATTCAGATTTCCCTGACACTAAGGTGGCAGCTTTGTGTCATGGTGAGGTAGTCTTACAGGCAAGTTTGTTGTAAACCAGGAGTAGCCTCTTCCCAGTCTATACACACAGCGTCAGACTGGGAGACTCAGGGAACCCCCACGCCATCCCAACCGCAAAGTCCTCTCTGCCACCAATCTCCCTCCCCCCACCTCGCGCGTGTACCTTTTTCTGGTGCGTGATCGCGACTGGGGTCAGAGAGGGAGGGAGGTAAGGAGAGGGAGTGCATGGAATGAGTTTGGGCCAGCGGGCCAAAAGAGCCAGGGCCCACCAGGTTTTTTCCCGGTGTCCCGCCAACCCAGTCAAACCCTGCATACACATGCATTGCGCAATATAAGAATCACCATCTGACGTGTGGGTTATTGCTTGGGTTAATGTTTGGGGGATGCTCCCGTATTTACTGGATTTACAAGATAATGCCTTGTTGCAGTATTATAAACTGATTAATACAAAAAGAGAGCCACTGGTGTAAATCAGTATATATTATCATTGTAAGTAGGACCCCTCTTTTGTTGTTAATGCCCACAAATCAGATGCTGGCCTTGAAACTTAAAATTTTCCTTTTTATCCACAGATATTATGTAAGTTACTATACAAGCTCTATAAAAGCTCCATGTGTGTTTTAGTATATTTATAATCATATTACAAGAAGACAAGAAGAGGTGTGACCTAAAATAGGAGATATGATTGTGGGCCTGGTCAGTCAAACAAGGTCATGAATTGTACTTTACTGTATACTGGGGCCAACTCCTCAGATACTATTAGGTATACCCAGTACTAAACACTTAGCTAGAATATGTGAAGACTTAAGGGGTTACAACCACAAGTGAAGTTGAGTTAGGCATGTAACTTGTTCTCAGCAGCTGGTTGAGATGTGGGGAACAGACCCTTGAAATTGGGAATGAGTATCTGAGCTGGATGTAGAGGAAGTGCATCCTATTAGGCAAGATGTATTTAGTTTTGAGGCTGTGGCAATAGTTTACCATCTGCTACTACCATATATCCTGCACATATTTTCCTTTAAAGTTAGCCCAGCTCGTGGACATGTTCCAACGGAAGTGAAGTAGTTTGGCGTTATACCAGAGTGAAGTGAGTTCAGAACAGTGCATTGTTTTTTTAGGGAATGGGCTTAGTCCAGGGTTCCAGGCTCACCTCTCTCATAAGAGGGACTGTTTGTTTTGTAGAGTTGCAACTTCTGAGGGTTTTTCAGTTTCTTATTAAGGCATGGCATGTAGTTGTGTTATCAACAGAGGAAGCTGCCCACCATTTTGTGATAGTTAATTGTGTAGCCAATGAGTATTAAAAGAGATTTGGGGCTGCCAGGCCACCATCCTGTGATGATAGTTGTAATTTAACTTGAGGCCTCCAGGTAGTGTAGACAGGGGGTCTGATTGTGGGTCTGGAAAAGTGCCTTTTTTCAATTTATTTTTAATTTATTTGAGTCGGCAGTATAAATAACATTTGCTACAAATAGATTTTTGAAAAAGGGCTACAAAAAGGAATGTATAAAAAATCAGTTGCAGAAATAAAAATGGAGGATTTAATTAAGGGAAAACTAGTATGTAAGGAGACTGGTAAAGATAATAGGTGCACCTTTATCACTACATACTGTATGTAACTGAAACCCCGAAATGTATAGAATTATCTCCAAGCATTGAAGTATTCTTGAATCTGACAAACTGCGGAAAGATAATATTCCAAAGGCAGCAGCTGGTTCATAGTTAAATCCCAATAAAAAACAGAGAAAAACTGATGGAAAGTTTTTTTCCCCTGTGCACTCTGCAAATCATGCAATATGCAGTGAAAAGAAAATTATTTATAGCAAATGCAGTAAACAGGGAATATACAAAATGAGAGAAAACACAAAAAGGGAGTGTTGTGGGAGCAATCCAAGGCCAATGAAAAATGCAAAGTTGCAAAAGAAGTGCACCTGATCTGACCAGGATAGTTACAAACATACAAAAGAAAAAAATGATAAAGGCACATTCCCTGGTCCCCTGTTTTACAAGTAATCTAAGCTAATGTATGTATTTTGCAAAACGGAGATTTTTAGTTGCAAAATTATGATCATAAGATTGACAAAGCACCATACCATGTCAAGGCAAACCCCATATATTGTTGTGAAATCAGGAATCTTGTAAATTGCTAATCCCACCAGAGAATGGAGAAGCCACATGCTGAGTTTTATTGTTTGAAGAAAACACCATTGCACCATGTGTTAATTCATTCTACCCTTTGAAGCAAGCACTACAAGCACCTTCTTTAACTTAATTATAAGTTATTTTTACTTTTAGAACACACAATAAAAATCTATGCATAGACTTTCTATGTTTCAAGACACAGATTTGTCTTGCAACACCCTGCACTGAATATTAACAATATTCTGCTAGGTTCTGTTATTTGTTTTTTTCCATAGACTGTGGAGCTGATCTATGATTTTATCTTAAGGGCTGACATTTTAGTGCAAGCCAGGGCCAGGCCAAGCCGACCGGGTGCCCAAGGCAACCCGTTCGGCTAACCCTGCTTCTCCCACGTGTTTGTGTGCGAAAGCACTTGTGCACTATAATAAAGGGGATGGTAGGGAAACAAAGGGGAAGAGTAAGGGCAGGGGAGGGAGTTAGGGGCGAGCAACAGAGGGGAGGAAGGTAGGGAGGAGAGAGTGACAGGGGAGGAAGACGAGAGCTGCACAAGGGAGCAAATCTAAACCAGTGGTAGAAAGAAGAATCTTGAAGAGGCACCTGCCCAGCGCCCCCACATCATTGTGCCCTAGGCAGGCGCCTCTTCTGCCAACCACTAGTTCCAGCCCTGATGTAAGCCCCTCTGTTCTGGGAGTTTGTCATACGAGGCAGGCAATTATAGCATTTCAGTGCTATTTTTCTCTGATATAATATGCATTATTTAAGTTGGAAATTCCATATCATAGTTCAGCAGAAAAACAAAGGACAGAAAAATAAAAACCAAGGACATCCCCTGCTGTATGCTTTGTAGCTTTACATTGAGTGATATGCCCCTATACCCATTACCTAGAGAATTCTTGGCCCTAAAGTGCATAATGCGTCATGTAGAAAGACCTAATCCAAGTCATTTAAAAATGTTTTACATTCAATATATTCAAGCTGAGATATAGGAAGGGAATGTGAGTGAGCAGGATAATGTGCAAATGTTTTTCTCTCTCCCATTCAGATCCTGAAATTCTCTTTAGCTCTGCTATCCAAAATGTCCATGGGAAAATAGCTTATTTCTAAACGCTGGGCAAATAAGCACCTGGGAAGTAACCCATAGCATCCAATCAGTACTTAGTTTTATTTTCAGCCAGCAGCTGGTAGAACAATGAGCATAAACTCATCTGATAGGTTGTCATGGGTTACTGCCAATTTCCATAGCGTTTATAAATTGTCCGTAGAAAACCAGGGTAAAGACCTGATCAAATAATAGTTCAGAATAATTTTCAAAAGACCAAATTATTCTAATTACTGAGTCCTATAGTGGCACCTAGGGGTCAAATATATCTACAGTATAATCAATTTTTGTTTTTATTTTTACATGGAATTATATTCCAATTAATTCTTTATACAATGTTTATAGTTTATTGTCTAGAGAGCACTGATCCCCCACCAGTAGCTCATGACCAACATGTTGCTCACCAACCCCCTAGATGTTGCTCCCAGTGGTCTCAAAGCAGGGGCTTATTTTTGAATTGCTGGCATTGAGGCAAGTTTTGGTTGCATAAAAACAAGGTGTACTGCCAAACAGAGGCTAACAGTCCACACAGGGGCTACAAAATAGCCAATCACAGCCCTTATTTGTCACCCCAGAGACTTTTTCGTGCTTGTGTTGCTCCCCAACTCTTTTAACATCTGAATGTTGCTCACGGGTAAAAAAGGTTGGGGATCCCCTTGAGGATAATTAACTCCTAAAATATTTTATATTGATTGCTGTGATTATAAGAGAACTGTTTATATAATAGCTATTGTGACTCAATGCCCATTTCCAGTTATGTTTCCACCGACATTCTACTTTGCCATCTGTTAAAGTGTTGAATTACCTGCTTAATCCGAGTGCATTTTTATAAATATTCACCCCTGAATCGTTATTTAAACCAGTCCACAATGACAGATGATTTTGTCCAGAAATCTTTGGTATAAAGAGGCTACATCTTGTTTTTACTGGTCAAGCAACAAAGACTTCACAGATTCATTTTGTTTCATTATGTGACAGAAGAGTTTGACACTTATTAGTGTCTAACACTAGACAAACCCCTATCACCACTGCACAGACCTCTTCCCATCAAATTCCATTCTTCCTCGGCCCCTGGAGTGAACAGAAAAGAACACGGGAATCAGACAATTAGTTCTCAGATTGCGATACCTAGAGATTAGCTTTGTCTCTGTATTATGGTATTAATAGGATATAGAAAATATTACTTGTGCATGGCTATAAATGTCATTCATTCATGTTAATCTGTTTATTATAAATGAATAATCTATTAATTAATCCTCTTTTTTCAGATTTTTCCTACAAGCAACAATAACATATGAAATACTCCAGATCAGCCTACAAGAATGAATGAGACGTCTTGTTTGCCTAGATGCCAGCAGTTGAGCACCCATCTGCAAATATCATTTAGTCGATAGAGTCTAGAGGGTACTCCTGTGTATGCTCTTATATAAGTGTTTGCTACAGGGTAAAACTATTAAAAATAATAAAACAAATGTTCCCAATTAGGACAGGAGCAACTGAAGTTCACTGGAAAAATCAGTGAGAGTGGAGAAAAGATGAAAAGAGGCTGGGGCTCAATGCACTCTTTGCTCACTTGCATTCACTAAATTTTATGGTGCATCAGCAATAAAGGGCACAGGGATGTTTGGAACACTTTTTACCAAAGGAAAATGATCATCTTCCTTTTTTATTTCAGTGAATGTTATGTAGGAGTACACTACTCCAGGGGTGTTCACACTGTTTTGGGTGATCCACCTTTACATCCACCTTTACATGGTTTCTATCTATAAAGAAAAGATGAGTGCATAACTGGTTCCAAACACAGTTTTGGGTTGAGAAGGTTATATTCAGCTTCAATTGGGTCTCCAATAAAAAAGCAAATAAACATTACACTATTACATTATGCCTACCTCAGACTTCCAATATAAGCACAATTATCTAATTTGCCATTAGCCTTCTTGAGTGGCCCACAAGCCCACAATTGATTTTAAGGTGGTTCCAACATTGAGTGTAATTCAGGTCCTCTCTATATGTTCAAAACCTCATGTCTCCTAGCAGGGAATTAGCCAATCGCCTCTTCTTCGGGGTAACAATCTCCCCGAACTGCCTTCCGCTTGCTAAAATGAAAAATTGCCTGCAGCTAAGCACTCGCGGCGCTTCAATTTCCGAAGACGCCCAAAGTTTCCTCGTGAGGCAACTTCGGGCGACTTTGGAAAATGAAGCGCCGCAAGTGCCATGCCGCAGGAGATTTCGCATTCTACAAGACGGAAGACAGGGGGAAGCCGTTCGGGGAGATTAGTCGCCCCAAAGAAGAGGCGATTAGTCGTCGGGCTACTAAATCTCCCCGAATCTCCATGTGTGCCCTTACCCTAAATGTGAACTTTTAGTATTATGTAGTGAGTGATATTCTGAGACAATTCTGAGACAATTTGCAATTGATTTTCATTGTGTATTGGTGTTTTTTGAGTTATTAAGCTTGTAATTCAGTAACTCTGAAGTTTGCAATTTCAGCATGGATTTGAATAAGAGACTGGAATATGAATAGGAAAGAACATGAAATGAATAGAATAAAAAAAAGTAGCTATAACAATACATTTGTAGACTTACAGAGCATTTGTTTTTTGGATGAGGTCAGTGACCCCCATTTTGAAAGTCACAGGAAAAGAAGGCAAATAATTCAAAAACTATGAAAAAGAAAAAAATGAAGGCCATTTGCAAAGTTGTTTATAACTAGCCATTCTATAACACACTTAAACTTAAATTTAAGATGAACTACCCCTTTAATGTTAATACAGCTGCTTTTTTAGTATATGATTATTACCAATAAAGCTACTGGCAGAAGATTACAAATCAGATAAGCCTCCTTTTTAAAAAAGTAAATGGGAGCAACATTGGGCATGCTTCATAAACATCACTGACTATAATAGTTAATTCCCAAAAGAGTGGCACAACACTGAAACATTTTATGAACCTTTCCTACTCTATTTCATGTCATGTTGGCATCATCTGCACTCTTTCTTATTGTAATTTGCCAATTTTTAACTACTAATATAACTGTATGAAGGGCATTCTTTTAAAGAGCAAACTAATATTACACTAATATTTTAGAAATAATATTCTGAGAAAGAAACTCATTTCCGTCTTCCCAGCAGTCCCACAGTATATTACGCTGCAGTGCTTTGGTGGCATAACTATTAAAACCTGTGGTGTTCCTCCCGGGATGGAGATCTAAATTGCTCGGATACAAATGCAATCAATGGAAAATATGTGTTACCTGCAAGCTCGCAAGCTGCTTTTGTTTAATATAGCTCTGACTAACAGATCATAGAAATGTGTTTTTTTAGCACACTCTATTGGGTTATGTCCTTGGATTGAGAAACATTTTAGAAGTTAAAAGAAAAAGATCAAACAGCTCAATAAACACTAAAATCATTAAATTATTTGTTGCTGTAGGGAAAAACAGAATCCATATAGTTTCTTAATCCTTCACCAAATGATATCTCACTTTTTCCTATTTTTTCCCATAACCCCATTTAAGATTGTGCATCTGTGTTTTCCAAATACCGTAATGTATGCAGGCTACTTTGGGGCCACCATGAGAAAACCTGGTCGAATGAAACCCCAATAACAAAAATCCACACCTGGCCATGATGCCCTTTCTCCTGCCCCACTCACTCCCCAGAACATGCCCATGATCCCATCTTTGAGCCCCTTTCCAACCATTAAATAGAACCTCTCTTCTCCCCCACTCTGGGGAGTGGCATCAACTTAGCTTTCTTAGAGTGACATTGAGCCCTGAAACAGCTCTGCCCACTTGATAATGGCTCTGAGCTACTTATGAAGGAAAGTTATTTTAAACCTCATTGGAGAACGTGAGCTTGTAAATTGCAACATAAAATGTCAGTCTGCAGCAATCAAGGCTAACAAAATACTGTAATCAACTCTTTTAAAAGAGAGTCACATTGAGGTTGTATGTGATTTTTTTTATTAATCAGTCTTGCTGTTTTGGCTTCTGGCAGATATTATTTGCTGTTTTGATAATTTATGACGACCCCTAAGCCTCCCAACAGCAGCCCTGACCACACTGAGCACGTGCGTAGTCTTGGTCTTGCATAGATATATAACAAAGTTACAAGATGGTGGCCCCCTGTGGCCAACTTTGAAAGCATAAATCATGTGTTTGATTAGGCTTGTGGTGCAGTAAGTTCATGTTTATATTTAGTATACAAAATACAGCCTTTCTAGCCTTATTCTATTTTAGACTTTACTTCCCCTTTAACATTATTATCTGAGTAAACTAACACTAAGGGGGTTATTTATTTTCAATAAATTTTATCAAGACATTTTCACGAAAATTTCTTGTGCTGGAAAACTCGATAAAATCGTGAAAAAATCTAAATCGTATGAATTTTTCAGATTTGCCTGCAAAAAACTGCGACTTTTTCAGATTTGACGCCCGCAACAAAAAATCTTCGGATTATTGAACGAAACCCAGCGAAGATCAGGATATCTTCAAAATCTCAACAGGACATCTGCTATTGACTTCTACATGAACTTGTCAGGTCTGAGTTGGAACACTTTTTTATTCAGCCTTTTAACACCATCAGAGTTTAATAAATCTCCAAAAATTGTAACATTTGTGTTTTTCCCATTTAAAATTCTGACCAGACAAAATTGGACTATAAATAAAGTCATGTTTGGGGTGCATTGTGTATTACTTCTTAGTCAAGTTCCAAATGTTATATTCAGAGGATCTTCTAGAAATTGAGGTCATGCCTTTAAAAGTTAGAATAAAACCAACTCATTCACATTATAGTGTCCAGTGGTTGGTATTACTCTCTTTACTGTTCTATTCCATGCTCTGTTTCTCTTTCTTTTCCTTTGTTTTTCCTTCTTGTTTTTTTAAGTTAAACAGCTGTATTTATATACCAAGTCATAAATGAATAACATTCTCAAGGGTTTTAGATTTCACAATTTATTTTCTATAATTGTCCGACTCTTTTCTCTCAGGGGATAGTACTCAGTGCTGCAAATCCTTTACTTTATTCAGTGGAAATCACTGCCCATTAAAAGGCCAAATTATATATCTTGATACACTCTTGTTAGGAAATGCTTTACATTTCTCACCATGTTATTCAAGGTGATACTAAAATATAAAGGTACTTTATTCTGTCTTTCATGATTGTCTCCCCTCGGTACAACCTAAATTAATCTGAGGGCAAGTTCACTTCTAAAATAACATCAAAAGTTGACTTTTTTTTTTTGAAAGATCTGCTCATTTGGCAAGGCCACAAATAAGCGGATCTGGGCCCATTTGGGCAACCAACATGCTGGGCCTATCTTGCTGATCTGCTCAAATCATACAATGGGGTCTACAGTCCCCCGGAAAAGACCACTGATGTGGGCCTTGTCGGAAAGGAAAAATCTCTGAATGTCTGATTGATATATGTCTAGTTTTTGGTCAGATATTGGTTGATCAGAGTGGGTACCATTAATGTGCCAATAAGATGCTGTCTCAGTCTCAAAGGACCAAGTTGGTAGCTTAAGCTGCATGGACCAATTCAAAACATGATAGCAAACATAAATAATAATAATTTAGAATTAAAACTTAATACATTAAAAACTTAATAGAATTGTATAGCAAAGACATACATTGCTAACTGTAATATAAAATAATCCCGTGAGTCATGATATTACCTAAAAGGAGGAAGAGGGAGACCTCACTAAGCCAAGCATTCAGTATCTGTTAGATATCAGTAAAGTCAACATTCTATTGACAGCATATATTTATGAGAAAGGTTAATGTTGTTATAGTGCAACAAACCCATCACACATTGGTATAAAATGGCTATAATAAATTAAAATTAAATTTTTTTTATGGAAATCCCCATTAGGTGGCAATGTTGGAATGGCTATATGAGCAGCTTAAAGTTATACCTGACTACACGCTGATGTACAGCAGGACTAAGTAGAACATTTTTTGCCATGGCTGAACCAAAGTGTTCATTTACATAGTTACAACGCTGAGTCCAGAGTAAAAAACTATAGATTGTAATGTGATAGACTGTAAAGAGAATACATGAAAAATCAAAAGATTTATAGAGTAGATTCTCTTACATGAGTGATCTTTTATTTATAATAAATTACTTGAATTTCGGTCCCACTTTTTGTTGTGTTTGCTGCAGGTTTTGAAGAGGCTATAATGCTATAGTGAACTGGTGATCATGGTGAGTTCAATGTATTGTGTATATTAGATTTCAGGGGAAAGAAACAACGGAGAGTGAATTCATTTATGACGAGCTATTGATGAGCTATTTTTCAGATTGCTTCCTGGATACCGTGGCCACTGCCAGTACACTGCACTGAGCTCTATAGGGATGGAGATGGACCCCTAAAAAAACTTTCTCCAGAACTCCCCTTACTGGTATTGCATTCATCTCAGCAATCTGTGTTCACAGTAATAAAGATTAAACATAGTGAAAGAGTCTTTGCCAGCTGTCACCCTTGGAAACACGGCTCACGTCTCACTTGTTCGCTGATACATTCATACTAAGTGTCCATATGTTTTGACCCACAGAAATAGAACGCCAAGCTTCCATCTCCTAGCAAATTGTTGCAGTCATTTCTTATAGCCAAGAGTACAGTAAAGCTCAACGTATGGCTCAATGGAGAAAATACTGCAAAACAATTTAGACTTTCTACTGTTCAGTACCTAGACACATAAGCAATAATAGGAAGCATTAGCAGTGATTCCTGCCACTCCATCTCCTAAGAATCAAACAAGCCACTGGCCAAACAGCGCTGATCTGTATAAGTCTGTTAGGTGGTTATTAAAAGCCAACCAATATTTTCCGGCTTATAGACATTTTGGAGAAACAGAAATCCCGGTTGCTGAGTATGACCCGTTGCTTCTAGTTCCCAACATCCCCCAGTTCAGCAAACTTACTGTATCTTTTGAAATGGCTTCTTCAGATGGGATTATAATTTCCTGTAATATTTTAGTAACATCAAAGCAATATATATATATAACAAACAAGGGAAAGTTGTGCTCACCACTAGTTTTTAAAATCATTAGGCGGGGGTGCAATGAGGCTGTGACCACAAAATACATATAGACAAATACAAGATTCCTCTGCACTCAACCCATTATCAATATGTTTAAGACAGAGACATTTTGTGCATACTGCTACTGAAAAATGCCTTACCCTTTAAACAAAACAGGGATTGTTTGTCCATATATTGCAATATATTTAAGCTGGCCAACTACGTCAAAGTCATCCCATATCTGGCCAGTCCTATGCTCAATTTTCATCTGATTCATTAAGAATTCTATGGTTTAATTATACATTTTATAAAAGGGACGAATACGTTTTACCTGCAACTTACTAGCTGCTTTCAAAGTAAAACTCCCAAACTTGGCTGCCCTTTTATTAGACACCAGTGGGATCACCTGACTATAGTTGGAGGGGGTGGGAGCTACAACATGGAGCTGGTCACTGCTCTTGTAGAACTATAACAAACAAGGGAAAGTTGTGCTCACCACTAGTTTTTAAAATCATTAGGCGGGGGTGCAATGAGGCTGTGACCACAAAATACATATAGACAAATACAAGATTCCTCTGCACTCAACCCATTATCAATATATTTAAGACAGAGACATTTTGTGCATACTGCTACTGAAAAATGCCTTACCCTTTAAACAAAACAGGGATTGTTTGTCCATATATTGCAATATATTTAAGCTGGCCAACTACGTCAAAGTCATCCCATATCTGGCCAGTCCTATGCTCAATTTCATCTGATTCATTAAGAATTCTATGGTTTAATTATACATTTTATAAAAGGGACGAATAAGTTTTACCTGCAACTTACTAGCTGCTTTCAAAGTAAAACTCATTATAAAATGTATAATTAAACCATAGAATTCTTAATGAATCAGATGAAAATTGAGCATAGGACTGGTTTTTGCATCTTGAATAATTGATGGCTTTTAGTATTGTTGCTGACTATTGAACTGCAGCAAAACCGAATATAAAATCATATACTGCTCATTGCCATGAACTGGGTCTGCCATCGGTTCATATGACATTGTTATCACACAATTTTGACAGCCAGATTTACTTCCATTCTGTTCTATAAAGTGCTTTGTTTGCACATACTGACATGCAGGTGGCTAGTAGGTGGCTTAATGCAATCCTTGGAAAACCAATATAGTTCCTGTTTAGACACTGGAGTTGACTTTACAACTAAGGATGAAATGGATAGAGTCAAAAGCTTATGAAACTAATAAATAACCAAAAACAAAAAATGAGACGTTACTCACTGTTCGTATCAATATTTATTTCTTGTGTAAAAACAAATCCAGATGTTTAGTCGTTTACGTTTTTAATTGGCGAAATAAATGGGCAGTGTTTGTTATCAAATTTGTCTAAAGAGATGTTTCTTTCCACTGAGGTTATGTCGTAAACCAGAAATGTTATATTTGAATACATTATATTTTATGTAATGCTTGAACTTATTTTCCCATAGGAATTTTTTTTAAAAGTGGGAAGAATTGTATTTGCCTTTTTAAAATGCATATTTTTTGCAATAAATTTCTATACTTATGACGTTATGTTCGAAATGTTCTTATAATGGACCCCTATAGGAAAGCCACAAGCCACGCTCAGGGAGAAGTATACTTAAGCTGATTTTGTGCATGCATTCTTGTCCAATTTAGCAAAAAGATGAAGAACTAGGCATCTGATTGCAAACTTAGCTCCTAGTTCTGCTGTTTATTTGCTGCTCTCCATAAGCTTTAAAGTGATGATGTTGAAAGGCTTATGAAAACACAACTGAGAAAATGTTTCTCCTGTATTTTGTAAGTGTAAAACAGCATTCTTAAAGGAACTGTAACACAAAAAAAAGAAAAAATTGTAGGGATTCAATATGTAGTTTAATTACTGTCGCTTCCGTCCAACCAAGCCAAGTAAAATAAGGAAAATTAGTAATGAACTTCAATTACGCGCAGAAACTGCTGCAAAAGTTGTGCTAAATGGAACTACTAAACAGTTTACATGAACATTGGAATATAAGCAGTTTTTTAGGAATAACTACAATGTATCTCATGTGTCACTAATCTCTCCCCTAGATAAAATGGATACTTTTTGACTATTACTACTAATGGGTAAGATTGTTTCCCTTTTCTAAAATGTTTTGAGATATAGATGTACAGTATATCCTGTTTGAAGCAAATCTGGCTCTAGGTAGGCTTTTACTAAGGGGCTGATTCACTAAGGGTCGAATATCGAGGGTTAATTAACCCTCGATATTCGACTAGGAATTGAAATCCTTCGACTTCGAATATCAAAGTCGAAGGATTTAGCGCAAATTCTGCGATCGAAGGATACTCCTTCGATCGTTGGATTAAAATCCTTCGAATCGTTCGATTCGAAGGATTTTATCGTTCGATCGAAGGAATAATCCTTCGATCGTACGATAAAAACCTTTAGAATCGAACGATTCGAAGGATTTTAAAGGAGAAGGAAAGCTACGGAGGCATTTTATTGCCAATAGATTAGCTGCAATAGTGCAAGCTAGAATGCTATATTTATTCTGTAGAATGTTTTACCATACCTGAGTAAACAGCTCTAGAAGCTCTCTGTTTGTTTAGGATAGGAGCTGCAGTATTAATGTGGTGTGACATCACTTCCTGCCTGAGTCTCTCCCTGCTCTGGGCTCAGATTACAGTAGAGAAGGGAGGGGTGGGGGGAGAGGCACAAACTGAGCATGCTCTTGCCCAGGGCAATGAGGTTTAAGTTGAAGGCAGGAAGTCTGATACAGAAGCCCATGAGTACACAATAGAAAGAAAGAAATGCAGTGTTTCTTTTGACAGGGGACTCAAAGCAACATTACTTTGGGGGTTTACTGGTATATTTAGATGGACTTTTCTGATAAGGCTTACTTAGTTTTAACCTTTCCTTCTCCTTTAATCCAACGATCGAAGGAATATCCTTCGATCCAAAAAACTTAGGAAAGCCTATGGGGAAGGTCCCCATAGGCTAACATTGACTTCGGTAGCTTTTAGCTGCCGAACTAGGGGGTCGAAGTTTTTTTTAAAGAGACAGTACTTCGACTATCGAATGGTCGAATAGTCGAACGATTTTGAGTTCGAATCCTTCTTTTCGAAGTCGTAGTCGAAGGTCGAAGTAGCCCATTCGATGGTCGAAGTAGCCCAAAAAATACTTCGAAATTCAAAGTTTTTTTACTTCGAATCCTTCACTCGAATTTAGTGAATCGGCCCCTAGCAGTACCAGGGTGATTGTTTTTATATGTGGTTTTAAATTATATCTTTTTTTGAGAAAAGGATACACTGGAACACTGGAACATTGCACTTGGAGGATTTTTTCACGTAGAACTTTAAAGTATTGATTTTTTACTACGTTCTCTTATTTGGGCCAGGCTGAAAAATTACCCATTAGCAGTGGCCTGAATTTAATATCACTAATGAAGGGTGGAGTTAAAGGTTTAAAAATCTGTATGTTTTTGTATTTTGTTACACTTGACAAAGAGCTTTGCTCGAAACATGTAGTGGTTATTAAACAGCACAACTTTTGCAGCAGTTTCTGCGCATAATTGAAGTTCATTACTAATTTTCCTTATTTTACAAAAAAATTAAAGTGTTAAAGTAGTAAAAATATCATGTAGTGTTGCCCAGCACTGATAAAACTGATGTGTTTGCTTCAGAAACACTACTATAGTTCCTATACACAAGCTGCTGTGTTGCAATGACGTAAATTGAAAAAAGCTATATGGCACAGGTTAAATAGGGGATAACAGATAACACCATTATGTTCTACAGAGCTTATCTTCATCACTCCACTTTGGACACACACTCCAGGAAATCCTTGGCGCGTGTCTGAGGAGTTCCTGGAGTGCGTGTCCAAAGTGGAGTGATGAAGTAAAGTGTTCTCCCCAAGCAACGGGTTCACGGCTAAGCACCGGGACCTCCGATAGAGAGCAGTGAGTGACCCTGATCCTTAAGGTTGTACATAAGATAAAGCTAGCAACAGGTATCTTTCAACATATTAAATCTGGTTAGCGTCTGAACTGTTAACATGCAATTGTAAAATTCAAATGATTAAGACAAGACGTTGAATGAAATAATTCATTATGTTGGTAGCACCTGTATTTATCTGGTATTAGTTCTACAGAGCTGATCCACTATCTAGTGTTTAACCTGAGCCTTTCCTCAATCGTCAATAAAGTATATTTGGTGAACATTGGTGAAATGAAGACCTTGGTTGGTGCATCTTAGAAATTATCTATTTACTTATTTATGTATTCATTAATGAGAGTGAGAGTGAGCCACATGTATTTAATAGGTTAGAGATTTGCTTTTGACTTCTAAACAGTAGACATATATGTTTATGTTTTTATATTGGTATTTTATTAAAGTTATATATTTTTTTAAAAAAAGAGGGCATTCTCACATTACAGGTTGATTTTATATGAAAGATTTAGGTGGTTACATTGATCTAACACACCATATGTTTTTATTTTCACTAAAAAGATGTATACAATTTCTTTAACAGCAGTGCAGGAGCTTTATTTGTTCTGTTTTGCCTCTCGCAGTCTCGTAATGATTGGTGCAACCCGATGGTCTCAATTATCCATTTCAAATGAGCAATCGATTTTAGAGGCTGTGAATGTTTTATACATATTGATGTGAGCAATCTGCATCTGGTCGGGAGACGTGAATGATATTAAAATGCACACGGTTATTATGCAATGCAGGAAAACGGTCCCTATGAATTACATTATGCATCATGCACAGAATCAAGCAAGCGGAAATAAGTATACAGAGTTTGCTCTGTTGAACACAATTTCTTTCTATCATCTTGAAGACATTAGCATTTTCTAGAAAGCAAAATTCAGTTTATGTAAAGTATATTCTATGTGACTAGGTGAAACAAAAATGGTAATTTACCTATCATTGCATTTATTGTTTTATTTGCTCTTGTCTTGAAAACACATGTTTATGCATAAGTCATACATGGCATAATGAAAGTGTAGTCTAAAGAAATTAAGATATAAATATAGATAATCCTCCTTCCTCTATTGCAGCCCAAAACGTTTTGAGTTGACATTTCTGCAGAACTCAAATTCCTGGGTAAAGCTTGTGTAAAATGTGTGAACCACATGTTTCCTAACCTTAGATCGAGAGAATTGTCAATATTCTTGACTCAATATCTGTTCAATAACATGACTGCTGCATAGGTCATGTTAACAGTTCAACGTTATCAAATTATGACTAAGATTCACAATACTCTCAGGCATTTTAAGTCCACAGAAGCTCAAACAACTTCCCACAGTCCAAATAAATAATGATTTTCCAACGCAGCCCCAATTTGCCAGAATCTACAGACTGACAGTTCAGGCCTGACCTCATTGAACCCCAAATATTGCTGTCACAAGCTCTATTCCAATTGCAGCAAACTCTTGAGCAAAGCATTCATTTAGGTCCCTCTAAAGCAGTGTTCCCCAACCAGTAGCTCGCGAGCAACATGTTGCTCACCAACCCCTTGTATGTTGCTCCCAGTGGCCTCAAAGCAGGAGCTTATTTTTGAATTCCAGGCTTGGAGGCAAGTATTGGTTGCATAAAAATCCAGGTGTACTGCCAAGCAGAGTCTCCTGAAGGCTGCCTGTCCATATAGGGGCTACCAAACAACCAATCACAGCTCTTGTTTAACATCCACATGGACTTTTTCAAGTTTGTGTTGCTCTCCAACTCTTTTTTAGATTTAAATGTGGCTCACGAGTAAAAAAGGTTGGGGACCCCTGCTCTAAAGAAACATTCATGTAAAAGAAGATCGATTTCTGACCAGAAGACCAGATTTTCTTTTCATATATTGAATAATCAGTTTTGCAGACCAGCTTAATTTAACATTTGCAGGAAGATGAAGTGCAAACAACTTTATTTTCTCAAGTGTCATCCTTAAAAGGGAATTTGATTGACTTCTGGTATGCAGTACACCTGTCGCTGCTCTCTAGGAATCCATGGTCATCTTGGTCACATGATCACTAAGGTGAGGTTGAAGATATCCGTAATGATGTGTGCTTCTCAGTGTCATCTGAGAGAGAGAATCAGCCAGAAATGGAGCAGACCCTCTAGAACTTGCAAAGGTGCATTGATGGGTCTTCTGTTTACACGGGGCAATGGTGGAAGTACAGCAGTAACAGGTTGGCTCCTGCTTTAGCAAAGGAAATCTTGATGACTGCAACCTCCTGACATGCCTTATTCTGCCTCCTAACCAGAATGCTCATATCTAAGGCTTTTTTCCCCCCTTCAGCTACATGATAGTTGGTTATAACTAGTATGGCTTTATAAGTGTATGAATGGAACTGGGAACATGCAACTCTTCAAATGGTCTGTAATGCAACATTGCATGTATAAGAAAGTATGTTTGCTTTTTAATCATGCTCTATTCAACCATGTCTACTTTCTGTATTATGGAGACTTACAATATATTTCTACTGATAGACAGAACAAAACTTTATTTAGAAGAGAAGAATAAACCAATATAGCATTTTCCTGTCATCTGCTCATTACATACTTAAAAAACGTACAATTTGGGTCTTCGCTAAATGTTATTGAGTTTTCCCACTGTGTGCGCATTGTTCATTAAACTATTGTAGAACAAAGGAGTATATTGCCACTGTATATGACTAATTGCTGCCTTTATTATGATACTACCAAGTCAACTACAAAATAAAAATGTGCCTAATAAAATAAACAGCATTCTAAGCAACTTTCCAATACAAATGTATAAGAAGTTTTCACTGCTATTGACGTTATTTGTAAAAACAGTAGGTATTGAAAGCTGCATTTGCTTACCTCCTGGTTGTTACCTTTTAAACAATGTTGCAAAAGTCTTAGTTCCCCAGCAAAGACAGGTCTGTTAATAAGCTGGTTAGTCTTAGATTGTATCAACAGTCTGAGCCACCAGGGCAGAGAATAGAAAGGGACAGACACTGCTTTTAACTAAAGCAGGATCCAAACCAAGATATCACTAATCCTTATTGAAAGCAAAACCAGCCTACTGTATTTATTTAATGTTTATATGATGTTAGAGTAGAATTTAGGTATGAAGATCCATTATCTGGAAACCCCAGGTGCTAATCATTCTGAATAACAGGTCCCCATACCTGTATTTGAACCTACTACTGTACCTGTTGGTGAGTCCCCTAAGATGCCTTTATTGGAGATAACAAATCCCAAAAATTCAATGGTGGACATTTCAAACCCACATTTCTTCCATTATACTTAGTTTATGAGTATGTAACATAGAAAAGACTTTCACCGTATGATTATGATGTTCTTTATTTCAGGACAAAACTATGAAATAAGTATGTACATCACAGGCCCTAGTCATTGAAATCATGTTAAACAAAAGCTTATACTGCCCCTTTAACCAGGCAAAAGTGGATTAGCATTTATAAAAATAAAATAATTGACTAAATAAATGCACTTCCACAGCTCATCTAGTGCAGTACTGCATATTTAAAACGTTACAAACAACTTTAAAGCCATATAAAAAATTTTGAAAATCATGTTCTGATTTTGGTATGGATTGTTATTACTTCTAAATGGAAAGGACGTTATCAAAGAATAGATAACAATAATATCGAATATTGAATACAGAACTGCCCTTCTTCACAACACGGTCCCCAATTAAAGGACTCCAATTCCGAAGGTGTTCTTAGATTACATAGAACTTTGTACCATTACTTTTGTACAACTGTGAAAGATCTGTTTTCTTTTGTCTTTTTGTTTTGTAATATTAAAAAATATGTTACCAAAAACAAATTTGTAATGAATGTATATAAGAAAGCTGCTAAGCATTAGTTTTACTTAATTAGTCAAATGCAGATTTTGGTTTTAAAATCAACTTTTTAGAAATTGCCTTTCTAAAATGGGTTCGTTAAATTATAAAAAGCCATCTCTCCTTGGCTGAAGTGGTGGTTGCATTGCAACAAATTAGGAGTCGTTTACAAAAAAAGGGACAAAATAGGCAAAAATACATACAAAGAATATTGAACCTCACCTTATTGAAATTTTTATAGCAGTGCAAGGTTGAATGAGTGGCTTGTACCTGCTAATGTTACAGACAAGTGCACTTTTGCACCCCTTAGTATGCCAGCCCTATAATCAGCCCTAAAATTTGCAGGTGAGAATAGTACACTGTCCGGACATAGATGGAGCAGCTCCACTCTATGCTGACTTGGTGATGTCAGTTCGCAAGCTGGATTCGAGTGCAGAAAATGGCAAATGAGAAAATCTCCAATGAATGATTAGTCTGTAGTTTGCCACAGTCCATGGAGAGGAAATAATTCTGCAGAACGGCAAAAGCATCACCTTCAGTTATTCCTATTGATCTAGTATCCTACAGTTGTCATGCCAATGATACTGTACATGAAGTGACTTGCTGGAATGTTGCATTGCTAAACTGCTTAAAGCTTTTATATCTCAGACAATGCCATAGAGTGTGCTGTCATGTTGAGAAAAAAATATAAAAAAAATGCAAATTTGATCTACAGTTCTTGCCCCTTACTGTCATTTAAAGTCTAACAACCGTTATAGTCTTGTGAATCAGTTAATAGCGTTGGGCGAATAAATTCACCAGGCACGGATTTGCGGCAAATTTATGCATTTCGTCACCCACGAAAGTTTTCAAGAAACTGCGTCGAAAATTCCCCGTATAAAAATCCGCTGTGACGAAACAAAAATAAAATTGGTAAGCATCAAAATTGGTGCTAGCATAAAAATTGGCACGTGTTAAAATGAATGCATTTGGACATAATAGTTGCGAATATAAAAATTGACATTCGCGTCAAAAATTATTTTGACACCCATTGACTTTAATACGTTTTGCAAATTTTCACCATTTTGCTGGGACAGATTCAACCATCACTATCAGTTCATTTAAAAAAGCAGAAAAACTAAGGTGCATCAGTTATTACTAACATAAGGCATACAGATGAACATTTAATGTTCAGGCTGGGAAATTTAAGACCATCTGCACTAAATGCCACCAATGTTGTTACCCATAGCAACTGCTCAGATCCATCTTTTCATGGGGGCCAGATGCAATCTGCATTTCTTCTCTTATAGACTCCATTTTATTCATATAATCCAGATTTTTAAAAAATTATTTCCTTTTTCTCTGTAAAAATAAAAAAGAACCGTGTACTTGATCCAAATATAGATATAATTAATCCTTATTGGAAACAGAAGCGGCCTGTTGGGTTTATTTAATGTTTACATGATTTACTAGTAGACTTAAAGGGCATGTAAAGGCAAAAAAATAAAAATCCCATTTTTACTTTCTTTAATGAAAAAGAAACCTATCTCCAATATACTTTAATTAAAAAATGCGTACCGTTTTTATAAGAAACCTGACTGTATGCAGTGAAATTCTCCCTTCATTTACTGCTGTGGATAGGAATTGTCAGATGGTCCCTAACTGCTGAGCAGGGAAACAATCATACTTATGAACAGCAGGGGGAGCCCCCGCCTTACTTCCCAGCCGTGCAGAACTCAAGCAGCTTTGTTTATGACGATCCCTAAGCAGGCCAGACCACACTGAGCATGTGCACAGTCTTAGTCTTGCAAAGATGTTTAACAAAGTTACAAGATGGTGACCCCCTGTAGCCAACTTTGAAAGCGTAAATTATTTGTTTTATTAGGCTTGTGGTGCAGTAAGTTCATGTTTATATTTAGTATACAAAGTACAGCATTTCTAGCCTTATTCTATTTTAGACTTTACATGCCCTTTAAGGTATGAAAGAAATTAAAGAAAGATCCCTTAAACCCCAGGTCCTGGGCATTCAGGTTCCACACCTTTAGTCTACATTGGATTTAAATTTTGATGCCTGTGGCATTTAGTATCATTAATTAAAGTGCCCACAGACTAGTATTCCTTAAACTTGGACTGAGAAACTATAGGAAAATTTATAAAAATGGTACATTAAAGGAACAGTAACAACAAAAAGGGAAGTGTTTTAAAGCAATGGAAATATAACGTCCTTTAATTTAGAAGCCTAGCAACCCAGAACCTATTTCTCTAACATCTCTCCTTGGATGAAGCGGTAGTTGAGGATAAAGTATTCCTGCATATGAGTAAACCCACACAAAAACACACAAGGGCTCATTAGTGCATATACTTACATTCCAGACCTTTGTAAATGAGGTCCATAGAACAGAAACTGTAGGGATTTAGAAAAGAAATCTAGCTGCACCTCTTATCCATATCCAGCTGATGTGCAGGTTTTATTTACTGCTTGGGGTCTGACTACAGGCACTAGTTCACTCTTAGAACCAGAGTTTTTGGAACACAATGAGATTATTATTACATTATTGTTATCCACAAGAGGTGGAACAGGAGCTCCCTCTGTTAGTCACAGAAAACAACTGTAGCTACAAACGATATGAAACTAAATGCTCCTATGCCATCATGATAGAGAAATAATTTCAGGATATTTTAGCTTATTATTATTCTAATATAACACTATGGCTAATTGTTAAAAAAAAACTGAGTTTTCTTTAATAAGCAATAAGGTTATGAAAAAGGTAAATGTTTTAAAAGCAATGATGTATTTTACAGAAATCCTTAATAGAAAGACTCTGGCATACTATGTACCATCTTTAGATTGTATGCTCTTGTAAGCAGGGCCTCCTATCCTCATCAGGCACCTGCACTGAAACTTTCGGCCATGACAAATTAATAGATACAGGTAACTTTCTATAGCTATCAATGTACCAAAGTCACTATCGTTGTCCTTCATTGTGTAATTATGCTTGTATAAAATACACAAGAGCTATAAATATCCTGAACCGGGCCGCGTCTTCAACTGGGCTGTCCAGCCTAGAGGACAATTAACGCAGTGTGCCCAAATTGGACGATGGCACGACAAATTGGACGCTGGTGCTCCAGAATTGGTTGCCGACCCCCTCCCTCCCCCGGTCCACCGGTCCCTGGGCCAAAAAAGGTTGGGGACCCCTGCAGTAAATGATATGCTAATAAACTGTTCTTAGTGATGTACTGAGTTAAAATTGGTGCTTAGTGATGTAATTTGTGTCAAATGACTTACTGAAACTAGAACAACTAATTTACTGCCCTTGTAAAATATGACAAGTCATCATAGAAATCATAGCGGTCAATGGCCTACTGCCGTTTATATATGGTCATAGAACTCCTCAGAAAGTATCCTTGTATTTTACAGTGGGTTATACATTATTCCTTATATAATGCCATGATAAAATTATATATATAAATTATATCAGTAAAACCACATAAGATGATGCATTGGGGGAAGAAGATTATCACTGACATGACTAGTACAGCTTCTCATTCAATATATTTATATATTTTAAACAACTTTATTTTGTCTTCTTCAACCAGAGCTCTGTTTTTCCACTTTCAAAGATAAATCAAATGAAGATCTCTCCAGACAGCAGTGCAGTAAATGTAAATATGCCTTTCAGATAAAGGGCAAGGAAGCAGCAGCCGTTTGCATACTAATTGCCATTTCAATACTTCCTGACACCAGAATGACAATGGGACAGCTCACTGGTCAGAATGATAAGAATTATGCTCTGACTGCTCATGTGTTGCTGCATCGTGAATAAACTACAGGTGCAAGGGTAGCATATTGTTCAATTATTAAAATATATATATATATATATATATAACAGCCATTCTCTTCTTGTAAGTTAGCTGAACAGCATCTTTCAGTTAGTAAAAGCATCAGAAAATGTGTAAGCCTTGTCTCATATTTTCTCAATTATGTGAGCAGATAACATAATTGATGTTCACTAGTAGACAGTACAGTCCATATCTATGCCACTGAGAAAATATCAGCATAGTAACATGCCTGTACTGTGGGTAGAAGCTGAAACACATTTAGTATAATGTGTCATGTGTCAAGCAATGTGTAAATGTAAACATATTTCTTGGAAAGACTCAGTTTCCAGGCATTTCAGATCCTCTGCATTTTGTAGACTGTCCAGCACAGGACACTTTTATCAGTTGTTGAGCACTTTGAGACTTCAGCTTTTGGTAGGTGCTTGTAGTTCTTCTACTTATTTCTTTATTACAGGTATGGGACCTGTTATCCAGAAGCAGGGACGTGGGGTTTTCCTGATAACGGATCTTTCCATAATTTGGGTCTTAATACCTTAAGTCTACTAGAAAATCATGTAAACATAAAATAAACACAATAGGCTGGTTTTGCTTCCAATAAGGATTAAATATTTCTTACATCGGATCAAGTACAAGGTACTGTTTTATTATTACAGAGAAAGGAAATTTTTTTTAAACAATTTGGATTATTTGTATAAAATAGAGTCTATGGGAGACAGCCTTTCCATAATTCTGAGATTTCTGGATAATGGGTTTCCGGATAACGGATCTCATACCTGTACTTTAACTACAGCTGATATAAAATGGGAAACACCAATATAAAGCTTTGTCCCTATAGTTGTCATCTGTTATTTTGTAGGGACTCACTACAAGCAGGGCACAGGTCAGTGGAATTTATTTGCACTTCCCCAAAGGCAGGTCTTCTCCTCAGTCCCCAGGTTACTCCATGAAAGCTAATTTTGAAATAAAAAATTACAGAAATTTCTCCATTGCATATTCAGCATAGAAACCACATACATATACCCCCCCTAGACATTATTACATTTATTCCCTTATCAAATGTATTTTTTAGATCAATATTGTGTTTGTTTCTAGCTAGTACAAATATTAAAGCAAACAGCCACTGATCCAGAAAATTACGCATGCCCAGAAAGCAATGCAACTAAAAGCAGGATGTATTTAATGGCCACCGTAAAACTACTGCAAACAGCAAGATGAAAAGACCAATTAGGGAGAAATTCTTTTAAAGCAGGATAAATTATGCATTTCCGCTGCTAAGCAATTAAGCAATAAAAACAGCAATGCCTTTAAAACATATCATATACTTTATTGTATACGTAAAACCATAATATTGTACCTGATATAGTCTACACATATCTAACAAATCTTCTCCTCAGTGTGAGTTTCAGATCCACTTATTATTCCCACAATGAACCTGCATTTCCGTTGATGATGAGGATAAGGATAAGGATAAATAAGGACTTTACCAAGGACATTATTTCATTGCAGAGAAAGGAAATGTATATGAATACAAAGTAAGAATAAATGAAGCACCAGGAGACAGTGGGATAAGTAAAATGGAGACAGGAGACACAATGTCATTACAAATTTAGGAGGCCACACCAAATATTAGATCTAAATTGCCAAATGGACAGGCAGACTCAGCAACAGATCAGGCTAAGTATCACAGAACATAAAACAAGCTGATAATCAGATCATGGCTACAGCCAGGGAACGCAATGATGAGTGAAACAGGCACAGGCAAAAACCATAAGGGCTTTTCCTAAGATAGATCTGGCATCAAGCAAAGCGGTTCTATTTCAGAGAACTATTTCAGTCTGTAGTAAAATTCATGTAAAATGTGTGGCCATTTGCTTAAAGGGGTTGTTCACCTTTGGGTTAACTATTAGTATGATGTAGAGATATTCTGAGACAATTTGCAATTGATTTTCATCTTTTATTTACTACGGTTTTTCAGTTATTTAGCTTTTTATTCAACAAAATCTTCAATTTGCATTATAAACAATCTTGTAGCTAGTGTCCAAATGACCCTAGCAACCATGCATTGATTCAAACAAGAGACTGGAATATGAATAGGAGAGGCCTGAATAGAAAGATGAGTAATAAAAAGTAGCAATAACAATAAATGTATAGCCTTACAGAGCATTTGCTTTTTAGATGGGGTCAGCGACGCCCATTTGAAAGCTGGAAAGAGTCAGAAAAAAAGACAATTAATTGTAAAACTATAAAAAAAAAAAAATAATGGAAAAGTTGCTTAGAATTGGCCGTTCTATTGCATACTAAAAGTTTACTTAAAGGTGAACCACCCCTTTAAGTCTTAAACATAATATAAACCAAATAGGATTATTTTGCCACTATTATGGATTAATGCATATTAGTTAGGATTAAGTAAAAGGTACTGTGTTATTATTACAGAGAAAAATGAAATATATTTTTCTAAGCATTAGAATTTTTTCTTATAATGGAGTCTATGGCAGATGGCCTTCCTGTGCTTCGGAGCTTTCTGGATAACAGGTTTCTGGATAAGGGATCCCATACCTGTACTGGAATCGAGTTATGGAGTCCACCTGGACTTCCCTAATTAGTGGACACAATTGTCAGTAATAGGAATAATGTTTTTCCTGTACAATCCTGCATTAGGCAAGTGGCAGACATCGTACACTTAGGGGCACATTTACTAAGCTTGAGTGAAGGATCTGAATATAAAAAACTTTGAATTTCGAAGGGGCACATTTACTAAGCTTGAGTGAAGGATTTAAATATAAAAAACTTCGAATTTCAAAGTATTTTTTTGGGTACTTCGACCATCGAATAGGCTACTTCGACCTTCGAAAAATCGTTAGACTATTCGACCATTCGATAGTCGAAGTACTGTCTGTTTAAAAAAAACTTAGACTGCATACTTCGGTAGTTTAAAGCTACCGAGGTACAATGTTAGCCTATGGGGACCTTCCCCATCACTTCCCTAAGCTTTTTTTGATCGAAGAAAAAACGTTCGATCGATCGATTAAAATCCTTTGAATCATTCAATTCGAAGGATTTTATTGTGCGACCGAACTATTTTTACTTCGATCGATCGATTGAAGTATTTGCGCAAAATCCTTCGAATTCGACATTCGAATTCGAAGGATTTAACTTCAAGGGTTGAATTTGAGGGTTAATTAACCCTCGATATTCGACCCTTGATAAATGTGCCCCATACTGTCCAATACTTGTGCCTCATTATTAGTGGCTTCTACCAATATACTCACAAAAGGTGGACTTCAGCCCAAAAAATGTTTGCTCAAATCTGTCCCTTGTGTGCCGTGGCAGAAGTATGGCATTAAAGCCAGTGGAATGAGGCCAGGATCATATTTGGCATTTTCAAATGCTGCAGGCCTCCTTTCTTGGCAGTGTTTAAAGCTGAGAAATATTTCGTAGATAATTATGAAACAACCATATTGGTAATTTTGTCCATACAGGTAAATCCCAAAACCGATTATCATATAAACCACTGAAACAATAATCCATTCTTGCTAATAGGAATTTGTGTAATCCCTGTTTAATACAAGCACACATTTCTTCGTTTGAATAGCCTGTCTCTGGAACCTTTGGCACTTTTCATTAGACAGTCATTTTTCATGACATAATATATGCAGCCAGAGGCAGAGCAGACATCAATATGCCATTGCGGAAGACAAGCCTAAAATCAGAAAACAGCTCTCACTGTAAATGAACGAGCATTATGCTTTATTCAAGGACAAGCTCAGCGAAGCTTATCAGCAGGCACATTATTCTGTTTTATAGGAATAACTAGTGGTATATATACTGTACAAAACATTATTCTAGAGGTGAGGTGCTTTTTTATTTAAAAAAGACAGATTTTTCTTTGCACGAAATGTAGTCAATTGTTAAGCTGCTCAGTGTGCAGCCATTGTTAGCTTGTAGGAGACTTTTAATCAAGGTCCTTAAAGGAAAACTATACCCCCAAAATGAATAGTTAAGCAACAGATAGTTTATATCAAATTGACATATTAAATAATCTTACCAAACAGATATATATATTTAAGTAAATATTGTCCTTTTACATCTCTTGCCTTGAGCCACCATTTTGTGATGGTCTGTGTGCTGCCTCAGAGATCACCTGACCAGAAATACTGCAGCTCTAACTGTAACAGGAAGAAGTGTGGAAGCAAAAGACACAACTTTATCTATTAATTGGCTCATGTGACCGAACAAGTATGGTTTGTTTTTGTGCACAGTAAATCGTACGATCCCAGGGGGCGGCCCTTATTTTTTAAAATGGCAATTTTCTATTTATGAATTATGACTACCTAATGGCACAAACTACTAGAAAAGTATATTATTATGAAAATGGTTTATTTACGTGAAGCAGGGTTTTACACATGAGCTGTTTTATGCAATATATTTTTATAGAGACCTACATTGTTTGGGGGTATAGTTTTCCTTTAATCCAAGTCTGCCCTGTACATGAGTGAACCAGCAATGCTTTGTGTCTATTTAATTTATAATAGCTTCTCACAATATGCCAGTCTAGCAAAAATACATCACTGTACAGTGACTGGTCAATTAATTGGAAATATTTGGTTTCCTTAGAAGTTCATTGGATTTAGAACCAATGAAAAATTATAAATTCCATTTCAGTTGCTTTTTTTAGACATCAGTTTGTAAGTGACCAAGAAAGAGTAAAGTCCACTTCAAATTAAAAACTAAAGCCAACCATGCATGGGCCAATCCCATACGGTACCTTTCCAAACAGCCCGATACAAACGTGGGAGCAACACATGGTATTGCCATATTTTTTCTTCTGTTTAGTTTGTTTGGACAACAACCATAATGACTAGAGCTGCAGCTGTGGCACTTTCTCACTACCTCACCTGATATACAGCCAAATGCCTGATTTCCATATTATATAGATATTGGTCAGGATTCTCCTGCCAGCAGTGCAATATTATCAATATGTTTATGACCTAATTTACAGAGTCTGATGCATTATATTTGCATTTAACTTTATCATTTAAACAACTATAATTACATCCTTTTCCATATAAAGAATAAAGTGTTTGCTTGCTTCTGCTGCATTTTATTGAACTTTTAAGCTGCCACTTTGATTTTCTCTAAAACACAATATTCCATTTCTTAGATCTTTATATGAGGTCTCAGAACTAAATTTATTAACAGCCATTTTAGTGTCCCACATGTTTAACAAAATACAAGTATGGGACCTGTCATCCAGAATGCATCCAGAATGCTCGGGACTTGGGGTTTTCCGGATAACAGATCTTTCCGTAACGTTGGATCTTCATGTCTTAAGTCTACTAGAAAATCATGTGAACATTAAATAAATGTCTCCAATAAGGATTAATTATATCTTAGTTTGGATCAAGTACAAGCTATTGTTTTATTATTTCAGCGAAAAAAATTAATGGTTTTTAAAAATTTGGATTATTTGGATAAAATGGAGTCTATGGGAGACGACCTTTCCGTAATTTAAAGCGTTCTGGATAATGGGTTTCCAGCTAATGGTTTCCATACCTGTATTAGAAAGACTTCAGTCAGATAACCAATAAGCTAAAATTTTCCTAAATTATTTAAAGTTGCTCTACTAGCCTCATTGGTGCCGTGCCTCTGACAGTATAGAGAAATATGCTGTAGTGCAGCCATTGGGGCAGCCATTTAAGTAGACAGATAAGAGCTGTACAAAGGCATGCTCTGGGTGGTTATTTCAAGAGCCCTTGTTTCTGGTGTTCCTCATCTAGTACAAGACTGGAAATCTGGCAGTAGGTGCAGAGTACAGCAGCAAAGTGTGCAATGCAACTCTATGCGTTTCGACTACTAGGTGGTCTTCGTAAAGGAAAAAACGAATATCAAAAAAAGGCAGAAAGATAGTCACATTGGTGCATGTTTATACAACTACATTACAAGGGTCAAGTATGTGGGTCTTCAGTAAAAGGGTGGCGTGTGAAAATGCTTTTATTAAACATGCCCCTTCATTTTCAAAAGATCTGATAATTTTGACTAGCAGTGGAAGTAGGGTTGCCACCTTTTAGATCTGGCCCTACCGACCAGTGAACTAGAGGGTGGGGGCAGAGAGGGGCGGAGTTGTGGCATTTTTGGGGCAGGATTATGATGTTTCAGGGACGGGGTCATGGAGTTTCAGCCCTGGGATTTGGTGAGTAGGGGAGCAAGGGGAGAGGGGCAGATCTGAGGCAGAACAATAGGGATTACAAATTTACCGGCTAATAAATAAATGGTAAATTTGTAATACCGGCCCCGGCCTTGGGTGGTATTTTACCAGCTAGGCCAGTGAAATACCGGCCAGGTGGCAACCCTAAGTGGAAGATCGTGTGCTATTCATGTCTTTCTAAAGGACTCTATTATATAAACAATTCTCATATAAAATAGGACATTTCTTGCCAAGAAATATTTCATTTGTAGGCAGTGGATGAACAGATTCAGTTTATAATAATGAACAGCTATAGTTAAAATATAATAAAATAATATTTTAACTCTATTGTTTTGCTGGCCCTCTAAATATCTGTCCGCAGGATTCTTGTGCTTCTGGATTCTTGATTGCAGCACCGGTGTGCTGTTTGGGATTCTGCTGCTGAAAGATTTCAGGTTTATGCCTCTGATATTTAATATTTATGTTTTGGCTCCATTTTTCCATTTGCTCAGCCAGTTGCACCTGGCCATTAAACAGCTTGAAGAGTTCCAGAATATATCCATTAGATTCCTATAGCTTAAAAGTGAGGCCCATTATAAGTAGTATGAATGTTAACCCATTTATAATTACACACCTTTTTGGGTTATGCCTTGAACATTTTTCTTCTAGCTATGAGAACATTGATTAAATATTGATTGACTGATCCCCAAAAGATTGACAGGTCGGGGGTATAAAATGCCCTAGTGGGATACTTGCAATGCCAAATTTATCTCTTCATTTTTTCCAATCAATACAATATGGATATTGATCAGATCTACCTTCCTGAAAGTGCTTCCAATAAAGATTAACAGAAGATTGATTGAGTGTTGCCTCAGTAACTACAATTGATCAGCATGGATCTATAAGAATCATCAAGTATAGTCATGGTCATATAGTATCATAGTATATTAGCCCTAATCATTTTTAAATGATTTTGAATCATCACTTTTTTTATTTGCACTCTATTTTAATAAATGCAACAAATTCAAATTGAATGACGCATTGCATTAACCTTTTGAAATGTTTGTTGCAGATCTAATTGATCAGTTTGCTGACATTCTTGATTGTACATAACTTATGGGGGAAAAAAGCTCTTTTTCATTGCTACTATATTTAGAAAACATGGCTTTGCAAGATGCTCAGAGGTTACAAAGTAAAGCTTTTGCAGAAGTCTCAACAATGCCATTAGACTGGATAATGTGTAAATATATTGACTGTGATTAAACATATTGTTAACTGAACTGTTCTTGCTTTACAGGTTTTAATATGCAAAAAGAACAGGACCATACCAATAAAAGAGATAAAAGGAACAGTAACCAAAAAATGTAAGTGTTTTAAAGTAATGAAAATATCATGCACTGTTGCCATGTACTGGTAAAACTGATCTGTTTGCTACAATAGTTCATATAAACAAGCAGTTTTACCAGTGCAGGGCAACACTGCATTATATTTTTATTACTTTAAAACACTTTTATTTTTTTGACGTTACTGTTTCTTTAAACCAGACTGCCCATAGCAACCAAATAAAAACTTTTATTTTTTTGACGTTACTGTTCCTTTGAAACAGATTGCATATTGCAACCAATCAGTTTGCTTTCACAATTTAACTGGCAGCTGACAGATCAAAGCTGACTGTTGATTTGTTGCTATGGGTAATCATTAGTGATGGGCGAATTTATTCGGCAGTCGTCGAATATATTCGCAAAACAGGCACGAAAATTCGCTGACGAAAGTTCGCCGGCAAAAATTGTCACCGGCGTCCGTTTTAAAAACGGGTGTCGGCGTCAAAAACGGGCGTCGGCGTCAAAAAAAGGACGCCAGCGTCAAAAACAAGACGCCGGCGCAGTTTCGCAAATTTTTCGCCGTTTCGCGAATTTCACATGAAACTCCCGAATTTTTGGGCGAACTGAAACGGCGCAAATTCGCCCATCACTAATAATCATAATTAACAGAATCTTTCTTAAGGTTTAGCAAATACTGTAGCACCAAAAAAGGACAAAATCTACTAAAATCTGGAGGAGATGGACCTTAGCTGGCCATTGTAATATTTCATAGCACTTTTCTGGGAAAAGACTTTAAAGGACAGTATATACAATATGGGATAAGATGGGAAAACTCTGAATTATGGGACGATCATCTCCCAGTGCATTTTAATCAAATAATTCACAATTTAAAAAATGATTACCTTTTTCTCTGTAATAATAAAACAGTACCTTGAACTTACTCCTAAATAATATTAGTTAAGTGGCAAAACTTTCTTTTTGCGACTTTTACAGTAAAAAAGAACAGTTCAGTTAACAATATGTTTAATCACAGTCAATTTATTGTAATACTGAAACTTTTTGGGTTTTTTTTTCATTCCTCCGCATTTCTGCGTGCAAATAAAATAGAAAGGTTAAAAAGCACAATTAAAAAGAATATATAGCAGATAAAAGGAGAGAAAAGATTACTGGGAGAGAAGTAATGAAGAGACAGAGAAGTGTTATACATATAAAGAAGGTGGAGGCATCAGAGAGGATTATAGAGACAAGGAGAAACAAATAGAGAAAATTAAGGTAGAGAATGGTAGCAGATTGAGGAATTGTTAGACAATGATATATATGAAATAATGTGGGGTAATATAGAATATGTTGGGGCTGTGCTGTGTTATGACACATAATACACAGACAGGGTGCTGTGGTTGCAGTTACAATTTTCATTTTGGGTTTCTATAGGCCACATATTTCTTAATTTTTTAGACATTCAAACATTGCATACTATATATCATTTACAGTTAAGTAAAACCATACTGTATCCGTTTTTTGGCATAACTAATTGCAAATAGACAAATATGGGTAGGGACATTTGCTTGTTAAAAACAAAAAAGACCAATCAGCGACGTATTCCATGTATAAGCAACCCATGAAAATGGCACAAAATATCAGATATATAGAATGCTAATAAATAATACATAAAATATACTATAATAACCAGCATAATAAAAACATACATTTAAAAGCACTGATATAAACCATATAACAATTATCTTAAAAATAATAATTTTAAATTACATCACCAGTTTCATAAAACATGTCCAACAGATATAACCCACTAGAATGCAGCAAGATCAAGGTCTGCGTTTAGACCATTAGGTTTTAGGCTATTCAGTTTAAATATCCAAAAGGTTTCCCTTTGTCTTAACCTCATTAGACAATCACCACCCTTATATGTGGCCGGTACTTGTTCCAAACATACATATGAAGTTCCACTAGGGTCCCCATTGTGTTGTTCAATATAATGCCTAGGAATACTATGATTTGTTCTTTTGGCCTTAATGTTACCTATTTGTTCACCGATCCTACACCCCACTGACCTTTTAGTTCTACCTACATAACATTTTTTGCAAGGGCAAATCAGTAAATATACAATGTAAATGAAGGAGCAATTTGCAAACCCATCTATCAGAGGGATCTCACTATTCATTTGACAAGCTGTTCATCTCTTCTGTTCATATTTGAAGGTGCCCTTTATATTGAAATGATTTTGAGTGTTTTTATTCTTATCCCATACTCTAGAGCTCTGCTTTATAGTATTGGATAAGAATAAAAACACTCAAAATCCCCAACCTTCTGAACCCTTGAGCAACATTCAGAAGAAAAAGGAGTTGGGGAGCATTACAAGCATGAAAAATGTTCTTGGGTGGCCAAATAAGTGCCGTGATTGGCTATTTAGTAGATTGCTGTGTGGATTGTCAACCTACATTGAGGTTCTGTTTGGCAGTGCACCTGGTTTTTATACAACCAAAACTTGCCTCCAAGCCTGGAATTCAAAAATAAGCTCCTGCCTTGAGGCCACTGGGAGCAACATCCAAGGGGTTGGAGAGCAACATGTTACTCACAAGCTACTGGTTGGGGATCACTGCTCTAGGGGGAGCCACCAGGTCCTTTATAGTTTTAGCTTTTCTAAAGCACACTAACTGTTTGCCAACAGACTCTTTAACCACCCAATCTGCTGTAACCAGATGCCAATGTTTGTGTATGATCCTTTTTAGATCATTACTTGCTTCATTATATTTTCATTTTGGGGTCCCTACAGGCCACATATTTCATCCTTTCATTTTTTAGACTTCAGTTAAAACACTGCATACTATATATCATTACACTTAAGTAAAACCATACTGTATCCATTTTTTGGCATAACTAATTGCAAATAGACAAATAGGTACAGACATTTGCTTGTAACACTAGTAACACCATTATTTATGAAGAAAGGACTATGTGCTTGCTGATACATTTCACGGAAGTCTGAAATCTACCCTCCCCAAACTGCAGTTGATATATATATATATATATATATATATATATATATATATAGTGATGGGCGAATTTATTCGGCAGGCGCAAATTCGCCTATCACTATATATATATATATATATATATTTAAATAATACACAATGAAAATCCTGTCAATTATATCCTTAATAATACAAAAGTACGGAAGAGCACTGGGGCCAGCAAAAAAAAAATTCTGATGACCTATGACTTTTAAAACTTTTTACTATTTAATCGCAAAATTATGAATTTGAAACGTATAATTATGAATTTGAAACGTATAATTATTACTTTAAAAAGTCGAAATTATGACTCATAATTATGACTATTAACGGTATAATTATGATTTTTAATCTCATAATTATGTTTTTTAATCTCATAATTATGACTTTTAAAATCATAATGATAAAAGTCATAATTATGAGAATAAAAGTCACAAATCATCAGAGGTTTTTTTTTTGCTGGAACCAGTGCTCTTCCATACAAAAGAGCCATGAATTACCTGTAAATGATATCCTTATAATACACAAAAGCCATGAATATCTTGTAAATTATATCCTTATAAACGGTGAGTTCTGATGTCATCAGTTATAAACTGTGAGTTCTGATGTCATTTTTGTCACATGACTCACTGAAATTTGTGTATTATAATAAGTAAAGTACCCCATGTTGTAAAATATGAAGATATTAGAAGTTACCTCGGAGTTCCATGACCTGTATAAAAACACTCTGCCTTCTGCCTCCTGTTTTTATATGGTCATGAAACTCCTCAGTAACATGATATCCTTATATTTTACAAGAGGGGGTACTTTATTCACTATATAAACAGTGCTTATTGATGCCATTGGTTAGGATTGGTGCTTAGCAATGTTATTTGTGTCACATGACTCACTGAAACTTGTGTATTATAATAAGTAATGTACCACTGGCCCCTGTTGTAAAATATGAGGATATCAGAAGTCACAGAGGAGTTCCATGACCTGTATTTATCTTGGTTTCATCTGTCCAAAGAATGTTTTTCCAGAACTGTGCTGGCTTTTTTTAGATGTTTTTTTTTTAGCAAAGTCCAATCTAGCCTTTCTATTCTTGATGCTTATGAGTGGCCTGTACCTTGCAGTGCACCCTCTGTATTTACTTTCATGCAGTCGTCTCATTATGTTAGAATTGGATATCAATACGCCTACCTCCTGGAGAGTGTTGTTCACTTGTTTGGATGTTGTGAAGGGGTTTCTCTTCACCATGGAAATGATTCTGAGATCATCCACCACTGTTGTCTTCCGTGGACGTCCAGGTCTTTTTGCGTTGCTGAGTTCACCAGTGCTTTCTTTCTCAGGATGTACCAAACTGTATATTTTGCCACTCTTAATATTGTAGCAATTTCTCGGATGGGTTTTTTCTGTTTTTGCATCTTAAGGATGACTTGTTTCACCTGCATGGAGAGCTCCTTTGACCACATGTTGTCTGTTCACAGCAAAATCTTCCACATAAAAGCACCCCCCCCCCCAAATCAACTCCAGGGCTTTTATGTGCTTCATTGATAATGACAAAATGAAGGAATTGCCCACTCCTGCCCATGAAATAGCCTTTGAGTCAATTGTCCAATTGCTTTTGAGCCCCTGAAATGAAGTGATTGTGATTAAAAAAGGCTTTAGTTCCTCACATTTTTATGCAATCTTTTTGTTCAACCCACTGAATTAAAGCTGAAAGTCTGCAGTTCAACTGCATCTGAGTTGTTTCATTTAAAATTCATTGTGGTCATGTACAGAACCAAAATTAGAAAAGGGTTGTCTCTGTCCAAAGATTTATGGGCATGGAATTCCTCTGCGACTTACATTCTCTATAAAATACAGAACCATGAATATCCTGTAAGTTAAGATATGATGCTAAGTGTTATCAGTTATAATCAGTGTTCATGTAACTACTCAGAATACTACTATATATAGAATACTACTACTAAATTAAGAATACTACTATATATTACAATAGGGAGTTCATTATTCTCTCTATATACACTAGGCAGCATGCTTGATGTATCCTCCCCATTGTCACAATTCAATTGATTTTGTGGGCTTAAAAAAACGTTATACTATAATTTAGAAAGAATGATAATATGATGGTCTTGTCATGAAAATCACATCCTTGGAACAATAGAGACAATGTACAGAGGATAATAGGACAATGAAAAACAAAATCTCTCTTGCTCAAGGCAGAATTTTCACATATTTAGAAACAACTTTTAAAAATATAAGGAAAGACATGCAATAGGGTTACCACTGAACATTTATTCCATATTTAATGTTTCTGTAAATCTTCACACAATATACCTCAAAATGGTTTGAAAGTAAATGCCTCAACTGACTAACAATGTTCTGTTTACATGGTGTAGGTATGGGACCTGTTATCCAGAATACTTTGTACCTGGGGTTTTCCAGATAATGGATCTTTCCATAATCTGATACATCTTCATATCTTAAGTCTACTAGAAAATCATGTGAACATTAAATAAACCCAATATGCTGGATTTGCTTCCAAAAAGAATAAATTATAGTTGGGATCAAATACAGGTACTGTTTTATTATTGCAGAGAAAAAAGGAAATCATTTTTAAAAATTTGGATTATTTGGATAAAACTGAGTCTATGGGAGATGGACTTTCTGTATTTGGGAGCTTTCTGGATAACAGGTTTCCAGAGAACGAATCCCATACCTGTATGCAATCTTTTGTTTATGCTTGTATCTATGTTGCCAGTTAATTCCAAGCTTCCACACTAGTGGTGCCTGGGTCCTGCCTGCTGGAGACATCTGCATAAGCGTAGGAGGTTATAGTTTATAGTGAGGTTTTTATTTTAATTATCCGTTAAACCTCTATAATAAGCCCCCGCCTTATGCCATCTGACTACAGTATATCATCTGTCTTTGCATTGACTGGCCAGAATCCAGATGAAGGAAGTTAATGTGCATATAAGCATAAGACTCTTTTAGTACCATTAAACTGCATAATGGAAAGAAGTATTTTGTTTTAATTTAAGGACAGACAGGGTACAAAACATATTTATTGGGCACATGTGTATTATTCCTTCACCTTTGAACAAAATGGGTTCACTTTGGAGAGATATTAGATATCTATTTGTCAGTCTGGGTGTCAGTATGCACATATTGATTCACAGAAGTACTATGATGATCTAATCTAGGCACACATGGGGGCATCACACAAACCCCCAGGTAATCTATAGTTACATACCAGTGCTGCTTAGTTACATTAGCATATCGACAGTGTTGGTGACTGAAGATGTTATTAGATTAAAACCAATCATGACACCCTGCAATGATTACAGATGCTCTGCTTCTTCTCTAGTATTCTTGGATCATTTTGTTCAGTCAACCAATAAGATACTTCTGTTATTTGTCAGAAAGAAAACAAACAGTAAAAAAATGTGTCATTTGGCTGATTTTTGTTTTGTTTTTTGTCGTCCCCCTTTTAAAAATGCAAAGGTGCCTTAAAGCTTCTATGACGAAGGTGATATTCTGGGTGGTATTTGGGTGAAAAGTTCTTATATCAAAGAGCCACTTGCCATTCAATTTCCCTGTGATTCATTTTGGTAGAGTTTTTTTCCTGAAGGAATCATAATGCATTAATGTGGCAGAGAAGAAGACTTTGAGGCTCATGTATGAATAGTGATGGAGAGTGAAGGGGGGCAAAATGGTTTTCATTACTGTATGGCACGAAGCATTTCTGTGTATTTAAGCACAGTACACCCTGCACCTTGTGCCAATTGCCTCTGGCACTGAAGTAAATACAGATATAGAATCTATTATCCAGAAACCCATTATCCAAAAAGCTCCAAACTACGGAATGGCCGCCTCCCATTGACTCCACTATATACAAATAATCCAAATTTTAAAAAATGATTTCCTTTTTTTTTTTGTAATAATAAAACAGTATCTTGTACTTGATCCAAACTAAGATATAATTAATCCTTATTGGCAGCAAAACCAGCCTATTTATTTATTTATTTAATGTTTATATGATTTTCTAGTAGACTTGAAGATCCAAATTACGGAAAGACCCGTTATCTGGACAACCCCAGGTCCCCCCAATTTCAATATATATTGGTAAAACAGGTCAACCTTTGGTTATGTTGGGGGCCCTAAAATTAACTTGCTGTGGGGCCCAGTATCATCTAGTTACGCTGCTCGCCCCTAGATTGCTTATTTGCAGCACAAATGAGCCCTGTATGTGATTCCTGCTTTGACAAGGCTGTAAATACAGAGTTTCTGATGATCCTCCTGAAACTTCTTCTTGCACAAGTAATAATGTGCAATTAAGGATGTGCATGAGGCTGTACATGGACTACTGGCCTCTCTTCTGCAAATTTATTCTTGGGTTTTGGATAGAGCCACCAGTCGTCAATCAGAACTCCTGTAGCCAATTAAAGGAGAGCTAAACCACAGAAATAAATATGACTAGAAATGCCATCTTTTATATGTTGGGAGTTTTGCACCTGCTTAAAAGTTCAGCATTTCTATAATATTAATGAGCGAGGCCTTGAAATTTGTCACAGGAGTTCACCATCATGGATTTTGTTAGGAGTGTTAATGACATTGCACATGCTCAGTTGGCTTTGAGCAGCTGTTGAGAACTAAGCTTTAGGGTCATGACAAATCATCAAGCAGAAAACAAGATTTCCCTGTCATGTAAGTGGAGTTACAGTGCTGATTATTAAATTCTGATGCCAATCGTGTTGATTTCTGAGCTATCAAGGATGAATAATCTGAATTATTTACTAATCAGCCTTGTAATGTGAGATTTATATTGTATATATTCAGTAAATTGTGCAGTGGTCCCTAAGCTCATGTAAATAGCAGCAGCTCAGAGCACTGAAACAGGAGAAAAGAAGTTGGGGCTCTACTGGGGCAAATTTGGAGACACAGATTTTTACTGCTAAAGGGCTGTGGTTGCCTTGGGCTGGTACAGAACCCCAAAACATTATGTACAACATTTCTACCCTACTTCTTTAGTTAAGCTTTAGTTCTCCTTTAATGTTTCCATAATGTGAAGAAAATCACTAAAAAGAGCTCTAGATATGTCACTGTTTTTCGATGATGTTTATTTTTTGCGTACTTCTAATAATTATCAAGTATTGCAAATACTGCTGCTATTCATTATTAGAACTTACATTTTTTTAAATATACACACATGTATATATACAGTATATAGAAGTTAAAGCTTTGAAAATGCCAGTTTTACAAACTTCGACATAACGACCATGCCAATGACATATATTACTGGATCTTTGAAACCTCATATTACAAATGGCTATTAAGGCCACTATATATTCTGTAAACTTCTCTCCGGTGTACTGCAATATAACATGCTGTTTTAAGGACGTTTACATCATATTCCCTCACTGAAAATGATGCAGGTGTCCCATGACTAATCACTGACTCATCCGCAGGCCGAAATACGGGTAAAGGAATAGCTGCTGGCAGTATATTGCAGTAACTGAGACAATGACAAGAGCAAGTGAAACTGATTTACGGACAAGGTCATTCCTGGGAACCTTACTGAGAATTCCCTGAGAAAGCATTACATTATCTATATACCCAAACGTATGAGTAAGGATGGGTGATATACTAATCTGAAATTCAATATATACAATCTATTTGATGCTCTGCCTTGTATTCCCAGTCTTGAGTTTATTTATTGATTTATTTTTCCAGCACCCTTCATTAGAACTGAAAATTGGTCCAAATCAAATTTATAGATTAGAGTAGCAATCTGAGCCATATTTATACATAGACAGGACCAGACTAGCTGTTTGTTGATTCCGGCAAATACCAGAGGGGCTGCTGTAAGATGCTGGTGGGAGGCTGTTTGGCCCTTTGTGTACTTGAAATACCAGGGCCTTTTTTGAAACAACATCCAGACATCAGGTGCCTATATACTTAAAAAAAAAAAAGAAAATCCCCACATGCTGCCAAATACCTTGATATATCCAGCCTTAGAGTTGAAGGCTGGGTTGCCCTTTGCATTCCAGGTGCCTAGAGCAGCACTGGCCCTTAATACATTAGCAGAGCTGTCAACCCCAGGACAATTGTAGGGGCTACCAAAACATAACAGAAGTGACGTTACATGTGCACATGCACGCTTATATGCTTACCTATGACATCACAGAATGCTACTGCATGGGAACACCCCATAATGTAAAGGGGACGTTTAGGGGGTTATTTATCAAAATCTGAATTTTTTGCTGATTTTTTTAATAAAAAAAAGTCTGACCAAAGTAGAATCCACGATTTTACCGGATTTATTATTAAATACAGCTTGGTTTAATCGGTTTGGGTAAAAACTAAAATTGAGCGAAAACACGAATCGTACAATTGTTTTTGAGTTTTCTCCCAAATCGTATGCTTTTTTCACCCAAAAGTCCCAACATTTTCGGAGTTTTCCCTGAAAATTGGACCAAAGTTTGGACCAGAAAGTGAGTAGAAGCTGATGCAGCTGTGAGAGTAGAGGAGAAAGTTTCAAATACTGCTCTAAGTAGGTCAAAGTCAAAAAGTTTTATTTACCTAGTACCCCAGCATTATGGTCACATTCAATAACCATAGGAAGGAGAACAATCTGTCTTCCCATATCAAATGACTTCTTGCCATTTTTTCTAGCATAGTGTTACCAACAGTGAAACACTAGATAACACATTTTGGAAATGGAATGACCGTTGAACAAAACATAACAAACACAAATATAAAGAAAGTTAACACGTTGTATTGATATATTTCGGCAGCTTCCCCAGGTTATATACATAGGTTTAGCAATAAAAAGAATTTGCCATACACTTTTAGCTACCTTTACAATTTAAGGCATGGGAACTGGCCTCTATAGATGTTTAACACTTAAATATCTTTTTGCTTCATTTTGCATTCTATACGTGGAACAACTCCTTTCTTCTAGCAATCAATATCCTATTGATCAGACTTACAAGAGCTGTGCAGATCTTCGCAAGACATGGGATTAAATGGGGGGGACGGGAGGAAGGTTATTACTTTCAGCCAATGAGGGAAGCTGAGGAAGCAAAGATCATATGTACAGCAGAATATATATATATATATATATATATATATATAATATATATATATATATATATATATATATATATATATATATATATATATATATATTCTGAGCCATGATCAGCGCAGTTGTCAAAAATTAGTGTCTTCAATAGGAAATGAAGAGCTTGCCATGGGCTAAATTGTAAAGTCTTTTTAGTCAAAATAGACAGCTCATTTATCAGATGGGAGCAATGCACTATACAGAGATCAGCTTGAGAATATCCATCACTATGAGCCAGTAGCTCATAGAACTCTCACACAATAAGCTGGGATGTTGGGATGTGTAGTCTATCCAGAGCTTGAGAGCAACAAGTTAGCAGTCCTTATGCAGAGTCCTTATGTCCCTCTTGAACAGTTACTTTTGTATAAATGTGCCATTTCTGTATGATTTAAATAAAAACTGTGAGGTTGGCAATGCAACCAGCATAGAACATTTGAATTGCAAGCATGTATTTAGGCATTTTTAGAGGAAATTGGTAGCTATCAACGCAGCACAGGAGAAAGTGAAATTGTTAAATAGAAGATCATCTGGGGGTTTATTGTTTTCCCAAACAGATGGAATGAATGGATTTCCAGCAACAGACAGGGATTTTCATTTGCATTGCCAATTAGGATGCCTTGCTGTCACGTTACCCCTACATGTGATGAGGTAGCCAATGCCGTCTGTCTATGTGCCTCTGGGCCAGCGCACAGTTCTGTTATTGCTTCTGTGGGACCAGTGATAATAAACCTTGTACATCAGTATCTGGGTCTGTATAACCATTTATGCCAATTCCCCCCAATAAACCAGTTACCCAGATGTTAACTGGCACTATTCGCACCGACACAAGTGGACAAAGTGCACAGAAGCACATCTTTGACACAAATAAACTTAACCAGCCCAAATGTAAAAGGTAACTGCCATGTCATTGTACATTTCCCACCTTGATACGAAAAATATCCAAAATGGCAGAGATTTCTCTAAAAATCCCCATAGTGCTCTGTTGTAAATCAAAGAGAACCCAAATGCACTCTTACCTGGAGGGGAGCTCAGGCTGGGCACTTGGAAAGTATGCTGCAGTGCTTCACAAGGCACAGAAAGGTTCAGCTTTCCCTGAATCTGTTTTTTAATACATCATCCCCAACGGAACTTACATAAATCCCTACCTGCGCCTAGGTATGTAAATCGGAATTACTGAGCTGCTGATTAATCTGTCAGCACTGAAAAAGGGATACCCAACTGAGTCTTTGATTAACCTGCCTGTGCTCAAGCAGAGATCAGTGCTGAATCATAATCACAAGCCTATTAGTGTACTGTGTATTGAAGGCTGCAGCTGAGAAATGCTTCTGTAGCAGTAACTGCAGCAATTACCGGTATCCACTATCTCTTTAGGACTGCCAGAAGACACATTATGCTGTGCCGTATTGCTCTCCTTCATACATGTATTTTTTTATTAAGGAGTTTCCAAATAGCTAGCACATGAAAGGTTGGCTAACCTGGGCCACATTTATTCAGTCCCTATGGGGCTAACCCTTGTTAAATATATCAAGCCTTTTATTATGAAAAAATAAAAATAATTCAATCCTGCTGTCCTGGATGGAATTTCACTAATGGCAGAGCTATTGTTTTTTTCCATTTAGTTGGCAGAAGAGATATGACTCAAATAGTACGAATAACTGAAAAGGAATGTGGTATTAAACAGCTCAGCCCTGGAGAAATAAAGGATCCATGGCTATGCATCTCATTCGTAAGATCTCCTGCCCAGATTGTCCCTTCACTAATATTTCTTTATCTGCCACTGACAGAAAATATGTGATTGCAACTCTCTCCGTCACCACAAAATCTACAGCAAAGGGGAGTGTGGAACGATTCATTTGATGCTTAAAAAGATTATGTGGTTTGCATTCATGTATCGTACACACTGAGCTGCACCTCTCTTTCCTTTTCATGTGAATGCCTTTAGGCACGGAGTGCTCCAGAGACATAAGTAAAATCTACACCATCTTTTCATTCTCTAACGACACAGGTACCTGGGTATTTTGCAAAGTACTCTCTCTTCTGCTGAGTGGACAGTCACACTCAGCTTTTCCTGCAGCTGGAGAGGAGTTATGTGACCCTTCTCACACCCCTAATCCCTAATCTTGAAAACACTTATCTTCCTTGTAGCAGTTTCTGCTTGTCAGTGCAATATGTGAGATAGGTGGATGGATAATTACATTTGTATAGAGCCATCAATATATGACAATTTACAGCAATGCTTTCCAACATCTGTGGTACCGAGGGCCAGAATTTTTCTGCCCTACATGGTGGAGAGCCGATAATGGAAGCCAGTGTTATCCACTCCCTGTTTTAAACCACACCCACTGTAAACCACACCCATGTTACCACAGGATCATGTCCATATTAATGGTTGTAGCACACCAAAAAACCAAATGATTGGTGCTCACTGCAGGGATATCACTCACCACTCATATGTGAAAAAGTTAAGTCATATTAAGAAATACCCTTATGCCTCATCCTCCCCTGTGGATAATAGAGCACCCCCAGCAAATGATTAAACAACTTAGGGGCCCCTAACAACAATTTTCAAATGCTATTTTCAAATCCCACAAGTAGAGCTTAGGACAGGCAGAGTATGGCATACCAAGGGAGCATAGGGAATGCAGACTATTGCACACATGGAGCGTAGGGCAATCTCAGCATGGCACACACAGGGAGCATAGGGCAGGCAGAGTATGGCACACACAGGGAGTATAGGACTGGCAGAGTATGGGATACACCGAGAGCATAGGGCAGGCACAGTATGGCACACACAAGGAGCATAGGGCAGGCACACCCTGAGAGCATAGGGCATGCAGAGTAATACACACACAGGGAGCATAGGGCATTCTCAGTATGGCACACACAGAGAGCATAGGGAAGGCAGAGTGTGACACACAGGGAGCAAAGGGCAGGCAGAGTATGGCACACACAGGGAGCATAGGGAAGGCAGAACCGAGCAGGAGACAGGGAAACCTAGGTTAAAATAAAAGTCAAAGAAAGGGCTGAATGAGAGAGTGAGAAATGTTAATAATGTGTAGTCTTATCTGCCTTGCACCATAAGTAGTTTATTCACTAGCAGTCAAGACTTTCTCTGTGATGTGATGATTTTTACACAAAATTGAGATGGGTTATATATGTCACAATACAACATGCTGCAAGCTACTGCATTCTCTGAAACTGACCCCTGGCCACATGATCAATGCTTAGTGATGGCTTTTTCATGTTGGGTGGGGCATCTGCTTTCTTTGTAGTCCATGGAATAGCCATAGATTATTACTCATTATTCACTGAAATTGTGACTTCAGCAGGTCATTTTGTATCTTCCAATACTGTAACAAGGTGCAACAAGCCTTGCCCCTATGGTTACCTAATGCACATTATATAAAAGGGGGATGGTATGTACAAAATCATAGCACGTCTCCATTATCTACTGTACAGCATTATTCCTGTCTTTAAACAAGATCACATGTTATTTTGAAGTTCTTCAGAGAAAAAGTGGAGGCAGATCAAAATGAGCAAAGCTGGTCATACACATACTGATAAAATTATGCACAAAAAAAAACTAAGTTTTTTAGTACATGTATGGTAGCCCACAGATCCCAACTAATATCATTGAACTATAGATAATGGTTGGTTCAGGCAGGTTTAACAATCTGTTCTAAAGATGGCCATAGATGTGCAGATTTTATTCTTCATGTCAGTCTGCCAATTTACAACTAACCATTCTGATTATATAGGAAAAAAAAACATATCAATGTTCTGGCCATTAACTGACAGACAGCAATTGCACAAAAGTTATGTCCAACAAATAGTAGTGACTGATTGATATCAGAGATCTTATCGATAGCTGATATACAGTAAATCTTTTAATCTGTTCGATCGACTAAACAACAATCCCCATGGAACGAAAAATGTTGGGACACTCCCCACACGATCAGAAAATTGCACTTATCTTTGTTTTGTATGACTATATCTTTGCATCTTTGGCCAGCTTTATCTTCTACTAAGAGAAGCAACAGCCTCTTTTCCTTTCCTACTGTTTTAGACATTGCAAAGGTGACCATACCATGTCCCATCTTATATATCTGTCCTTAAGCCCTTGGGTCAATTAGTTAATTTGCATAAGTGGTTGGCCCATTCATGCCTGATAATTAATAATAATTTGTTTGTAAAGTAGATAAAGAGAACTGTGAGGTTAATAACAGATCAAAGTTGCAGCCTTCTTCTCCCACAGTTTAACTCTCTGTGTTCTTCTTTAATGTAGTTTGGCAGTCTACTAAAATGTGTATTGGTCCAAAATGATCTGATCATACATTATGCATGTGGTTGTATGCAAAAGCTTGCTCCATCAGGAATAAGACTGCTGCTCAGCACTGTTATTCTAGACATGTGACAGGGGAACAGCTAAGATGGAGGATCTGTCTGTATCACAGTTGCTCACTAGGGCTAAAGTAAAAAATTAGACAAAAAAAGTTTACTTTCCCTTTAATCACTGAAAGAAACTCTGACAGTGTTGTGTGTGTTAATCAAAGTTTGTCTTCATCAGCATGATTAGTGCCAGTTGTAGTGCCAGTCATAAGCATTATGAACAGAAAATCAATATTCTGTTTTTTTATTCTTTGGGACTAAGCACTGAAAATGTTTGTGCACCACCACTGCAGGAATTAAATGAAACAACTAATACTAATTAATAGATGCAACGTGCCCTTATTTCTATGCTGCAATATGATACACATCTGAGTGTATTTACTTGTCAGCTTTATAACTTGAATTTTATGTTGTAAATTACTATAAATCGTGAGTCATTCCCTAATGTCATAACTGGCAGTATCCAGAGTACAGAAGAATCAGCAGAGAGGAAGATGGGAAGACACCATAATGCTAATGGTGGCGGTGTCCTGGATGAGCTGAAAATATAAATTGAAGCAATTATAGCAACTTTAGTTCTATGTTTTTAATGTTTTGCTGTACATATATATATATATATATATATATATATATATATATATATATATATAGTCAAACACAAGAGTCCTCTGCACTCAACCCATTATCAATATATTTAAGACAGAGACATTTTGTGCATACTGCTACTAAAAATGCCTTACCCTTTAAACAAAACAGGGATTGTTTGTCCATATATTGCAATATATTTAAGCTGGCCAACTACGTCAAAGTCATCCCATATCTGGCCAGTCCTATGCTCAATTTTATCTGATTCATTAAGAATTCTATTGCTTCATTATACATTTTACAAAGGTACTAGGTTTTACCTGCAACTTACTTGCTGCTTTCAAAGTAAACCTCCATACTCGGCTGCCCTTTTATTAGACACCAGTGGGATCACCTGACTATAGATGGGAAGGGTGGGAGCTACAACATGGAGCTGGTCACTGCTCCTGTATAACTATAACAAACAAGGGAAAGTTGTGCTCACCACTATTTTTTAAAACCATTTTATATCTTAAATATATTGATAATGGGTTGAGTGCAGACTATATTTATTTTGTGGTCACAGCCTCATTGCACCCCCGCCTAATGGTTTTAAAAAATAGTGGTGAGCACAACTTTCCCTTGTTTGTTATAGTTATACAGGAGCAGTGACCAGCTCCATGTTGTAGCTCCCACCCTTCCCAGCTATAGTCAGGTGATCCCACTGGTGTCTAATAAAAGGGCAGCCAAGTATGGAGGTTTACTTTGAAAGCAGCAAGTAAGTTGCAGGTAAAACCTAGTCCCTTTGTAAAATGTATAATGAAGCAATAGAATTCTTAATGAATCAGATAAAATTGAGCATAGGACTGGCCAGATATGGGATGACTTTGACGTAGTTGGCCAGCTTAAATATATTGCAATATATGGACAAACAATCCCTGTTTTGTTTAAAGGGTAAGGCATTTTTTAGTAGCAGTATGCACAAAATGTCGCTGTCTTAAATATATTGATAATGGGTTGAGTGCAGAGGACTCTTGTGTTTGACTATATGTATTTTTTGGTAACAGCCTCATTGCACCCCCGCCTAATGGTTTTAAAAAATAGTGGTGAGCACAACTTTCCCTTTTTCATATATATATATATATATATATATATCCAAAAAGCGGTCCGCACTCTCAGGTCTTACAAATCGCTTATATTTATTTGAAAAGGTTGGCTGACGTTTCGGCCTCCACCGAGGCCTTTCTCAAAGTACAGAAAGATAAAAATGAACATGCTTAAATACAAACATTGGCGCGAAAAAATCCCTAATTGGACTTGACTACTTAGTTACATCATCGCTATGCGTCCAAAAATTAGCATACCCTAACGGATATTTGCTCATTCAGTACTACGTATATACACAACCAATAAAACTACCACACCCCCCTGTTAAAAAATCTGTTAGGATCATTAAAAACATACTTGTAACTGTTTCATGGCAAGGATACAATTTTGCTATTTAGAATCCATACTGGTGTCATAAATAATGTTACAAAGTAAAAACTTGAGTGAAGATTGCAGGTCTAGCAGGAGTACACATACGTTTAAAATACTATAAAAATATAAATAAGCATTTGGGAATCGAAACTAAGGCTGTAATCGAACTAGTTTACAACTAGCTTAAAGGTGGGCGTCCCAAGGGCAGAAAAATATAATAAAACGAAAAATATAACAAGTGCTTCCAGTTACTAAAACATATAAAAAGTGCAATAATAAACGGTGAACAGAAACCAAACATCCCCATATCAATGTGTAGACTACCCTTATTTTATATACAGTAGTACTAATGATGGGTAAACAACTATAATTACTAAGGTGGCTAAACCATAAATAGAAAAAGAAACATAATATTTAAATAAAAAATAAACATATATGTATAAAGAATATATAACTATCCCTCAATATGTGCATAACCCCAAATAAAATCAAAAAATGAAAGCTAATAAAATAAAATTGTCCAATGACCCACTGTCCTGCTTTTAATGGGCGCCCAAAGAAAGGTCAAAGTCCTTACAGTCCATGATGCGCATGAAACATGCGTTTTCACGATGTATGGCTTTGTCGGTGACTACTCCGGAATGCGGTCAACTAACACTTCCCTTAATGGGCCAGACATTCTCCGTTGCCCTTTAAACGTTGTCCCGCTAGGCACATAACGCCGTATCCAGCCTTGTGTGGCCGCGGCTATTGCCTTAATGCTGTTCCGGCTTCGATAGGGCAGACGGCCCTAAATCGTCACACCGCTTGGTCACACTTGTTGGTCCACCGCCTCCAGCGTGTAGCGATCCACCTTAGTGCTGTTCCGGCATCAATTGGAAAGAACGTCCTGGATCATCCCGCCGCTAAATCGCAGGTACTAATCTGCTGTCCCGGCATGCAGCGATAACGCCGCGATACTGCCCTGGCGTGCAGCGATAGCGCCGCAGGAATCAATGTTTCCCGGCATCAACAGCATGGATCGCTCAGCCAATCGTTAGTAGCCACACATCTGAGAATATGTAGGACCCCCATAAGGCCACGACTCATCGATTCTTCCATAGCCGCCTCCTATTAGACCCTTAAGACCTCGAGAGGAAGGGGTGTTGCGTCCCTCCAACACAGGGATTCCATCGTCCATCTCATATTCAGCATTTCATAGGTTAAATAGTCCAAATAGTTCAAATAATCACACGGGTGCCAGGTTTAAAGTAGTAAACATACAAAAACAGCACAGAAACCGGCACTCTCGATAAGGGTTTGAAATGTGCCTGGGTGCAGTGTCCAAAATCAGTATAAAACATATCCAAAAAGCGGTCCGCACTCTCAGGTCTTACAAATCGCTTATATTTATTTGAAAAGGTTGGCTGACGTTTCGGCCTCCACCGAGGCCTTTCTCAAAGTACAGAAAGATAAAATGAACATGCTTAAATACAAACATTGGCGCGAAAAATCCCTAATTGGACTTGACTACTTAGTTACATCATCGCTATGCGTCCAAAAATTAGCATACCCTAACGGATATTTGCTCATTCAGTACTACGTATATACACAACCAATAAAACTACCACACCCCCCTGTTAAAAAATCTGTTAGGATCATTAAAAACATACTTGTAACTGTTTCATGGCAAGGATACAATTTTGCTATTTAGAATCCATACTGGTGTCATAAATAATGTTACAAAGTAAAAACTTGAGTGAAGATTGCAGGTCTAGCAGGAGTACACATACGTTTAAAATACTATAAAAATATAAATAAGCATTTGGGAATCGAAACTAAGGCTGTAATCGAACTAGTTTACAACTAGCTTAAAGGTGGGCGTCCCAAGGGCAGAAAATATAATAAAACGAAAAATATAACAAGTGCTTCCAGTTACTAAAACATATAAAAAGTGCAATAATAAACGGTGAACAGAAACCAAACATCCCCATATCAATGTGTAGACTACCCTTATTTTATATACAGTAGTACTAATGATGGGTAAACAACTATAATTACTAAGGTGGCTAAACCATAAATAGAAAAAAGAAACATAATATTTAAATAAAAATAAACATATATGTATAAAGAATATATAACTATCCCTCAATATGTGCATAACCCCAAATAAAATCAAAAAATGAAAGCTAATAAAATAAAATTGTCCAATGACCCACTGTCCTGCTTTTAATGGGCGCCCAAAGAAAGGTCAAAGTCCTTACAGTCCATGATGCGCATGAAACATGCGTTTTCACGATGTATGGCTTTGTCGGTGACTACTCCGGAATGCGGTCAACTAACACTTCCCTTAATGGGCCAGACATTCTCCGTTGCCCTTTAAACGTTGTCCCGCTAGGCACATAACGCCGTATCCAGCCTTGTGTGGCCGCGGCTATTGCCTTAATGCTGTTCCGGCTTCGATAGGGCAGACGGCCCTAAATCGTCACACCGCTTGGTCACACTTGTTGGTCCACCGCTCCAGCGTGTAGCGATCCACCTTAGTGCTGTTCCGGCATCAATTGGAAAGAACGTCCTGGATCATCCCGCCGCTAAATCGCAGGTACTAATCTGCTGTCCCGGTATGCAGCGATAACGCCGCGATACTGCCCTGGCGTGCAGCGATAGCGCCGCAGGAATCAATGTTTCCCGGCATCAACAGCATGGATCGCTCAGCCAATCGTTAGTAGCCACACATCTGAGAATATGTAGGACCCCCATAAGGCCACGACTCATCGATTCTTCCATAGCCGCCTCCTATTAGACCCTTAAGACCTCGAGAGGAAGGGGTGTTGCGTCCCTCCAACACAGGGATTCCATCGTCCATCTCATATTCAGCATTTCATAGGTTAAATAGTCCAAATAGTTCAAATAATCACACGGGTGCCAGGTTTAAAGTAGTAAACATACAAAAACAGCACAGAAACCGGCACTCTCGATAAGGGTTTGAAATGTGCCTGGGTGCAGTGTCCAAAATCAGTATAAAACATATCCAAAAAGCGGTCCGCACTCTCAGGTCTTACAAATCGCTTATATTTATTTGAAAAGGTTGGCTGACGTTTCGGCCTCCACCGAGGCCTTTCTCAAAGTACAGAAAGATAAAAATGAACATGCTTAAATACAAACATTGGCGCGAAAAAATCCCTAATTGGACTTGACTACTTAGTTACATCATCGCTATGCGTCCAAAAATTAGCATACCCTAACGGATATTTGCTCATTCAGTACTACGTATATACACAACCAATAAAACTACCACACCCCCCTGTTAAAAAATCTGTTAGGATCATTAAAAACATACTTGTAACTGTTTCATGGCAAGGATACAATTTTGCTATTTAGAATCCATACTGGTGTCATAAATAATGTTACAAAGTAAAAACTTGAGTGAAGATTGCAGGTCTAGCAGGAGTACACATACGTTTAAAATACTATAAAAATATAAATAAGCATTTGGGAATCGAAACTAAGGCTGTAATCGAACTAGTTTACAACTAGCTTAAAGGTGGGCGTCCCAAGGGCAGAAAAATATAATAAAACGAAAAATATAACAAGTGCTTCCAGTTACTAAAACATATAAAAAGTGCAATAATAAACGGTGAACAGAAACCAAACATCCCCATATCAATGTGTAGACTACCCTTATTTTATATTTATATTTTGGACACTGCACCCAGGCAAATTTCAAACCCTTATCGAGAGTGCCGGTTTCTGTGCTGTTTTTGTATGTTTACTACTTTAAACCTGGCACCCGTGTGATTATTTGAACTATTTGGACTATTTAACCTATGAAATGCTGAATATGAGATGGACGATGGAATCCCTGTGTTGGAGGGACGCAACACCCCTTCCTCTCGAGGTCTTAAGGGTCTAATAGGAGGCGGCTATGGAAGAATCGATGAGTCGTGGCCTTATGGGGGTCCTACATATTCTCAGATGTGTGGCTACTAACGATTGGCTGAGCGATCCATGCTGTTGATGCCGGGAAACATTGATTCCTGCGGCGCTATCGCTGCACGCCAGGGCAGTATCGCGGCGTTATCGCTGCATGCCGGGACAGCAGATTAGTACCTGCGATTTAGCGGCGGGATGATCCAGGACGTTCTTTCCAATTGATGCCGGAACAGCACTAAGGTGGATCGCTACACGCTGGAGCGGTGGACCAACAAGTGTGACCAAGCGGTGTGACGATTTAGGGCCGTCTGCCCTATCGAAGCCGGAACAGCATTAAGGCAATAGCCGCGGCCACACAAGGCTGGATACGGCGTTATGTGCCTAGCGGGACAACGTTTAAAGGGCAACGGAGAATGTCTGGCCCATTAAGGGAAGTGTTAGTTGACCGCATTCCGGAGTAGTCACCGACAAAGCCATACATCGTGAAAACGCATGTTTCATGCGCATCATGGACTGTAAGGACTTTGACCTTTCTTTGGGCGCCCATTAAAAGCAGGACAGTGGGTCATTGGACAATTTTATTTTATTAGCTTTCATTTTTTGATTTTATTTGGGGTTATGCACATATTGAGGGATAGTTATATATTCTTTATACATATATGTTTATTTTTTATTTAAATATTATGTTTCTTTTTTCTATTTATGGTTTAGCCACCTTAGTAATTATAGTTGTTTACCCATCATTAGTACTACTGTATATAAAATAAGGGTAGTCTACACATTGATATGGGGATGTTTGGTTTCTGTTCACCGTTTATTATTGCACTTTTTATATGTTTTAGTAACTGGAAGCACTTGTTATATTTTTCGTTTATTATATTTTTCTGCCCTTGGGACGCCCACCTTTAAGCTAGTTGTAAACTAGTTCGATTACAGCCTTAGTTTCGATTCCCAAATGCTTATTTATATTTTTATAGTATTTTAAACGTATGTGTACTCCTGCTAGACCTGCAATCTTCACTCAAGTTTTTACTTTGTAACATTATTTATGACACCAGTATGGATTCTAAATAGCAAAATTGTATCCTTGCCATGAAACAGTTACAAGTATGTTTTTAATGATCCTAACAGATTTTTTAACAGGGGGGTGTGGTAGTTTATTGGTTGTGTATATACGTATACTGAATGAGCAAATATCCGTTAGGGTATGCTAATTTTTGGACGCATAGCGATGATGTAACTAAGTAGTCAAGTCCAATTAGGGATTTTTTCGCGCCAATGTTTGTATTTAAGCATGTTCATTTTTATCTTTCTGTACTTTGAGAAAGGCCTCGGTGGAGGCCGAAACGTCAGCCAACCTTTTCAAATAAATATAAGCGATTTGTAAGACCTGAGAGTGCGGACCGCTTTTTGGATATGTTTTATACTGATTTTGGACACTGCACCCAGGCACATTTCAAACCCTTATCGAGAGTGCCGGTTTCTGTGCTGTTTTTGTATGTTTACTACTTTAAACCTGGCACCCGTGTGATTATTTGAACTATTTGGACTATTTAACCTATGAAATGCTGAATATGAGATGGACGATGGAATCCCTGTGTTGGAGGGACGCAACACCCCTTCCTCTCGAGGTCTTAAGGGTCTAATAGGAGGCGGCTATGGAAGAATCGATGAGTCGTGGCCTTATGGGGGTCCTACATATTCTCAGATGTGTGGCTACTAACGATTGGCTGAGCGATCCATGCTGTTGATGCCGGAAACATTGATTCCTGCGGCGCTATCGCTGCACGCCAGGGCAGTATCGCGGCGTTATCGCTGCATGCCGGGGACAGCAGATTAGTACCTGCGATTTAGCGGCGGGATGATCCAGGACGTTCTTTCCAATTGATGCCGGAACAGCACTAAGGTGGATCGCTACACGCTGGAGCGGTGGACCAACAAGTGTGACCAAGCGTGTGACGATTTAGGGCCGTCTGCCCTATCGAAGCCGGAACAGCATTAAGGCAATAGCCGCGGCCACACAAGGCTGGATACGGCGTTATGTGCCTAGCGGGACAACGTTTAAAGGGCAACGGAGAATGTCTGGCCCATTAAGGGAAGTGTTAGTTGACCGCATTCCGGAGTAGTCACCGACAAAGCCATACATCGTGAAAACGCATGTTTCATGCGCATCATGGACTGTAAGGACTTTGACCTTTCTTTGGGCGCCCATTAAAAGCAGGACAGTGGGTCATTGGACAATTTTATTTTATTAGCTTTCATTTTTGACTTTATTTGGGGTTATGCACATATTGAGGGATAGTTATATATTCTTTATACATATATGTTTATTTTTTATTAAATATTATGTTTCTTTTTCTATTTATGGTTTAGCCACCTTAGTAATTATAGTTGTTTACCCATCATTAGTACTACTGTATATAAAATAAGGGTAGTCTACACATTGATATGGGGATGTTTGGTTTCTGTTCACCGTTTATTATTGCACTTTTTATATGTTTTAGTAACTGGAAGCACTTGTTATATTTTTCGTTTTATTATATTTTTCTGCCCTTGGGACGCCCACCTTTAAGCTAGTTGTAAACTAGTTCGATTACAGCCTTAGTTTCGATTCCCAAATGCTTATTTATATTTTTATAGTATTTTAAACGTATGTGTACTCCTGCTAGACCTGCAATCTTCACTCAAGTTTTTACTTTGTAACATTATTTATGACACCAGTATGGATTCTAAATAGCAAAATTGTATCCTTGCCATGAAACAGTTACAAGTATGTTTTTAATGATCCTAACAGATTTTTTAACAGGGGGGTGGTAGTTTTATTGGTTGTGTATATACGTAGTACTGAATGAGCAAATATCCGTTAGGGTATGCTAATTTTTGGACGCATAGCGATGATGTAACTAAGTAGTCAAGTCCAATTAGGGATTTTTTCGCGCCAATGTTTGTATTTAAGCATGTTCATTTTTATCTTTCTGTACTTTGAGAAAGGCCTCGGTGGAGGCCGAAACGTCAGCCAACCTTTTCAAATAAATATAAGCGATTTGTAAGACCTGAGAGTGCGGACCGCTTTTTGGATATGTTTTATACTGATTTTGGACACTGCACCCAGGCACATTTCAAACCCTTATCGAGAGTGCCGGTTTCTGTGCTGTTTTTATATATATATATATATATTCAGATAGAAGAATGAAGCAGCACACGATTCTTTGCAAAAGTGTATATTACAGATATAGCATCAATACAGCGACGTTTCGGGCAAGCTATATGCCCTTTATCAAGCCATAATAAAATGAGCATTATACAAGTGATTTTTAAAGCAACACACAGGAAATGACTTCATAATTTGCATAATGGTTAGTCCACATCCATCACCATTTCATTTTAACCCTATACGCGTTTTCAGTGGATTTAAAGGAATAGAAATAAATCATAGTCCCTATTGAGACCTGAGGGATATAGAGATCCAAGTTTTTTAATCCACCACACCTCTCTCTGTTTCAGTTTTAATTCTCTATCACCCCCTCTTTTCAGAGGCGGTATTGTTTCCAACACCATAAATTTCAATTGGTCTGCAGTGTGTCCTTTTTCTAGAAAATGTTTGGATACAGGTAAGGACATATTACCTAGATTGATGCTGGAACGATGCTGAGAGATACGTGATTTGACCATCTGTGTGGTCTCACCTATATAGATGAGGCCACACGGACATATCAGCACATATATCGCAAATTTAGAGATGCAGGTAAAGTAGCCTCGTAATTGTACTGTGTAACCAGTCTGGGGGTGTATAAACTCCTTGTTTTTCAAAACGAAAGGGCATTGTGCGCATCCTAAACAGGGAAACATCCCCTTGGATCTGCCTCCCAAGAATGTTCTGTCAATTGTTTTAATTTTAGTTTTCATCTGGGTTGAAGTAACCTGTGCTCCTATAGTTTTTCCTTTGCGATAGGATATAAGTGGCATCATCTTAAATTCTTGTATCATAGGGTATGCATTTTGTAGTAAATACCAATGTTTGCGTAATACTTTGCCTATTGTTTCGCTATCCGTATGGAATTGGGTGACAAACGGTATCCTGTTTGACTGTTTTTTCTTAATTTGAGGGTATTCTACCCTATGTTGGGCCTGTTGTATCGTTTTTTCTGGATAACCTCTATCCCTAAATTTTTGGCACATGGTTTGTCTCTGAACACCTCTTTCTTTGGAGTCACTGACTAATCTTTGTACCCTAGATAACTGGCTGATAGGGATCGATTTTTTTATATGTGGTGGATGGTAGCTCGTGTAGTGTAAAATTTGATTCCTGTCTGTAGGTTTGGAAAATAACGAAGTATGTAGGAGGCCACACTGGTCCTTATATATCAGAACATCAAGGAAATTAATTTTGTGAAGATCAAATATTAGTGAGAACGAGATAGAGGGATGTACCCCATTAATCCTGTCGTGGAATCGCTGAAGGGAGCCAACGTCACCCCGCCAAACCACAAAGACATCATCGATATATCTCCACCAGGCTAAACAGTGCCTGGTAAAGTCTACATCTAGATATATATGTAGTTCCTCAAGCTTAGCCATGAAGGCATTGGCATAGGCCGGGGCGACATTGGATCCCATCGCCGTCCCACGCAACTGGAGATAGAAGTCATCCCTAAAGGTGAAATAGTTGCAATACAGTATGATCTCCAACAATTGTTGAAAAAATTCAATTTGCTGTTCAGAATAGTGGGCCCTTTCTCTAAGTATCCACTCACATGCTAACAATCCATCTCGGTGTGGGATAGATGTATATAAACTGGCCACATCAAGGGTGGCCAGTATTATATTTTCATCCCCCATTTCACCCAATGTGTTTAGCTTTTGTAGAAAGTGACCAGTATCCCTGATATATGAGGGTACCAATTGTATCAATGGGCTCAGTATTTTGTCCAGCATAACTGCTAATGGGCAAAAGACTGAGCCGATCCCTGCTACTATCGGTCGGCCCGGAGGACTGACCGGATTTTTGTGTATTTTCGGCAAACAATATAGTGTCGGTGTCACAGGATTTTTTACAGTCAGAAATTGTCTCAATTTTTCTGAAATTACCCCTTCCTTGACCAAGTCATCTAACACAGTTTTGATCTTACGTATAATACTCAAAAGTGGGTCATGTGATAAAGGTTTATACACCTCCTGATCAGCAAGTTGACTCTCTATCTCTGAGATGTAATAAGGAGTATCCATGATAACTATTGCACCCCCCTTATCAGAGGGCTTTATAGTAATATCGGTTCTTAACGATAGTGCTTTCAGAGCATCTTTTTGTAATTTAGTTAAGTTATGTGTCACATTTGAGGAATTAACCCCCACCTGACATATATCTTTAATGTCTGATGTGATGTTACTTATATATGTTTCCACAGCAGCGTATGTAGTAGGAGGAACATACACACTTTTGCTGTGTAAACCAAAAGTAGAAATGTCCAAACAGTTAGTGTCTTCCCCAACATGCAAAGGTTCTTGTGGTTTTAAATTAAAGTGTACTTTAAGTCGCAAAGTTCGAAAAAATCTATATAGATCTATATCCAATTGGAGTGGATCAACTGATTGATCCGGACAGAAATTCAAACCCAATCTCAACACAGATTCCTCTGTGGATGACAGACTTTTAGAGGAAATGTTGTAAATTATTTGCTTATTGTCCTCTTGTTGCAGACTCGTTGTGGCCGTCTGTGTATGTCTCCTGTGCCTGACGCCTCCCCTTCTCCAGGGTCTCCTTGTCCTTTCTTTGGGGATTTCTCTAAAAAATCAGCTCCCTGATTTTTATCTTGTATGGTGTTAGATCTTGTTTCCCCTCTTGGTGCGGATATGTGCCTTTTATTATCAAAATGAAAATGAGACGTCTTCTCTCTCCCAGTGCCCATCCAAGCATATACATGACCCTTCTGGTAATCAGAACAATCTCTATCGAATTTGGAGCGCTTCTGTCGCTCACCCTCCTTACGATATTGTTCTAATTTGGCATCTAATTGGTCATGCACCTGTGTCAGTTCCTCTATAGAACTACACTGTTGTAGTTCAGCATCAATTTTGGTAATATCTTGTCAGGGGTGCTTCGCCAATGAGGCGAGTTGAGGCTGTCGCCTCAGGCGGCAGCGCCCCACTAGGTACCAGGGGCAGCAAAAATGCTGCTCCTGGTACTTTAAGAGTGAATTTCCAGGGGAGGGGGGGCAGCAGCAACTGCTGCTGCCTCAGGTGGCAGAGGGGCCAGGATCGCCCCTGTATCTTGTTGTACTTGGTCCAATTCCTTATTAATAAAATCTAGTGTAAGGAGCATGATGTCTTTGGAACACGTGTCAATAATCTGCTTAAACTGGGTGCAGAAATCAGTGTTGGACGCAAATAATGTAGGACGCAAACTTACTCTGAGTCCGCGTGGTATCCAGGCCCTCTTATGGTACTCCGCAAGCGTCAGTCCATGTAATTCTAGATCCACTGCTCTTTTGCGTAGAGTCTCCAACTGGCGCCGGGTGTTTGCCACGGTCGGGATCTGTAGAAACTCAACGGGTCCGGTGAAGTGTGACAGGATGCGCGTCACTTCCGCTTCCGTATAAGCTGAAGCTCCTTGATGCGTTCCAGCGTGGTTCTCCATTATCGGTAATGTAAGTAAGTTTGCCAATATGCCTCAATGAGGCTGTATATGAGGTGCACGTAAGCCACGGCTTATCAATATATAGTATCGAAATGTGCCCCAGCACTCTCAGTAGTGTAGTCAGCGTTAACCTCGGTGCACGCTCCTGTGGGGGACCCCGTCACGTCCCCACTAGAAATATTCAGATAGAAGAATGAAGCAGCACACGATTCTTTGCAAAAGTGTATATTACAGATATAGCATCAATACAGCGACGTTTCGGGCAAGCTATATGCCCTTTATCAAGCCATAATAAAATGAGCATTATACAAGTGATTTTTAAAAGCAACACACAGGAAATGACTTCATAATTTGCATAATGGTTAGTCCACATCCATCACCATTTCATTTTAACCCTATACGCGTTTTCAGTGGATTTAAAGGAATAGAAATAAATCATAGTCCCTATTGAGACCTGAGGGATATAGAGATCCAAGTTTTTTAATCCACCACACCTCTCTCTGTTTCAGTTTTAATTCTCTATCACCCCCTCTTTTCAGAGGCGGTATTGTTTCCAACACCATAAATTTCAATTGGTCTGCAGTGTGTCCTTTTTCTAGAAAATGTTTGGATACAGGTAAGGACATATTACCTAGATTGATGCTGGAACGATGCTGAGAGATACGTGATTTGACCATCTGTGTGGTCTCACCTATATAGATGAGGCCACACGGACATATCAGCACATATGTCGCAAATTTAGAGATGCAGGTAAAGTATATATATATAATTATCCTAATAGTTTGTAAATAATACCATGTTGAAACTCTGCCAAGTGCAGGAAGAGAATCTCTTATCCAGAAAACAGAGTGCTCCAAATTACAGCAAGGCCATCTTTCCCACAGAATCCATTTTAAGCAAATAAATCTAATTGTTTTTAATGATTTCCTTTTACTCTGATAAAACAGTAGCCTGTACTTGATGGTAACTAGGGCGCATGAATGCATATTTATGGCAAAACAATATCAGGTTTGTTTAATGTTTAAAACATTTTTTTACTAGACTTGAGTTGATTCAAATCACTATAAGATTCTGCTTTATCTGGGAAAACCCAAGTCCCAAGCATTCCAAATAATAGACCTCTGAAGTCTGAATTAAAGGAATTGTTCAGTGTGTAAAAATAAAAACTGGGTAAATAAGACAGGCTGTGCAAAATAAAAAATGTTTCTAATATAGTTAGTTAGCCAAAAATGTAATGTATAAAGACTGGAGTGACTGGATGTGTAACATAATAGCCAGAACACTACTTCCTGCTTTTCAGCTCTCATGGTTTACACTGACTGTTTACCCTGGTTACCAGGCAGTAACCGATCAGAGACTTGAGGGGAGACCACATGGGTCATATCTGTTGCTTTTGAATCTGAGCTGAATGCGGAGGATCAATTGCAAACTCACTGAACAGTTATCTACCATGTGGCCCCCTTCAAGTCGCTGATAAGCTCAGAGTTAGAGAGCTGAAAAGCAGGAAGTAGTGTTCTGGCTATTATGTAACACACCAATTCACTCCAGCCTTTATACATTACATTTTTGTTTAACTAACTATATAGCAAGGTAACACACATACTCAGGGCCGGGCCAGATGGGCCGGGCGCCCCAGGCAAGTGGTCAGCTGTGTCGCCCCCTTCACTGTGCACGAGCATAAGTGACTGTGCGCATACTTAAGTGCATGCTTTCGCGCTGGAAGCAGTCTCACACGCCACCCTGCTGTAAGATAGGCGTATGCGCACATAGGCCAGGACGCACGCAACCCTGTCAGATAGGCGCATGCACGCACGCGTACATGGAACAAAACGGTAGACTGGACAGGGGTAGGCAGCACTTAAAGGTACGTGCCGGGCGCCCCCCAAGCTTTGCGCCCTAGGCACGTGCCTACTCTGCCTACCCCTAGTTCCGGCCCTGCATATACTTGCTAGGCTACATCAGCCAATGAACAGAGAGCTGTTTCTTTTCCTCCCACACTTCTTCCTGTTCCAGTCAGTCAGAGATTGCATATTTTTCCAGTCAGTTGATTAGAGAGTGACATCACAAAATGGTGGTTCACAATAAAAAATGTAAAGGGCAACAGGAAAAAATTATGTAAAATCCGGGAAAATGTAAAATCAGGGAAATGTGTTAAAGTAACTTTTTCTTCAAGTACTGAAAGGATATAAGCACAGGAGTCTGTTTTACTTTGGGATACAATATTCACTGTGTTAATAACAAGGGTTAAACATTGCAGTATTAATGTTACACTATGGGGGGCATGTGCAAGACTCTCTGTCAGTCACATACACAACCTAAAGCAATAAGTGATTGGTGCAGGACTGTATAAGGGGCAAACTAATTGGAATTAATAATTTACAGGCAGAACTGTGGCAAAATAAACACTTGGTTAGTATTTTAAACATCTTTATTTCGCAAATAATAACATTCATAGAGGGAAAAAAGCAGCTTGGGGTAATTCAGGACAAAATTGTGATGTAAAATCCGGGAAAACATTACTTAAAATCAGGGAAATGCACCCATGGAAATGCATTATAAATTGGTGGGACCACAAATGAAAAATGTAAAATGCGGGAAAACTTAAAATTAGATTACTTAAAATCAAGGTTTCACTGTATATATACTTATATGTGTTTGCTAGTTTGGTTTGCTCACCAAGCCCCTTCTGCTGGTTTAATCTTTTGCCGTCCACTGTAAATAAACAAGTAGGAGGGGAAGCAGCTGCATTAAACCCCACACAACAGGTCCCCCGAAGTTCTTTTAGTAGTTATTTTACTAGTTACGCCACCACCTGCAGTAAAGCACATAGCAGGACTACAGTATTCCTAAATCGGCATAAATTCATACAGGGTCGGACTGGGCCGCCGGGGCACCGGGAAAATACCCGGTGGGCCCCAGCCTTTGGGGGCCCCTAGCCCCTTTACTTAATGCGACAAGCGATAGCGTGATAAAATAATTTATTATGTACCGTGTGGTGCAGAGTCAGTAAAATCAGAATCGCACCGGTAATTGGCAGTGGGCCCACTGTCTCCGGCTAATAGCGTCCCCTTCGTTAAGCAGCTAGTGTCCATCACTAGCTGCTTCACTTCCGCCCATAGTGCCTGCCAGTACTGATTGGAGCAGGCTGGAGCCGAGGCTGCTGCTGCGTGAGGACATGCGGTGCTATAATTTGCTATTGGCTGCACCCACTGTCTGTGCCTGCACGTTAATTTTACGTTTCAGGCAGGAGGCAGCCAACGTAAACCCCTGACGTGCAAACCTTTTGTGCTGCAATACAGCCCTGGGCATCAGATCGTGATTCAGTTGCAATCACTAATGTAAAGCCCTCAAGTGCATACTGAGTTTGACGGGGACGCATCCCAGAGCCAGGCTGTGTCGGGAGAGAACAGACAGGCTGCAGTACACTAAATCAACTAAGGAAGAGTTGCAGCTATCGGGTTACACAATGAATTTCGTACAGGGCTTTGTTGGTGAGGACATGCTGAAAAGTTTGTTCTGGCAGGGCTAGCCTCCTCACCCCCCCCCCCCCCATGTCTAAGCATGGAGACTACTGGTGGTAAGCAGCTTTAATTACTAGTACTACCTGCCAGTTACAGTGTTCAGTGTTAACTCTTTGCATTCTGGGGGTATTTATAAATTAAATTGCCTCTGTGCCATCATGCTATTTACTCTGGGGGTGTTTATATATGGAATTGCCATTGTACCATTCTGAGATTAATTCTGGGGGTATTTATAAATTGAGTTGTTCTAGGGGTCTTGATACATGAAATTTCTACTGTGCTATCCTGCTTTCTGGGGGGGGGGTATACAGAAAATACAGGTTTCAAGATCTTCGTACAAGTGCACAATCACACTTGTATCTGACAGCAATTTTATACTTATGTGTATCTGTAGGTGGTAAGTCTTCCTATTATTTTACTGGGATCACCTGCTACCCCCAGTATGGGTAGCTGAATGAAGAGACATTTGAATGGTTGTCTGTGAGCCCCTAGGTTTAAAGAGATACTGACACCAGAAATTAAACCTTTTTTTATATCTATCACAATATTGTCTTTGCATACTATCTATAATTTTGCCATAAAGTATTTACAGATGCATTTACATTACCAATCTGATCCCCCATGTTCCTCTCTGAGTAGGCTGCCATATTTTAGCTTCAGCAGTCTGTTAGCATTAGAAACTCTAACTGACATGTTGGGAAAAGCCCGACTCACACATCACTACTGTACTGCTAGAAATATGTGCTCTTGCCTGCTGATGTTTGGGGCTGTGGGTAGGAAATCTTATTGTTGCTGGCTATGGTGGATTTACGTTACCAGGGGCAAGTTTAGGACTTTTTTAGTCATTTATTCACATTCCACTTTAAGAACATACGTATGTGAAGAGGCCAGGGCAGGAAAATAAAATTGGGAAAGCTTTCCCAAAAGATTCATGCAGGAGCTGCATTCTGAAGAAAAAGGGGATAATGAGAGAAAAAATGGTTATTGAAGAATAGGAAAAGTTAAAACAATATGTAAAAATAGAAAGAAATGCTGGAAAAATTGCTTGTTCTTGGGTGTGACTATTCAGTGTTTCTAACCGTGTATATTATACTTGTGGTGCTACCTACAGTATTACTGCCTACTGTGTATCATGCGTGGGGACTCTATTTACTGCAGTGATTTCTGGCATGTCTGGCATTATTGCTGATTATCTAGTTTCTATGGTGATTATTGGCATTTCTGGGGTTAATTACTTATCCATTTCTTCAGTGACTACTAGCATTTGATTTCATTGTATTTAATTTGATTTAATTAGATTTATTGTCCACATTATTGCCCATTCATTCCAAAAATCCTACTTTCCCAATCATCCGGTATCGGTGTGGGGGGGAGGGTGCGGGCCCTTGACATAAAGTTTCCTGGTGGGCCCCAGCCACCCCAGTCCGACACTGAATTCATACATATATCACATCCAGATTGCCCCAAAATCTGTGTAAATACTGTACATGTATGTGCATCAAAAACAGACACTTCTGAGCTGTCGGGTCCCACTTGCTCCCCCCCCCACCACCACCACCACCCGGCTTCTATTGAACAAGCCTAATTTCATAATTCACATGTTGATAGGGTTGCTGTCTTTTCTGGAAAAAAAATACTGTCCTTCCTATATAGTTATCATTTTTCCCTATTAATAACATTGAAATCAATTGGCATTTTTACCGGCCAGGTGGTAACCCTATGTTGATATTGGGACCTTGATTTTTTTCGGTCCCCTGTGGATTAAGTGCTGGAGGCATCAATCATTTTTTAGTTTTTTATAATTTTTATTTCCTTTGCAGTTATCATTCTGGCACCATCTGCCTCAGTGGCAACTACTTGCTGCTAAACATTCCAGTATGAACATAAAGGAAATCCCTGTATTCCCCAAGGCACAAGGAATAGGCTTTACCTGCCCCCCTCCCTGTTTCCTATTGTTTTAACTTGTGTTTTTGAGAGTACATAGATACAGGCACATGTAATGTGAAGCTGCTGCAGCCCCTGTCATTTCCATAAATCAATATATAATGGTAAATGCACCAGTGGCCTGAGGAGGAGGATGTTGCGAAGAGCAGAATGGGCCTAGTGACAGATTACTTCCCACTCCTATAATCCTCTAGGAGCAGGAGGGTTGGAAAGATAAAATGCAATTAGCAGCACAGAGTCGTTATACCATGTATGTATTTAATGACAAACAAATGAAGCATCTGAAATGTACAATGTCCTGCTGTCATCAAATCGCATGCTGTTCAATGTAATCTGTATATGAGCGCACGTAACCAGGGCACAGTTACCCAGTGGAGTAATTAAACAGTGTCGGGACCCCCAATGATAAAACTTTTTAGGGTAAGGCCAGACGAGGAGATTCGGGGAGATTTTGTCGCCTGGCGACTTATCGCCACGTCTTTTGCGCGACTATCTCCCCGAACTGCCTCAGCGTCTTTTCCCCATAGGCTACAGCGCAAAATCGCCTGCGCTAATGCACACGCGGCGATGCGTTTTCAATAGTCGCCCAAAGTTGCCTGAGGCATCGCCGCGTGTGCATTAGCGCAGACGATTTTGCGCTGTAGCCTATGGGAAAAAGACGCTGAGGCAGTTCGGGGAGATAGTCGCGCAAAAGACGTGGCGATAAGTCGCCAGGCGACAAAATCTCCCCGAATCTCCTTGTCTGGCCTTACCCTTAGGGGCCCAGTACAAATAATGAACAATCCCCACCCCCCGCTGTTTGCTCCCAACTCTTCACCCACTCGTCCAGGCCCGAACTGGCAATAAGGGTTGCCACCATTTCTGGAAAAAAATACCAGCCTTCCTATATATTTATCTTTTTTTCCCTATTAATAACATTGGGATCAACCATTATTTTTACCAGCCAGGCCGGTAAAATACCAGCCAGGTGGCAACCCTACTGGCAATCTGAGGGTTCTGGCAAATGCCAGAGGGGCTGCTGTAAATTGCCATAGACAGTCGCTATTTATTGGGCTGGTGGGGGCTGTTTGGGCCTCTATGTACCTGAAATGCCAGGGCCTATTTTAATTCTCAGTCCGGACCTGCCTAGGGGTAGAAGACCTTGCAGTTGCCTGGTAAAGCCCTAATTAAAAAGCTGTTTTAATAAATTGTGATACAATAAATAACATTACAAATACCATGGTGTCCCTAATTAAATATATATAAGCTCAGGAGCAAGGGTACTCAGTCTGTTGCTAAACTACAACTACAGGTCAGAGGAAGGCAGCAGGGGATTTTGGGAATGATTTCCCTAACAGCTGGAGGGACACAGGTTGTGTGATTGTCCACTAAATGAGTTTCTCTTTAATCCTCACACCCTGATCAACCTGATCTCCACCTGTGGCGGCCCCAGAGGGGACTGGGACGAAAGGGAGTGTCTTTCTTTTCACATTAAAGATGGAGACAAGGAATAGGTGTAACGGGGCAGGCTTTACAAGACAGCACACTAGTGGAGCGCCATTAGGCGCACATAGTAACGGTTGTACTAGGAAGTGAAAAATAAAGGCGGGCTCTGGCGTGCAGCCTTTCCTTGCGGCCCTGCTGTCTGACAGCATCACTTTCTCCAATGTGACAGGTTGAGTGCGCAGGCGCGTGGGCGCGGCCGGGGGCCTTTAATGAGTGAAACAATGCGGTGGAAACTGCACGGCAGCGCTTTGTGGCTACCCTGTTCTCTACAGCGAGAATAACTGTCACTCAGCTGCCATGTTAAACCTCAGTTACAGCTTTGCTCCTTCAGCCCCTGTGGGCGTATTTGCAACAGGAATTTGTTCACCTCCTTTCACACAGACAAACAGCTGCTAATGGCACTTGTCCTGCTGTCACTGGCAGGGATACCCCTCCTTTAAATGTATTTCCCAGTCACACTGTGTAAGCTCCTCATAGGTACATACTGATTTATTTATTTTTATCCTGTATGGATGTGAATATCCTTTCCAGTAAAGGGCCCACTGTAGTGGAATGCATACATTTGCTTTGTTGTTTACATGTGGAATGTCTAAAGCCGGCCATAGACGCAAAATCATCGTACGATCGGACTTTCCCATCTCCCGACCTGCCACTAACCATTCCGATCAAATAAAGTACAAAAGAACAGATCAGCTGATGTTCTGCCCCTGACAGCAATCGAACAAACGTTATGTACGACCAAAGCTGGTGACAGTCTCCCTCTGAAAATGGTACGATTGGCAATACATGCAGAGATATTACCCGCAGCCGACAGAAATCTTTTAACCTGTCCGATCGACCAAACGACGATCTCCGCCGGACGAAAATTGTCGGGGCTCTCCACACACGGTCTGAAAATCGTACATCAGATCTTTGCGTCTACGGCCAGCTTTAGAGTTGCTTTGGATCAATTTTATTTCCTAACACAGCGTCCATTGACTACAGGAGCTGCTGTATTTCTAATTACTGGCAATAAATGCAGCAGCGGCCTATAAAGTGAAGCACAGGGATAGCAAAATTTCACAGGAAAGGCAAGCACTTCACCACTTCTTGCTGTGCAAATAATTCTTTATTTTAGGCAGTTTTACCACTCCAAGTACAGAACAACGTTTCAGGGGTTTTGCACCTCCCTTCGTCAGGTTACACAAAAGAGCCAAATTAAACTAATTGGGCTCACTTGTGTAAACTGACTAATTGGGCTCACTTGTGTAACCCGATGAAGGGAGGTGCAAAACCCTCCAAAAGGTTGTTCTGTACTTGGAGTGGTATAACTGGCTAAAATAAAGGATTATTTGCACAGCAAGAAGTGTTGAAGTGCTTGCCTTTACTGTGAAATTTTGGTTAATGTTGACGTGGCCATATGTCTAAGGCAGGGGTACCCAACGTTTTTAACCCGTGAGCAACATTCAGATGTAAAAAGAGCTGGAGAGCAAGCAAAAAAAAAGTTCCTGGATTGCCAAATAAGGGCTTTGATTGGCTATTTGGTATCCCCCTTTGTGGACTGGCAGCCTACGGAAGACTCTGTTTGGCAGAACATCTGGTTCCAAGCCTGGAATTCAAAAATAAGCCCCTGCTTTGAGGCCACTGGGAGCAACATCCAAGGGGTTGGGGAGCAACATGTTGCTCACAAGCTACTGGTTGGGGATCACTGGTCTAAGGAATAGCACCACCGTTTGCAACAACAACTAAAGAGTGTAAGTAATGCTCCCCATATCTCTTATTTGTCATTGGAAAGCACAGGGATAGGCAACTCCTTTCAGCACCATAGACAGCTCTGCTATACTGCTCCTAATCCTGCAGCCACCCCCACACATGCACAACACTCTACAAGCCTCTATAGAGCACATTGAAAGATATATAAATTACATAGATAGACATATAATTGATATGATAGATAGCGATAGATATATTATAGATAAATAGATAGCGATAGGTAAATAGATAGATGGGTGAAACATAGCATGCTGTAAGAATGAGAAGAGCCCTGAGAAAGAGCATAATGGTGACCTATAATACACATATAGTATTCATTAAGCTGCTTTTGAACTACAACTTCCAGCATCCCCAAAATGCACATTGTAGCCTTGCCCACAGTCCCCTTTTCCTATTACCCAAATCCTTTTGGTATATTTCATCTCCTATGGACTGTACTATTGCAAGAGAAGGGGGAGGGGTTTTTTTTTTTGCTTATAGAATCTTTCCAATTAAACTGCATGGCTCAGTATTGTTTCAAAATCCTACTGGTAGATCAATATTTAATGCTTAGAGATTGAAGCTCCAGATGAGTCATATCAGGGGACCGCCGTAGCCAATCTGCTTGAGCAAAGGTCTGCTAATTATTCATGGGCTCCTGCCTCTTGCTCTTTCTTTTGCTCAGCCCCACTCTGCTGACTCAGTGCCTTATTCAGTCTTTTCTCCCTCTCCACTGCTGTAGCTGGTTTCTTCACATTCACAGCTCCTGAGCATCTCTTCCCAGCACCATGGCTAAAACAGCAATAGGTAAGAGCCACATGCTGATATCCTTCAGATACAGCTTCCTTTGTCTTTGTCTATTGCATTGGTGGGGAAACACCAGACAGGCAACCTTGCAAATCTGAAATCACTGCTGACATTTCATTTAAATGATCTTTGAAACAGAAAGATGCACTGAATCTGATCTATGTCTGTATGACAATTTCTGTTTGCCATCTCCAATTTACTCATGTATAATAATAGTGTTTCTTTCTTTTTACTGATGATACATAAATTCCCAGCATGTGAGTGTATAAAACTGTGTCCAATTAATCTACATGCATCTTTATTGTGTTATTATACCCTTTGCAAGAATCCTTGTATGGATGAGCAGGGCACGCCCAGTGCATTGATTTTCAATCCTAAATTGCAATCAAATGAATATTCTAATAAACCCCCTTTGTATGCTGTTTTATGCTGTTAAACAGCTTATACATGTTTCTGATGTGGGGAGTCATATCTTTGTTATTTTGTGATTATTTTTTGCCATTAGACCTTGCACAATGTGCAATACCTGCACTGCTATCTGGAGCCCACTACAGCACAATGCAGACAGACCCCACCCTGTTTCCTGCTATTTTTTGTTCACAGTCATCTTAGAATCTCATATGCATGGAGGCTGTATATGTCAGCACGAGACACATCCCAGAGGATATTACACATATTACATCTTGTTTTATTCCCTATTTATTTATCCTGCTGATAAATCAGTTCATTTCTTCCTATTTAACTCATACTTTGTTATAAAATGTATATTAATTAATAATCATATTCAAACTAATTATATCATTTTTTTTATTCTGCACATTTTTAAATAAAAAAGAGCAAACACGGATAATTGTATCCGAGGGCTTAAATAGCTATTGAACTGCTCTATGCTGTGCCTACATCAAATTCATGTTTTAAATCTTTCTAAATAGTTTAGCTAAGATGTATAACGTGACAATTTAGATTTTATATTCATCTAGTACCCCTGCTAGGGTTTCAAATCAGGAGGTATTTTGATAGGTGAGTCTTTTTTCATTGCAGTATTGTGGGTAATTGATTAACATCCATGGCATCCTCCCATTTGCTTGGAAGGGTTCACAGAACAGACTGCAATTTCAAGCTGACTGTAGTCAACAAGGAAAAGCAATGCCGTGCAATGACGTGCTTTCTAATATACAGCAATATTCATCAAATTCATGGCAGTTTCAGCTTCATCTTGCAGGATCATATGCCCAATTATGTCTAAACAAGTCTCTTTGGTAGTTTCTAAACGCATCAGTTCCCAACACAGGGCAATGCCTTGTGACACACGCAGTATATATTATATATATATATATATATATATATATATATATATATATATATATATTTATATTTAGAGAGAGAGAGAGAGAGAGGGAGAGAGAGAGAGAGAGAGAGAGAGAGAGAGAGAGAGAGAGAGAAACTTGATCTGTGGGATTATGGCCAACCCTGCAGAGCTGGATATAGCATCCCCACCCTATTGCAGCAATCTGGTAATCAGTATTGATAATTCTTAGCCAAAGGGAGACTGATGGCTGCAGAAGGCCACTGCTTTGGATGGGAACATGAGTGATCCCCATTCTTTGACTGATGGGTTCACATTTGCTCATTCATAAAGGTGTCATGAACATTTCATCAAGTTGTTTCAAACCACTGAGATTATCACTTGGAGTTAATGATCAGGCACATTATTCCTGCTAATTAGATTATTCCTGCCAACTTTCATTTTCAGCACTAAAATAATTAACAAAATGAAAGCAATGTAATTGAAAATACATCTTACTATGTATAGCAGTCATTCTTTTCCTATGTCAGATAGTTGATTTCTCCTTGGTGTTTTCTAAATGAAAGAGACTGTTTTGCTCCCCCAAAAATATTATAATTACTTTTTATTTTATCTATCCATATATTGTATCTATTGAGACTCTCCATGAGATGGGAGTATGTGCTAATGGTCATTAGTTGTACAAATTCTATGAAAGTTGCTTTTTTTTTTTGCTCTTGGGGGTGATCTTCCTCAGTACCACATGGATGAATCGGGAAAAGTGCTCCATCTTGAGATTAACAGAGAGTGACATCTATGGAAAAATGTAAAGAATGGCTATCACATATTGGAATACAGCTCCTGCCCATCATTCTAAAAGCATTCTTTTGTGAGGCTGAATGTATATATATATATATATATATACATATACATATATATATATATATATATATAAATGATGCTTTTAATAAAAAAAGAATCAACCATACTTGCATATGGAAAATGCATCTTTATGATATAGCATTGTTTTCTTGGATAGGCATAGAGCATCACCCCCTGTGTAGTTTTTTGCACCTTTGTGCTGTTATACGGTGTCTGTATACAGACAATTCCCCAGTTGCTGCTGACACACGTGATTTGATTAAAGCAAACCATGATGTGCCACGCCTTGGTAGACAATGCCCAAAACGGAAAAGCTTTAGAGGACAGCTGCCTTTTTCTGCACCATTTTATAGCAGGGGATATAGCTGAATGAATTGCTGCATTATCTTTTCCTTTTGATTTAAGTAATATATCTTGAATACTAAAAATACATTTATATACAAGAGTCTCACATTGTACTGCAGCTTATATAACTGCAAGGGATGCCACTGTAACTAGTAAATTCCTTCCATCTGTCCTCTGCTATATAGATATGAATGTTTTGGGGAGCAGTTCAGGCAATTCCTGTTTGCCATTACCATTGTTGCATGTGAATGTGCAACTGTATTATTGCACAGGCATTCACCATTGTTAATATTAGCATGGCTGTTTTGTTGTAATACTTTGTCTTACGGGGTAAAAAAAAAATCCTTACTAGAATGACATTTCCAGAGCACACAAAAGCATTTGCATCATATATTACTTTTTATGAAAATGATTTAAGCATTAATGGCATTTAAGGAGATATGTGACTTAATTAAATAAATTGCCCAAGGTATTTTACTAAGATATATTACAAGTATATACTTAATAATGTTTTTTTGGTGACTGTTGTAACCGTTAAGACTAAGAGACTTGCCACACCCCCTAATCCAATAAAATGTGGGCGTTTCCATGCCCACGTGTACAGAAAAAAATATTCTATTGTTCTATGTCAGTGGTCCCCAACCAGTAGCTCGTGAGCAACATGTTTCTCTCCAACCCCTTGGATGTTGCTCCCAGTGGCCTCAAAGCAGATGATAATTTTTTAATTCCAGGCTTGGAGCCAAGTTTTGGTTGTATAAAAACCAGGTGTACTGCCAAACAGAGTCTCAATGTAGGTTGACAATCCACATAGGGGCTACCAAATGGCCAATTACAGCCCTTATTTGGCACCCCAAGAACATTTTTCATGCTAGTGTTGCTCCCCAACTCCTTTTACTTCTGAATGTTGCTCACGGCTTCAAAGGGTTGGGGATCCCTGTTCTATGTTTTTTATTTGTTTTCTATGTGCATCCTTTACCTCCTTTGGGTCAGTTTAGAGACAATGCTTTAAATATCCTCCTCAAATCATTATGACCTACCAAAAATGGGCTTCCATGCTTGTCCAAATGCAAAATAAAAACTTTTCTACCTCCATTTGTTGTGAATTGTATTCCCAGTATTCACACGTAAAATATCTAGTGTAAACTATAATATTTGTAATAGATTAAAAGGATTTGCATTCAGTATTTTTTTTAACTTGAATATCACATTAAGAGGTTTATTTTTATACAGCGTGACCAACCAGAATAATCTGGGTCCACACAGCTGTTGGTAAGATGAGGGCATGGATAGCATAGTACTGAACCTATGGGAGAAGCTGGAATAACAGGTTGGGGCTGTTAGCTAGCGGGTACAATTGGTGTGCTAGATATAGAAAGAGACTATGGTGACAGTAAAATTGTGGCCCTTCAGTTGATGAAGTACAACTCAACAGTGTCTGAAGAGCTGTACATTCAATAGCCATCCATAATATAAATAATGGTGATGGTCCAAAGTTTGGCAGCCTATAGAAGCAAAACAACGGTCTGAGTCTGAGGAAATCCATTTAGGCAAGAACCATATTGGAGCTGTAAACCTAATTTAACAGGCCTGCACACTATGTGCTAAGCAATTAAACTACTTTAATTTTGCCCAACCCTTGAGTGGACAAATCTGGTAAAGCTACACTCATTTGGTAACTATGGAGCTTTACTAGTGGCACCAAAAAGAAAAATTACTAATTTAATGTAAAAGTAATTTCTTGTGGTTCAACGACTAGTTTGTTTTGCAGTGTGCTCAGTCATCTTTTATCTCTTCTCTCAATAAAGCCCCACCTGTTCTTTTGTTCACTGGAGACTTAGTCATACATATTCATGCATCTAAAAGAACTTCCAAATACATATATGCTATCTGGGAATGGTACAAAGCAGGGCCGGCCTTAGGCCTATTGGACCAATTGGGCCCAATTGGGCCCCGCGCCTCTGGGGGCCCCGCACCAGAGGGCAGCACAGGTAATATTTCCCCCAGCACATGATGCTGCCTGGCCTGCCCCCAACTCCTCTCACTCTCTTACCTTGTCTGCCCCTTTCCTTTCTATTTTGTGCCTGTATGCCCTTATTTTCCTAAATACTTGGTGTGTCGGGAGCCAGCAAAACTTTTTCTAGGGGCCCCGCCAACATGGTCCCAATTGGGCCCCACATTTGATAGGACCAGCCCTGGTACAAAGTAACTAAACATTATTGGGCTTATAATCCTGATGGGCAAAGTTCATAGAGCAGATCATCTTGTTTTTCTGCAAACAATTCACCTTTCTTTCCCATTATGCAATTAAATTGATTCCACAACTAGCAAATCTTTGCATTGAATAGTGCACAGGTGGTGCAATTTGCACATGGGCAAGCTGCAGGGGTGCACTTGCACTGTTGTTACTAGCGCAGCATTCATCAGGTGCAAAGTAGAGCACCTGCAAGGAGTATCAGGGGCCCTGTATTTTCCACAACTAAGACATGCAATAAGTGCAGGGAACCCTTGCACCCTAGCACTGAATGCATTTATGTAGAAACACGAGTGGGTGCAAGCATTGACATAGTATCTATGCAGCTGTGACATTATATACAAACTAAGTTTACACAATAGGTTGGTATTTGTGAAATACTGTGACATATTTGGGAAATATTTTGTAAGCAAGGAAGATCTTAAAATGAGGAACTGAAATTTAAACTTTTGAAGATTTTACTTGAAATGAAATAATCCCATAAATAATGCACATACATATCCTATTTCACCATAGCAATTGAAATAAATGTACAGGCCAGCAGAGGTAGAACCCCTTTAATTATTGCTCTTTTATATGCTTCACTGAAGTGTTCCATTTTTCTATCATTGTCATTATCCTTCCAAAACTTTTTTTTATATCTCTCACTGTTTATAATTGTGCTTCCAGAACCCCCTTATGGAATAAAATGCCCTGAGAATGCCAATTAGCAGTAACACATAGCAGCCAATAAGATATTTGATTTTAAACAGGTGACCAGTAAATTCTACCTGCTGATTGGTTGCTGTGGGTCATTGCTCCCGGCCAAACTTAGTGTATTTTATCACATAACCATCATGTGCAGAAGCATATTTTCCCATTGTATGGATCCAGCTGACTGCACACCCCTCAACTCCACTAATGGCAATGGCTTTGATACTGATTTAATTTAGCAAACTGGATGTGCTTTGTATCCCTTTCAGAGGAATGTTTCAGTTCACTAGATGGTCTTTATTTCACAAATAAAGAATAAATATATAGTAAAATATACCATGACTTGTCAAACTAGCAAATATTTTTTAGTTCCAGTGACTCCAAACAAATTGCAGGTCTTCTCTAAGTGATATTGTTTCAGCCTAAAATAAAAGTGATCTGGACTTCTACTGGCTGTTTTGACCCACTCATGAGCTGATTGCTTGACTTATCTGAGTACCAAACTTGACTTGTGACTTCTCAAAGACCACCATGAGTTGGCACAACAGTCTTTACAGGAAACAAACACAGCCACCATGACTCTGTTATCTGCAGTATCAGGGTATGTTGTGGTCTACCAGAAACGACTACTAATCAGTGGTGTATACCTTGTGCCAGTGGAAATATGCACCATTCTCCATATTTAAACGCAATGCTCCTTCTTTGCAAGTTCATGAAGCTTTGGCAGATATATAATTAGTAGGGACTTCAGCAACTTCTGTTCAAGTATTATGATTCAGGGCAATTTATCCCTCTGGAGGAAAATGTAAAGTTTATATAGCCGATATATTATGCAACATCAGGGGTAGATGGTAGAAAATGTGGATTAGAATAAAAACATGCATTGTTTTGGTTCTTATTTTGGCAAATTAATATTTGCAAAGTTTACTCCATTTTTGTTGCCAGTATTTTGCACCATTCAGCTGGTTCTTTATTGCAGACTGGAATTCCCCTCAGTGATGGTGACAGTAAAGCTTGCTTGCTTATTTGCCTTCTCGTTCATGGGTTTTAAAAGGGATGAATTTGATACCAGTGCCTAATTATTGGAACTCAACCATCCATTGGTTACTTTCACTCTTAACGCATGAAGGGAGCATGAAACCAATAACAACAGGAACAGCAAAGAGCATAAATCCGTCGTATAGGTTCTGTACTATAAACTCTCTCAAGCAGTACCATTGGTTTGTGTCATTTCCAATCACTGCTCCTTATCACATAATACTGGAGAAGCTATTGGGCGTGTTCAAGAGAAAATTATACTAATAATTATTGGTTCTTTGTCAATGCTTTTCAAAAGCAGAACCTCATCCATGTTTTTTAGCTGGCATAATGAAAGAAAAGCAATTTTCCAACATACATGAATTATGTCATTATTTAATTACTCATGAATTAATTGAATTTTAAATGCAATTGTGTTTGAAAGCAGTATTTCAATTGAAAACTGTTAATTAAAGAATATAGGAAGTTGGTTAAAATGACATTATACAGTGTTGCTGAATCATATATTATCTCATATTTCATATCTAAGAAAGGTGTAAATGCTTTAAGGTTTAAAAGGTACAGTAAATGTATATAAGAATCCCTTCTCTTGAGTTAGTTCCATGGTATATGGCCAGAATCCTTTCATTGGAATAGAGGCTACATGGTCACCATAAATGGATTCATTTTTTCTCTGCCCTTAGGACACTTTTTGTACTGTTTTAATGTGTGTACAATGTTTAACAAACACATTTGGTAATTTCTTTTAAATATATTATGTACGGCAATACAGGAAAATTGGAGATCTTCTGTGTTGTATGTAGGGTGGGCACCTGGCCGGTATTTTAACGGACTGGCAGGTAAAAATGATGGCTGATCCCAATGTTATTAATAGGGAAAAAAGACAAATATATAGGAAGGCCTGTATTTTTTTCCAGAAAAGGTGGCAACCCTAGTTGTATGACATAGTTTTACATTTAGTGGGACACCAGAAGATATTGCTGCACCAGGTTTTATATTCTAAGCTTGGGAGTTTACCCTTTTTTCCTAAAACATGATAAACAGCTCTGACTGAGGATATTGTATGGCAGTAAATAATTGGCAGGGGAAGGTGTGTTTCCATGAAATCGTGGGAGTGTGAAAGGTTACATTAGAGATAAAAATCTGTTTTTGAATATAAATATGGCAGCCATCTGAAAGCCAGGTTCACATAACCCTATGCTAAATGGGTATTTTCTGAGATGATATGGGTGGCAGCAATTGTACACAAAGTATATGATCCAATGTCTAAGACAATGCACAAATGAAACAATATCGGCAGCGGAAGAAACTGGATTGGAATTGACTACTTATGCCCACTAGGAGGTATAATCTGAAGACCCCCTGAAAGTATGAATGGAAATATGTAGCGCTGGGATACCTTGTGCTCACTATAAGACATTGGAACAGACAATGAATAATACATTTGGCTTATAAATCCAACTGAGATGCTGAAACATCTTGATAATGAGTTGCAGTCACTTTCGTGGCTATTGCAGTGACAATTCCATACATGTCGTTCTGTTGGTTCCTCCACACAGCCTTGTGTCACCTTACATGCAGATTAATTCCATTTCAGCTTCCCTCTGATTTATTGAAAGACCGCATTTAACTAAATACATTTCTCCGGCTGCAAGTTCATTAAATACGTAGGAGTTCCCACTTGAATTATGTCTGTTTCACTCTGGCTGATGAGGGCAGAATAATCAGATTCATGTTCCAGCACCAAGAGCACTTTGTGAAAATAATGAGACTCTGCAGTACAATATCCTAAGATCTTATAAAACATAAAGTTTTATAAGTGACAGAACTGGGTTAACCTGAGGGATTGCTTGCGCAGCCGTGCACAGTATTCCAGACCGAAAATAGATTCTCTGAGTAATTATAAATGGGTAGAGGTGGTAGGGGGTTCATCTACACAAGCTGCCAAACCCGGAGAAATATTTCAGGCAGAAATCCCTTTTAGGGAAAGGCACAAATGTTTTAGTGCTGATTTCCAATAATTATTTGCATGAAACCATATGCATGGCCACATAAACAAATGTATGTGTCTTGAGCAATAATAATGATCTTGCGGCTCTTAATCTGCCATAAAATAAACATACCATTAGTTAGAAAAGAAGTCCCCAGGGATGCAGTGGTAGTTTATCCTCAGTATTAATTTTTTAGCATGGTCTAGACCACTGGAATTTTAAGCCTTGGGTCCCCTGAATTACACCCATAATACACCGTGGGTTACCTTTGTCAATATATTGAATGGTGGGTACACAATTTGTAACTATTTTGGTTTTTGAATAATTTTAATCTTTAAATCAGATTTTTTTTTCAGTCCAATCAGTTTGGCTCTAATGAAGCCTCACAGAGCAACAGTTTTTGGTTGCTGGGGTCAGTGACCCCTAACAAACAGATAACATTTTAAACTGCTAGCTTGGAAAAAGCAGAAGGGGAATGCAAATCATTTAAAAAAAAAATAAAAAAAGATTAGTGAAAAAGTCGCCAAAATAGGCCATTCTTATATTAAAGTAAACTTTATTTGTACTACACCCCGTAATGGTAGGGGTGGTGGAAAAAGTGTTGTATATTCATTACTAGACAAAATCTAATATTTGTTCTTGCACCAAAAATAATGATCATATGCTGGGCATGGTATTATTCTAAAAGTTTTTTTCCCTTCCATTTTTCATACTCATCATTTGTGGTTTTTCATCAACGTGTCGTTATTACAGTAAAACATACAGGCATATGTATACTAAACGTGTACTAAACATGATTTGACAGCCCTTAGGAAATGTATATGACATGTGACTCCCAATATTCTGCATTATCTGGTATCAGAACAATAGCTTTAATACCTAGGCATTGGTATGTTTTCAGTGGTGACACTTTAAATAAAAGATAAATTAGAGAATCCAAATGACACTTTCTTTAATTATTTAAATGACACTCTTTAATGATTTCAGGGAGGGGCTAAAAGGATTTGCTATGCTCTTGAATAATAAATCAGTTCTTCCCCTAAATTATGAATGTGACCTTTGTGTGTGGCTAATAGAGTTTGGCATATCTTGTAGGAGGATTTCTATTATATTATTATATTATTACAACAGCTGAGTTTTAAACACAAAGACTTCATTTGATCTAAATCCTGCCAACCACATGTAAATGAAGTTTGCATTATTTGCCCAATCACTGCTAATTACAGTACAAATCAATTCAACTCAGTTTGCAGTTTATAAAAAAATAAGAATATGGTAATAAAATCTGTCCAAATGGTTCAATCTCTTCAAGCCTACCAGCCTTTCTTATAATTGCAAGTTATTATCTGTATCTGTTTTACTGGACAATAGGGCTAACCAAATTAAGGCGAAAAGAAATGCTGTGAAAATACCAACAGAAAGTGTTTGCAGCCCTATAACAGTTATGATCCATGTCTTCAGCAATGTCTGCAGGAGCGCGCCATCTTGGATCATGTTATCCCATCTTTTGGGTCTCAGGGCACATGCTCAGTGGCAACTGCTGAAAAACTTAAGCTTTAGTGGTCTGATGAGTCCATTGGTTTCTTTACTGATAATTAAAGGGCATGTAAAGGCAAAAAAATAAAATCCAATTTTTACTTTCTTTAATGAAAAAAAGAAACCTATCTCCAATATACTTTAATTAAAAAATGTGTACCGTTTTTAAAAGAAACCTGACTGTATGCAGTGAAATTCTCCCTTCATTTACTGCTGTGGATAGGAATTGTCAGATGGTCCCTAACTGCTGAGCAGGGAAACAATCATACTTATGAACAGCAGGGGGAGCCCCCGCCTTACTTCCCAGCCATGCAGAACTCAAGCAGCTTTGTTTATGACGATCCCTAAGCAGCGCAGACCACACTGAGCATGTGCACAGTCTTAGTCTTGCAAAGATTTTAACAAAGTTACAAGATGGTGACCCCCTGTAGCCAACTTTGAAAGCATTAATTATTTGTTTGATTAGGCTTGTGGTGCAGTAAATTCATGTTTATATTTAGTATACAAAATACATCATTTCTAGATTATTCTATTTTAGACTTTACATGCCGTTAATGTTATTCCAAATAAATTACTAATTAGCCTTGCATTGCAAATTTTCTATAGCATATATACAGTATATTGTGAGGCAGTCCCCAAGCTCAGGCAACTGCCAGCAGCCCACAGAATGTGCACTGAATCAGCAAAAAACAAGATAGGAAACTACTGGGGTACAGACACATGGAGGCCAAATGGTAGTAAAGTAACCCGAAACATAAGGTTTAATGCAAGCCCAATTCCTTGATGAGTTTTAGTTCTCCTTTAAAATAAAATTTATAGTCAGTAAATAGCTGCATTTTATACCATGTATTCTCATGGATCCCTGTGGTGCATATTTTTAATATATTCTTGTGTTCAGTCAGCTGAATATAGTCAGCACAAATGAGTCCACCAGAATAACTGTTCTACTGCCTGGGCTGGCGCTCCTGTGACATAGAAAGGAGATCCTCAAGGGACAAGCTGAGAAATTCTGCTTTTTAGACATGGAAATCCCCACAGGAGAGCCAGAATCACACTCTCTCATGTCGATTCTCAAGCTGGTGTTATTTTAGCGTTTTCACATACAGTCTTGTTAACACTTATCTTAACAGTTAATTTATTTGCATAGGGGGGCTGGGAACCTGCTGTTCAGTTTCAGGAGAAAGCATTACAGGGAAGCTATTGCTTCTTCAAGCAAATCACCTACAAGATAACTATGTCATAATAGAAAATGAGGATTTTTTAAGGAGACAGCCTTCCAAAAAAAACATGTTCTATATATATGCATGTATAATCATATGTAATAGAAAGCTCTCTGTTGGTAGCCTCCTTAAAGGGATACTGTCATGGGAAAAAAAAATCCAAAATGAATCAGTTAATAGTGCTGCTCCAGCAGAATTCTGTACTGAAATCCATTTCTCAAAAGAGCAAACAGATTTTTTTATATTCAGTTTTGAAAGCTGACATGGGGCTAGACATATTGTCAATTTCCCAGCTGCCCCAAGTCATGTGACTTGTGCTCTGATAAACTTCAATCACTCTTTACTGCTGTACTGCAAGTTGGAGTGATATCACCCCCTCCCAGCAGCCAAACAAAAGAACAATGGGAAGATAACCAGATAACAGCTCCCTGACACAAGATAACAGCTGCCTGGTAGATCTAAGAACAGCACTCAATAGTAAAAACCCATGTCCCACTGAGAACATTCAGTTATATTGAGAAGGAAAAACAGCAGCCTGCCACAAAGCATTTCTCTCCTAAAGTGCAGGCACAAGTCACATGACCAGGGCAGCTGGGAAATTGACAAAATGTCTAGCCCCATGTCAGATTTCAAAATTGAATATAAAAAAATCTGTTTGCTCTTTTGAGAAATGGATTTCAGTGCAGAATTCTGCTGGAGCAGCACTATTAACTGATTCATTTTGAAAAAAAAATGATTTCCCATGACAGTATCCCTTTAAACTAACACTCAGCTTACAAAGAATACCATGGTTTTATTATTTGCGATATTTAAACTGTGTATTTAAACTCTCCCATTCGAATTGTGAATTATCTAAACTTAATTTGAATTTTAATTAGAATTTTGAGATTTTTCAAACCTATACCCTGGGAATAACTTGAATTCGACTATTCGCCACCTTTAAACTGCTGAGTTTATGTATAAGTCAATGGGAGAGTTCCAGTGACCAATTGGAAGATGTTATTAGACTTCCAGACATTTGAGGTTTTTTTTGAAGAAAAAACTCAATTCCAGTTTAGTCGAATTCGATTCGAGTTTTCGGGTCAGTAATATTCGTTCGAGTTTTAGATATTTGATTTTATTTGTTAACGAACCCCCCAGTCGAATTTGAGTATATTCGAATTTATTAGAGTTAAAAAAAAAACTCACATGAATTTGAATTTCAACCTTTGATAAATGGGCCTCTTTGTGTTGTATTTCTATTTGATTTTTTTTATCATGATACATTTTTCCAAACCACTGGAACTGTTCCCAGCAGTCCAAAATCGTGAAAGCACAGCAATGACAATTTTCTGAGCTAGTGAATTTTCTACAAACTCCCCAGTTTTGTTGCTGAGCTAAGGAAGCCATACCCATATGGCATGGCCATTATTATTACATTTGCATCTCACACTTTGATACAGTATTGAAGGGGCAACTGGAAGATAAAAAAACACCGCTGCATCAACATTTGTCAAGTGGTGTCCATGCCGGCTGCAACAACTCCTGTCTGCTCCAGCGTTGGCAGCTCATGTATCCAATTAATCACTAGTCAATACATACTACACATTGGATTCCATCTCAAGGCTCACTGAGCTCACGTCAGGTGGCCCAAGCCTTATGTGCATATGCCTCAAAGTATGGGTCTTTGTTTTTGGATTTAGACTGATTAACTTTCTATGAGGTTTATGGCATTAAAAAACATATTGGAATGCACCATACTGGGTTTTTTTGTTTACAAAAAAAAATCACCATCATTTAGCCTCATTAGCCTTAAATCGACCCCTTCTCTGCATCAGCTTCTCCAAATGGTAAGTCCCCACTATGCAAAACAAATTCTGCCATAGGGTAGGGTGCTCCCAACAGACACGATGTTACCTTTCAATGGATTTGTATGGCCCCCCATTGCAACATACAAGGATCTATGTAAGAATGGTGTGCAATTTCAAAAAACGGTCCGCACACACCAATGTTGCAGTCGGGGATTGTACCCCTTTTATTAATGCCACCAACAATCAACGTTTCGGGGGGAACACAGCCTCCCCCGAAACGTTGATTGTTGGTGGCATTAATAAAAGGGGTACAATCCCCGACTGCAACATTGGTGTGTGCGGACCGTTTTTTGAAATTGCACAGCAGTAAGGAGACCGGGCTTGGTCAACGGAGGACCAGCACCACCACGCAGAAAAGTGGAAGGAGGTGTGCGGTAATACAATATTTTATTGCTATGTAAGAATGGTGCCATAAGTTGATCTTTGTCCAGTAACCAAAAACCACCAATCAGATGTTTGCTTATTCTAACCACTCTACACCACTACAAGCTCCGTGCTATTAATCGCACCAATGGAGCAAACATTTGGCAAGTACTAGATAACCACCCAAAAGTAATGGAGGCATGAAGAGGCCAAAGGTTTGAAAACATTTTTTTTTGCTTTGTTCTACCATATTAAGTAAGAATATGTGCTTGCTTTTGAAAACAATCTTTAGACTCTGGATGACTTTTGCCAACACTTCAGCATTATAATTTCAGTTTCTAAAGGCATTTTTTGGTAGATCTTGGATAATGCCATGGTAACAGGCTGTGAGGGAAATGTAGATAAATCAAATCAGTGTGATCACCTTCTTACACCATCTGTCACCCCTCATTGTATGACAACATGCTGTGATTACTGCTTGTGTTATTGTGAAATACTAGGACACGCTGCCATTTATATTTTCAGCCCTGCGAAATATGTTGCCGCTATATAAATACATGTTAATAATAATAATAATAATAAATATACTTTCATATATTATGTTCCAGAAAGGATTGCTTTTTATGTTTGAGTTAATATGTACATGTATAAACTGTGCATTATAAAGCCACAGCTTATTAACTTTGTCTTTTTCAGCCTACAAGGAGAAGATGAAGGAACTGTCCATGCTGTCTCTGATCTGTTCTTGTTTTTACCCTGAACCCCGCAATATCGCTGCATACACGTTTGATGGTAAGCGATTTCTATTCATTTACACATTATACTTTTATGTTCATATGGTTGTGTGATACAATTTTACCCAAATTGATGTGACATCACAGAATGGCTGCAGCAGCTTAAAAAAGGGAGCACCTTCCTGGCAATACAAAATGATGCATATAGAATGAAAACTAAGAGGGTAGAGGGGAAAAAATTAAATTACTGAGAAGATGAGTGACAAGACTTTCTCTTTCCTATTGTACATTAAGCTTCCTTATAGCCAGCGCCGATCCTGTGGTAATTGCCGCCTGAAGCAGCTCCAGTAATGCCGCCCCCCACCCCGATTATATTTCCGGGTGGGGAGGCAGCAACGATAGTGCGGAGAGAGCAATTGCACTCTCTCGCCCTAGTAAAGCCGAATTTCCGGTTAAAGGCACCAGGAGCGGCTTTTTTCCACCCCTGGAAACCTAGCTGGCACTGCCGTCTGAGCCTCAGCTCGCCTAATTAGCGGATCGCCCCTTCTTATAGCAATTGGATGATGTGTGTAGACCCTTTCACCAGGCAAATACCATAGCTAGATAAGGGTTTTAGATACCTGAAGCTGTTGGGACCTAGAGCTCCCATTGGTCTCAGCGTATTTATTATTCCATTTGTACATTTAACGAAGCCCAAACAGCTGTATTTGAAGTCCCCTACTTAGAGTTCTACCGGTCTGGGTTGGAATTGAATTATTAAAATTGGCTAATTTAAATTCCAATGAAAAGCCTGAAGCAGAAAACTTTGCATTCTCCAGAAAGTAATCACACTGTGCTCTGATGCAAGGAGCAGAGGTTTAATAAGGAGCCCTTTCATTTACTGCAGCTTCCTCTGGGAAAATTCTTGCCTACACTCACGTTAGATACAGCTTCGCCGCACAGTATTACTTGGCTATAGCCATATTGCAGGAAAGAAAGCACACAGGCTTATTACCTACCTAATGTAAAATCATTTCTATTATATAAATATTTTCATACACTTATTAAGAAATCCCAGTATCTGTCAAAATTGAATTCTTTTTTAGCCCATTTGCTTGAAATAAAAAAAGGAAATCCCAGAAAAATGTATAATTGGAAAAAACATGCATAGCTATGAAAAAGGATTGCTGAAGCGTCTGTGATCTGAGCTATTTCAGACAGTAGGTAACTTGAACCCCAGCTACATCCAATTTTGGTAGTTTAACACATGCTGCTAGTTAACATATAGTGCAGCAAAGGTACATGTAGATGACTGACAATTACCCATTACTTAACTCAGGTATTGACCAGATTGACATTTATTTTGGCCTTTCTGAATGAGGGTGAATCCATGTGGCTCTGCTTAAGGCTGCAGCCAATGCTCTGGTTACATTAAAAAAAACTGTAATGCATCAAATATTATATTTGTAATAGGAAACGTAGAGGCATTGAATTGAAGATTAGCCTTCATATGTAATAAAAGGCACTAAGTTTGCTCAGAAGCAGTAACCCATGGCAACCAATAAGATGTTTGCTTTTAAGTCGATGACTAGTAAATGCTACATGCTGATTAGTTGCTATGGGTTATAGCTCCCGGGCAAACTTAGTACCTTTTATTACATAAACCCCTGTCCCACTATATAATGACACCAGTACAGACCTTTGCCATAAACCAGAGAGCCCCAACCAGTGGCTCATGATCAACATGTTGCTCACCAACCCATTTAATGTTGTTCCCAGCCTCAAAGCTCATTTTTGATTTCCTGGCTTTTAGGCAAGTTTTTAAGGCACACAGACCATGTGCACTACCTTCTGTAGGCTGCCAGTCAACTTGGTACTACCAAATAGCCAATCAATGGACTTATTCGGCACTCCCTATAAATTGTGTTATGCTTGTGTTGCTCCCCAACTCTTTCTTATGTTTGAATGTGGCTCACCAGTAAACACATTTGGGGATCCCTGCCAGTGCCATAAACTGATAGACATTTCCTGAACTATAAGCATGTTCTTTTATGATCTAGAATTATGTGCCCTGCTCCATGGCTTACATAAATATAAATATCGCAATCCCATATCAGCCAGATGGAATTCCAAGCATAGCGGCATATATTTCCAAAGTGATTCTATTATTGGCAAATGACGCCAAAGGATCTTTCTGAATACCATATCGTCCAGATGGTATTTAGAAGGATCTGATACATCCAAATCAGCCAGAAGGAGTTCAGGAGAAAAATACATAGCTATATTTCTAAATATTCCAACATTGGTTTGCTATGTAAATAACTTCATATACACAATAACAAGTGTGTTTCTGTTTGTTATTACTTTGTCCCAGTGTAGAGCTGATTTGAGTATAATAACATAGAGTTGCTATCTGACATTACATATAGGCAGACCTGTGGTGCCTAAAGACATTCACAGTAACAGGAGCCAGGACATGCATCTGCTGGGGCCATATTACAATATAATTTGTTCCTAGAGATATCTAAACCGAGATATCTATCGGACAGGATTGAAAATCCCATCAAGCAAAAACTGCATCAGAACATTCATTCTCTGTATGCTCCATTATGATCCGATCCATGGCTGAACAATCAGGGATCATCCCGATTTGGCTGAGCATGTTGTAAAACTGCAAGCTGAGTCAATAACATCTCTAGGCTGGAGAAAACAAAGGATAGGGAAATAAAAATACATTGGCATTTCCATCTAATACAAATTGAAATTGAAGGTTGACAGATAGTAGCACAGTGATGCTGTTTATAAGTTATATTTTACTGGAGCTGTGAGCAATGATTAAAGACATGATTATGTTTGTTTAAATAACCATTTGAATGTGTAAAGTTGTTTCCTTTTGTTTGTGTTAATCCTTTTATTCAATTTGCATTTTAATGTGGCTGCATCGCTACATAGATTTGCTCATGGTATTTAATTAAAAAAATTCTTGGTTCCAATGATGTGCAACCGGCATTGGCCCTTGTTGTATTTTGGGGGTTGTAGCTGTATAAGATCTAAAGCCTCCAACTGCCTAGTCTTTATTAATGATATATTGTTTCAAAACACTGAAATCGTGTCAGAGTCAGGCTGCAAAATATGTCTCTCGTTCATGCGGCTTATGTTTAATGTGTATCTTATAGACATGGAAGTCAAGCAGCTTAACAAGCGTGCATCGGGCCAGGCTTTTGAACTGATTTTGAAACCGCCATCTCCAGTCTCTGAAGCTCCCCGAACCCTTGCCTCTCCAAAGAAGAAGGATGTTTCTCTAGAAGAGATTCAGGCCAAGCTGGAAGCAGCAGAGGAAAGACGAAAGGTACATTGATAACATGTAGAATTGCAATCAGTTGATTTGGCCCTGTAACCTAGGCTTCATCATAGGACGATTATAAGGTTTTTGTAGCAGATTCCAGGTATTGTTGTCTCATGGGCAATCAACCGATTATATTTTGTCTTTCTTAACTCATTAAGCCACTGCTGCACCCTAATAAAGATAGGGAACCTTTTGTAGAGGCTTCTGGCTATTGGTGCCTCATGGGCATTATTTACAGAAATGTTATTCAGAAAATCAGTCAGAACAAACCTTCCCAATAATCAACTGTAGCATTAAATTAGTAACATTTATCAAACTGTATTTTAGTTATTAGTTATTAAAGTTATTAGTTATTTAAGACTATACATATCAGACAGCTGTATGCTGCTAATACTTTCCATTTGTGGTCTGTATTTCATATAGAGAAGCTTAGATACAATCAAGGCTGGCATTCCCCCGTACGTCAACATTTTCTGGACCCCCTAGGCTCAACACACCCCAGGCCAGCCCCCCTACAAGTTAAAAAAAATAATGGCCAGTCCCCCCCACATAAGTTTTAAAAAAAAACTATAAGTGGCAGGGCGCTCCTTCACCAAGAGTAAAGAAATAACATTGGTGGCCAGGCTTCCCTCACTACAAGTTAAAAAAAAAAGAAATTGGTGAAAGTTTTTTGACTTGATTTCCAGCCCCCCACTGCTATTAGGGAGTTGCAAACTTCAGAAGGGAGGTGCAGAAGCTCAGGCACCTGCATATTCTTTCTGCCGATAGGTCAGTGAAGTCTAAGTCCTGGTACAGCTGCACAGGCATTGGATGGGTCAAGTTTGAACTTCCCTTCCAGCCTGTCCAATCCCCATGCAGCTTTCCCAGGACTTAAACTTCAGTGACCAATGAAAAGTAGAGAAAGTTGTTGCAGTAAAGATGATGCCGCACGTGACCTCCACCCTCTTTTCTGAAGTCTGCAGCTCTCTCACAGCAGGGGGACCCAGCTAATCAAGTAAATGCAGCATGGCTGGGCCCCCCTAAGACACAAAAACCCTCGGTCCAGGACAACTGTGCCCCCGCTGATGGTGGCCCTTATACATAGAATTGATGGTGTCAGACAATTAGCCTGGCATCTGTGCATCAAAGCAGATGTAACTAAAGGGCTTACTTAGAAGAATCACCTTCATTATTGGTTCTATAACATCCTAAATTGTATAACGTTATAAATTCAGCCTATGCTCCTTCTTTATGACATCAGGAAAAAATTATATATAATTAGTAGTAATTAAGGAGAGGAAGGAGCTTTACTAATTGTATAGTTCTGTTACACAGTTGCTTCCACATATTTTATGGTGGTAAGTGATTGCGGTGTTATCACTGATACATGACGTGATGAACCCCATAACCATTTCTAATAGGGTTTGTCCCCAAGAAATTTGTCTTTGTCGCACAAATTTAAGAATTTCCATCTATGTTTGGGCCCATACCAGCTTCTGTTTCCACTGTATTTAAGATGGCAAGCAGTCGTTGGGCAAATAAAAACAGTAGACTAGAATTAGAGAAATGGGTGCTATGTGAGTTTGATCGGGTTGGAGATCACTGTGTTAAAATCTTGCCTCTGGGCTAAATTCATCTCTGGTAGATCCACACAACGTTTCCTTATCTGCTATATGTTTGATTGTTATTTACCAGTCTCAGGAAGCCCAAATCCTGAAGCAACTTGCAGAGAAGCGAGAGCATGAGAGAGAAGTGCTCCAAAAGGCCCTGGAAGAGAATAACAACTTCAGCAGAATGGCAGAGGAGAAACTAGTACTCAAAATGGAACAGATCAAAGAAAACCGTGAATACTACTTAGCTTCCCTAATGGAACGTCTCAAGGAGAAGGTGAGAATATTTTTATATGATGAATATCATTTGTGTGGGGGTACCAGCTGCCCCATCTATGATAACCTATACAATATTCCACCTGGGTTCTTAGCAACAGACCTGCACATTTAGAAGTAAATATATGCATTTAATAAGGCAATAATAATGGTACAACCCTTTAAATGGCATGTAAAGTCTTAAATAGAATAAGGCTAGAAATGCTTATTATACTAAATATAAACATAAACTTACTGCACCACAAGCTTAATCAAACAAATAATTTATGCTTTCAAAGTTGGCTACAGGGGGTCACCATCTTGTAACTTTGTTAAACATCTTTGCAAGACTAAGACTGTGCACATGCTCAGTGTGGTCTGGGCTGCTTAGGTATCGTCATAAACAATATGATTGTTTCCCAGCTCAGCAGTTAGGGACCATCTGACAATTCCTATCCACAGCAGTAAATGAAGGGAGAATTTCACTACATACAGTCAGGTTTCTTATAAAAACAGTACACATTTTTTAATTAAAGTATATTGGAGATGGGTTTCTTTTTCATTAAAGAAAGTAAAAATGGGATTTTATTTTTTTTTGCCTTTACATGCCCTTTAAGCCTGAAAATGATGCATTCATTATCCATTATATAGAATAACATTTGTGTACACACAGTTTACATAACAGACAGAAAAATATATGTTGCTATTGCTTGCAGGCTTAAAACATTGTTTTTGTTACTGCATAAACCCATAAATTCAAATGTCCAAGGTTTTCGGGCTCTGTCCATTTCCATCAGAATTAAAGGGGTTGTTCACCTTTGTGTTAACTTTTAGGGGCAGATTTATCAAGGGGCAGATTTATCAAAGGTCAAAGTGAAAATTCGAATGAAACAAAATTCTAATTTCAAGCTATTTTTTGTGTACTTCGTCTAGGGAATAGTCCAAAATCAATTTGAATTTGAAAAAAATTACAAAATTTGAATCTCAAAATATATCAGGTACTGTCTCTTTAAAAATTAGACTTTGACCATTCGCCATCTAAAACCTGACGAATTGCTGTTTAAGCCTATGGTAGACCTCCTAGAACCTGTTTGGAGTCAATTGGTGGACTTTGAAAAATCTAATTTTTGTTTGGAAAAAACTTTGATTCAAATTCAATCGAATGCTCTATTACTTTGATTCGTATGATTCTAATTCAAACAAAAACGGCCTATTTACCCGAAAAATAACGTAGATTTTTTTAATCAATTTCGGTTGGTCTTTTTTTATTCGAATTTCGAAGTTTTTTTGAGTTCGAAATTCGACCCTTGATAAATCTGCCCCTTAGTATACGATATTCTGAGACAATTTGCATTTGGTTTTCATGTTTAATTCTTTGTGGTTTTTGAGATATTTAGCTTTTTATTCAGCAGCTCTCTAGTTTGCAATACAGGTATGGGATCCGGTATCCGGAAACCCATTATCCAGAAAGCTCAGAATTACAGAATGGCCGTCTCCCATAGACTCCATTTTGTCCAAATAATCCAAATTTTTAAAAATGATTTCTTTTTTCTCTGTAATAATAAAACAGTAGCCTGTACTTGATCCCAACTAAGATATAATTAATCCTTATTGGAGGCAAAACCAGCCGATTGAGTTTATTTAATGTTTACATAATTTTCTAGTAGACAAGCTATGAAGATCCAAATTACAGAACGATCCATTATCCGGTCCTGAGCATTCTGGATAACAGGTCTCATACCTGTACCAGCAATCTGGTTGCTAGAGTCCAAATTACCCTAGCAACCGTGCATCAGATTTGGATAAGAGACAGTAATATGAATAGAAAGATGAGTAATAAATAAATACATTTGTAGCCCTACAGAGCATTTGTTTTGAGATAGGGTCAGTGACCCCTATTTGAAAGCTGGAAAGAGTCAGAAGAAGGCAAACAATTAAAAAACTATATAAAACAAAATAAATAATGGAGACTAAGGGTAAGGCCACACTAAGCGATAGCGCGGCGATTTGACTCGCCGCGACTATTCGCCGCGACTTTTAATCCTCAATCGCTGGCGAAACTTTGGCGCTGGCGTCTATGGGAAATCGCGCAAAATCGCCAGCGTAAAAACACACGCGGCGATCTTTTTCTATTGTCGCTCGAAATCGCCTAGCGAGGCGATTTCGAGCGACAATAGAAAAAAGATCGCCGCGTGTGTTTTTACGCAGCGATTCCCCATAGACGCCAGCGCCAAAGTTTCGCCAGCGATTGAGGATTAAAAGTCGCGGCGAATAGTCGCGGCGAGTCAAATCGCCGCGCTATCGCTTAGTGTGGCCTTACCCTAATCGAAAAGTTGCTTAGAATTAGTCATTCTATAACATACTAAAAGTTAACTTAAAGGTGAACCACCCCTCAAAGGTTTTCTCAAAGTGTAACCTCAAAACAATTATTATTCATGGCTGGTTTAAATTCTCCAGTGCTCAAATATCTATGACATTGGGTGAAGATTTTATTGCTTGGGGACACCATAGTCCTCTGTACATCACCTCGTTACACTATATTCAGTTTAACAAAAAAACAGAAGAAAGCCAAACCTCTTGATGGGTTGGCCTTCTACTTTTTTGTTAAATTAAATTACACCCTTTTTACATCAGTCTGGGAAATAATTTAAATGTTAGGATGGTCTGATTCATTTTCCGCTTGTCCTAAATCCTTTTACTTTATTAATTTGGCCCTTTCCTGTAAAATAGTCTGTAAAATTATTATTGTTATTAAACACACAACTCAGCCTAATGCATTTCTTTTATACCAAAAACGATCATTCAAGATGTCTTTGACCGTGTGTTTAGGTCTTTCTAACATACAAACTTATTTCTCCCACAGGAAAGGCATGCCGCCGACGTGCGCAAAAACAAGGAACAACTAGAACTTTCCGGCTGAAAACCATACCGCCATTAGTAACTTCCTTGCCTATATAATTACGGATCATGCGATATCAGTATGGAAAAATGTATGACATCAAAAAAATTAAACATTAAAAAAGAAACAAAAAAAAAAAATACAAGAACTCATAAAATAAAAACAAAAGAAAAAAAAACAAAAAGAAAAAAATTGCGGTCTCTTTGCAGAATGATTTGCTTGATGTTTAAAAATAAATAAATTTGGGTCTTTTTTTGTAAATATTTACATTTTTGTTAAAAAATACAAGTATTGCATTATGCAAGTTATTTCATAATCTTCCATGCCCTGTAACAGGCTTTTGGTGTTGTCTATTAACTCTTCGATGAATTTGCCGAACCTTTCCAAGATGCCCATGTCTAATCTCATTCCCTGCCGCCTTCTTTTTTTGCATTCAGAACACGACGCCAGAAGAAATTAATAGGAGGGATGCCAGCCATTAACTCGCCATTATATCGATTTTGTAAGCTTCACACTTTGTTAAACACATCTTTCTATCTGAATTGCCGCAGTTATTCGTTGGTGTCCGCAGGATAAAATAAACTAGCGTAACCACAACTGATTTGTCCAAGTTTGTCAGGTCTCTGAAGCAGGTATAGCCAAGCTGTGGAACTCTAGACAGTCTATCCCGGCTCTAGAGCTTTCTAAGTATAGGTTAATATATTATTAAGCTGGATGCTGAATGCAGAACACAAAACAATCAGTTGGAATTTGTCTTACAAATATAATGGCTTTAGAGTTCCATCAATGCCTACTAAAACTATTGTACCTCTTAATCAAGTTAGCCTATCTGTTACTCTGGAAACAACATTGTGTTTCCTGTTAATGCGCTCTAGGGATCATGTGTAGGCTTAATAATGGAGTCTGTAAGAGAACTGCTGAGCTTTTAAAGGCTGGACATCCACGTCCGAGCAACAGTTCTAATTCTTCTTCAGCAAAAAAAAAAAATTGAAATCAGTAAATCTACAGGGATTATTAGACAGGGTGCACGTGCCAAGTACGGAATTCCTAATCAAGTTACCACGACGTAAACCTAGTTCCAGTTTTTGAAGTTGTTCCTAACTATGGAAGTTTCTGCCTGCCTATTCTACTCTTCATTAGTGCTATTTCCTGTATGTCATTGTGAGCAAGCTGTGATAAATAAAGAATCGGGGTTCTGTGAACTGATAAATGTATCGTATTTTTATTTATTTGTTTTCGCATGTTTCAGGAATACTCACACTTCGGGGCAAATTTATCAAGGGTCGGATTTCGAAGTGAAAAAAACTTCTCTTAGTTGTGATGCCAGAAAATGACTTGCCACATGTTTCATAGTTACATAGTTACATAGTTACACAGTTACATAGTTACATAGTTAAATTGGGTTGAAAAAAGACAAAGTCCATCAAGTTCAACCCCTCCAAATGAAAACCCAGCATCCATACACACACCCCTCCCTACTTTTAATTAAATTCTATATACTCATACCTATACTAACTATAGATTTAGCAAGTCAGTCTCAAAATGTGTATTAAAGGGGCTGGGGGTTGATGTGACTACTGTGGATAACTTTTTTGACTCCATTGAACAAGAAATTTTTGAACCTTATTGGACTTTGAACTACCATCAGAAAAATGGAGGCACCACAGCAATAATTTATATTTATCAGGTTCCATCTTATGGTGCAAGGGTTTGTTTTTTTACAGTGAGGGCTGTGATGTTGTGGAAGTCTCACCCTGAAGAAGCTGAAAGATACATTAGATAACGTCAGCAAGGGGTTGGATGCCTTTATGGCAAGTAAAAAATAGCCAATTCCTCTTAGACAAAAAAGACGGCTTCATCCTCTGGATCAGACATTAAGGGGCAGATGTATCAAGGGTCGAATATCGAGGGTTAATTAACCCTCGATATTCGACTGCCTAATTCAAATCCTTCGACTTCGAATATCGAAGTCGAAGGATTTTGCGCAATTCGTTCGATCGAACTAGGGGGTCGAAGAAATTTTTAAAGAGACAGTACTTCGATTATCGAATGGTCGAATATTCTAATGATTTTTAGTTCAAATCGTTCGATTCGAAGTCGAAGGTCGAAGTAGCCAATTCGATGGTCGAAGAAGCCAAAAAAAACATTCGAAATTCTAACTATTTTTCCTCTATTCCTTCACTCTAACTTAGTGAATGGGCCCTACTGTGGATAACTTTTTTGACTCCATTGAACAAGAAATTTTTGAACCTTATTGGACTTTGAACTACCATCAGAAAAATGGAGGCACCACAGCAATACTTTATATTTATTAGGTTCCATCTTATGGTGCAAGGGTTTGTTTTTTTACAGTGAGGGCTGTGATGTTGTGGAAGTCTCACCCTGAAGAAGCTGAAAGATACATTAGATCACGTCAGCAAGGGGTTGGATGCCTTTATGGCAAGTAAAAAATGGCCAATTCCTCTTAGACAAAAAAGACGGCTTCATCCTCTGGATCAGACATTAAGGGGCAGATGTATCAAGGGTCGAATATTGAGGGTTAATTAACCCTCGATATTCGACTGCCGAATTAAAATCCTTCGACTTCGAATATCGAAGTCAAAGGATTTTGCGCAATTCGTTCGATCGAACGATCGAAGGAAGGATTTTAATCCATCGATCGAAGGATTATCCTTCGATCAGAAAATTGTTAGCAAGCCTATGGGGACCTTCCCCATAGGCTAACATTGGCCTCGGTAGGTTTTAGGTGGCGAACTAGGGGGTCGAAGAAATTTTTAAAGAGACAGTACTTCGATTATCGAATGGTCGAATATTCTAATGATTTTTAGTTCAAATCGTTCGATTCGAAGGTCGAAGTAGCCAATTCGATGGTCGAAGAAGCCAAAAAAAATTCGAAATTCTAACTATTTTTCCTCTATTCCTTCACTCTAACTTAGTGAATGGGCCCCTAAACTGCTTTCAGTTGGAGAAAATCTTGAACTTGGATGTGGATCTCTTTTTAAACCCATCTATTGGATAACTATGCCATTAGGTTTAGTCTGGGCAGATCAGGTTGTTACTAAGAAAGTTTCATTTGTAAAGTTGGCAGTGTTGGGAGGTTTGTTACCTTTAGACAATGTGCTTTAGACATTGTAATAACCTGGTATAAAGTAAAACATGGGGTTCTGGACAGAGGCAGACAGCACAGGTTAATATGGGAAGACAGGGCAGAGATCAGACATAGGCTACAGAAAAGTGCAACAGGTAAACAATAGTCAACTATTGCCTCAAGTTGGGGTACATGGCAAGAGCGAAACTGTTCAACATAAATGGTGTTTTATCAAAAGCCCAGTCTTGGTATCCATGTGCTTTCAAAGTGTCCATGAAATTCTTATATTCCTTCTCCTTGGTTTTCAACTTGGTTGGATTTAGAACTTTATTTCTTACGCACATGGTGACTATATTCCCAGTCTCCTCCCACTATTTCCCAAGGCTGCAACATTCCAACCTCCTTCAAAGACAATTCACTTTATAAAATATAAGTCAGCTTATGCAAATAAATAACAATATGCACGTCCCCTCCCCACTTGCAAAGCAGTCAAAATAATAGTTATCCTGAGTATAAGAAAAACTCTATCTTCTTCTACTCTACACTTTCAGACACCACATTCCTGTATTTTTCAAACCATGCAGCAAGTTAATACAGAAAGTGGTACTCCCAAAGACCCAACACCAAAGCACAAGCAAAGCAATGTTGTATATTTTGTCCAATGTAGTAAGGAGTATACAAATCTATACATTGGGGAGTCTCAATAAGCAAATGACCCAACATAGAAGGGCTAACTCATCAGTACAGGTCTATCTACATCTAAAGGAAAACTTCTTTGAGGACAGCACAGGTACATGTTTTAGACAGAAAAGACCAATGGTGTTAAAAAGGCACAAAGAAGACCAGTTATGTTAAAGGGATACTGTCATGGGAAAAAAAAAAAATTTCAAAATGAATCAGTTAATAGTGCTGCTCCAGCAGAATTCTGCACTGAAATCCATTTCTCAAAAGAGCAAACAGATTTTTTTATATTCAATGAAATCTGACATGGGGCTAGACATATTGTCAATTTCCCAGCTGCCCCAAGTCATGTGATTTGTGCTCTGATAAACTTCAATCACTCTTTACTGCTGTACTGCAAGTTGGAGTGATATCGCCCCCCCCCTCCCTTTTTCCCCCCAGCAGCCAAACAAAAGAACAATGGGAAGGTAACCAGATAACAGCTCCCTAACACAAGATAACAGCTCCTGGTAGATCTAAGAACAACACTCAATAGTAAAAACCCATGTCCAACTGAGACACATTCAGTTACATTGAGAAGGAAAAACAGCAGCCTGCCAGAAAGCATTTCTCTCCTAAAGTGCAGGCACAAGTCACATGACTTGGGGCAGCTGGGAAATTGACAAAATGTCTAGCCCTATGTCAGATTTTAAAATTGAATATAAAAAAATCTGTTTGCTCTTTTGAGAAATGGATTTCAGTGCAGAATTCTGCCGGTGTAGCACTATTAACTGATGCATTTTGAAAAAAAAATTTTTTCCCATGACAGTATCCCTTTGAGCTAAACAACCATCCACGCCTGTAATGCCACTGTCAGCCCCATACTGTGCTGTTTATGGTGGCCTTGTGTCAGACAGCATTTTGCTCAAATGAATGAGATTAAACTTGGCTGCATAGTGACATAGGAACAAAACACTCCTTCTTTGTAAGATGCTTTTGGTTTGTTTTGCATGATCTCTCTCTTATAAAACTAACATAGCAAAGCTAATCTCTAAGAAAATAAATGATTGCTATCCATTATATACTCTTGAAAATTATCTCTTAATAACACTTCTTATGTGGCACCACATGTGCAATTTGCCCGTCTCTCTGAACGGTGCCAGACATCAAAGTGTCCCTGAAGAATAAATCTATTGGTCTGACTGTGCCTTGATTAAACTCCCCAAGTACCATGAAGAACATCTGGCCTTGGTCCTTTATGAAACTCAAAGTGATCCTATTTCTACCTTCTTCCTGAGTCAGCCAGTCCCATTATATTTAATATCTTGGGTCTACTTTAATTGCAATATGAATTTAATGTAAAAAAAACATTTGTTTTATGGTTCAGCCTTTTTGATATTATTAAGACTAAGAAGCTTACTAGTTCTGTTATCAGTGCACCAATATGTTGCCTTTTTACTTATATGTAACGTTATAATTTGGGATTATTATTTGAAAGGCACAAAGGGTGGTATTTCGATAGGAAAGGCACAAATCAGAAAATCAACAACAAAAACCCAAGAGACTCACCGAGACACAGCAGGACGGGGTGGGGTGTTTACATCTATCTCATTTGTTTCTCACAGCTCATTGCTTTATAATGTACTCCTGAATATGATAGATCAGGGGTCCTCAACCTTTTTTTACCCTGAGCCACATTTAAATATAAAAAATAGTTGGGGAGCAATACTAGCATGAAGAAATATCCTAGATGGTGTCAAATAAGTGCTTATTTGGTGGCACTTATGTGGACTGGCAGACTATAGGTCAGTCTGTTTGGCACATGGTACGTATGGTCTTTATGCTCCAAAACTTGCTTCCAAGTCAGAAATCCAAAAACTGTGCACCTGCTCCACTAGGAGCAACATTAAGGAGCTTGGTGAGCCACTGGTTGTGGGTGACTGTGATAGTTTATTCCAGGAGGTTGCTTATTCCTTCAGGAAAAGATCTGGCAGGAGGAATAGTTATCTAGCTAGTGTAAAAAGAAGTGTAAGCCTTCAAATATCTTCAAATAAAATGTCAGTTGCAAAAGTGCTTAGAAGACCACTCAGAGCAGTTTTTACATTCATTTGTTTTGATGGTTTACATTTACTTTAACCACCATTTGATGTTTTTGTAACAGCAAGTAGCCAAGTGCTCCAAAAGGAGAGTAAAAGGGTTGGTACCCTGGTTCTATACAGGTAGGTACCTAGGATACATAGAGATAGGATAGAGAGATACACAGGAGTTTTTTTGTTCCTACTGGGTGATTTTAAATCGATTTTAATCATATGTATAACTACACTTTTTATATGCCAGTATTATACAACTGGCAATTTTTGGGCATTGTAGTTCACTTAAATCATGTAACTCAACAGAAGGAAGCAATGGATTTGTAAGGGGTTTTTTTTTGTGAAATTTGACTAGGGAATAGTTAAAATTCAATTTGAGTTTATAAAAAAAATGTAATTTGATTTTCGAAATGTATTGTGTACTGGCCCTTTAAGAATTCAAATTTGAATAATCGCCACCTTAAACTTGCCAAATTGCTGTTTTAGCCTATGGGGGACTTCCTGGGATCAATTTGGAGTTGTTTGCAGCCTTCCTGAAAATTAAGTTAATTTTAAAGAAAAATCTTGAATCTAATTGGATTCGAATTAGATTCGAGTTTGCGGGTCAATCCCATTCACCCGAGTTTGAAATATTTGAATTATTTGAGAAATTTCGATCATTTTTCAAGTTTCAAAAACAAAAAAAATTTCAAGTTTATGGGAGTCTATGGGAGTTTTTACAAACTCCCATGAACTCTAAATTTGATCCTTGATAAATCTGCCCGTTAATGTGTAGAACTGATTACCACAAGGGATCATGGGAACTGTAGTTCATTCAATAGATGTGATTTACACAGGAGGTTTTTTGTTTTTTTTGCTCCTACTGCATGGTTTTGAATTGTTTTTAATCATATGCATACAGATACTATTTAAATGTTTAATACCACACCACTGTGATTTTTGGGAGTTCTAGTTCACCTAGATCATGTGACCCCCCATAGATGGAAGACCCTCCCTTTTGCACATGAATTTAATGAAGTTTATTACACTGAATAAGGCTTGATAAAGGGCTGGTGTAAAGCCTGAAACGTTGCCTTTGCTTTTTTCAATTATACATTGTGCTGCTGGACTGGGATCTTTATAATGTATATATATTATAATGTGTATATACTGTCCCGTTTTTAGAGGGACAGTCCCTCTTTTGACAGCTCAACCCACAGTCCCTTGTTTGTACTGGAAAGTCCCGTTTTTCTCTGCACCGAACAGCAACAAAAGGAAACAAAGTTTCTAATTTAATTGGCTTTTGGCAGAGAGCCCAGAACAGCCAGAGCAGCAGATAAGATACTTTTTAACAATTTCAAGATGAGCAAATAAGTAATTTTAACAATATAAAATAACAGGTCCCTTGGGAAATGTTAGACTCACAGCTTAAAGGGCAATTCACCTTCATTAGAAAACTATAATAACTGGAAAAAAACAGAAATATGTTCAAACTTTCATAACCTGCCAAATTTTGTAAAATGAATATGGTAATTAGGGGATGTGGCCACATAATTGGGCGTGGTCCCTCTTTTTATTTCCAAAATGTTGGGAGGTATGATAATGTCTGAAGCATCTATCCGTTCGAATCAAGTGTTGTAGTGATCTCATTTGGGGTGATCCAAACCCCAACAATGAATGCAGAGGCTCATCAAATACCAACGAGTCAGGGATCAGTTTGGATATGAGACACAGAGCATATGAGTAGAATCCTAAATAAAAATGTTAAATGAACACAGTTCTGCCTCTTAGTCACATATAATGCACAGTATTTAATATACAGTAGGCAGTGTAGGACTTAAATGAGGGGCCGTGACATGGCATGTGAGCTTTCGTATTTTGGCCAAAATGTTTTTTCCCTTTTGTGCATATAGTGGCTGTATATTGTTTATATCAGCTGGTCAACTCCAGAGTCATCTGGCCAATGCTACAGAGACAGGGGGCGAGTGAACAAGTAACAGAACTAGGCTTACACCTGAGCGGAGATGCTTCAGGAACATATATTTACAGGTACAGGTATGGGATCCGTTATACGTAAACCCGTTGTCCGGAAATCGCCGAATTACGGAAAGGCTGTGTCCTATAGACTCAATTTTATCCAAATAATCCAAATTGTTTCAAATGATTTATTTTTTCTCTGTAATAATAAAACAGTACCTTGTACTTTATTCAAACAAAGATCTAATTAATCCTTATTGGAGGCTATTGGGTTTATTTAATGTTTACATGATTTTTTAGTAGACTCATGGTATGAAGATCCAAATTACAGAAATATCCGTTATCCAGAAAGCCCCAGGTCCCGAGCATTCTGGATAACAGGTCACATACTTGTTTATATATAAAACACTTGAGCCCTGAACATCCTGTAAACCATATCCTTGTAAATTGTACTTGGTGATGTCAAAAGTAAACTTGCATAATATAATAAATGATATTCCCCTGCTGTAAAATATGAAGATTTTCAGAAGTCACCTTAGAGTTCCATGACCTGTATAAAAGCACTTGGCCTTCAGCCTTGTGCCTTTATATAATCATGGTACCGCATTCGTGAACAAACCCCAAAGAAGGCTGGAGAGTTCTCTAGATATGATTATTCATATAATAATATAAATTGAATGAATTTACCCTTGAATCTCACTCACTCATAAACTGAACTCATCTTGGCAAAGTATTAGGACGTTAAATTACTGAAAATCTCACTATATTAAAGCACAAATGATGGTGCGATTTAATACAGGAACTCCTTTGGGCTAAATAGCAGAAGGGTCACTATAATCCATAATAGTCAAATATGTTTTATACTGTATAACTGGCTAAAGTTCAGTGAAAAAATAGATTTCAGAATGCAATTTCTCAGTAATTTTGTGTTGCCTTTTGTTCACATTCCCACTAGGTGGCAGTCTATAACCAGTATCCCAGTCTATAACCAGAATCATACTGCTGAAAATTCAAGGACTTGTTTCTTTTTATTTCTGCTTTTTTGTTTGGAATCTGTCATCATTTTAAACTTTTTTTTTTATTTTTGCCTTTTTCTAAAAAGAACATCTCTGGCAAATAAAATGTTAATTCACAAATCCATACATAAGTTATTATTGTTTATATATATATATATATATATATATATATATATATATATATATATATATATATATATATATATATAATGTTTAGATAGGGACCCGCACTCCAATGTTTCCGTGAAAAAAGGTTTTTATTTTAACTTGTGCATCCAACGTTTATATATATATATATCATCATCATTTATTTATATAGCGCTGTCAAGATACGCAGTGCTTTACTGCAGTTATAGCAAACAGGGAATAAATGGTGGCTAACAGACAAGGATTACAGAGTACAATAGGGTTTACAAACTAAAAGGTTAGGGTACAAATATATATATATATATATATATATATGTATATATATATGTATATATATATATATATATCATGTTATAATACAGGTATAGGATCCCTTATCCGGAAACCCAGTATCCAGAAAGCTCCGAATTACGGAATGGCTGTCTTCCATAGACTCCATTTTATCCAAATAATCCAAATTTTTAAAAATTATTTCTTTTTTCTCTGTAATAATAAAACAGTAGCTTGAACTTGATCCCAACTAAGATATAATTAATCCTTACTGGAAGCAAAACCAGCCTATTGGGTTTATTTAATGTTTAAATGAATTTCTAGTAGACATAAGGCATGAAGACCCAAATTACGGAAAGATCTGTTATCCGGAAAACCCCAGGTCCCGAGCATGAATAACAGGTCCCATACCTGTATATATATATAATATATTTTATTTATTATATATATTATTTTATTTATTATTATATATATATTATATATTATTATTATATATTATACATATATCTGCTCATTAGATATGGTTTAAATACATACTAATAATGACAGATTCCATTTTGCTATAATGTAGGCGCATAATATAAATCATAACAAAGTGGTATGAAAAACTGGTGTCAATGTGGCCAAATACTGTTATTTCTGCATGAAGCAAAGGAATACCTTGAAATAGCCCAATTTAATTAAATATTTTGTAATTAAGGAATGTCATCCAGTGTTGCACTAAGGTATAGTGAGTAAAATGCCTGTGTAATATATCCGTGCAGCAGCAGCAGCTGGGGTGTCTGTCACAGGGAAGTTTGTAAGTTTTGCCCAGCTCATATCCAGTTGTATTTATAAAAGGCAAATGATGTGATTAATACCTGCCAGACTGTGGCGTGCCTACATGTGACTTTGTTGGTTTTGATAATAAATGTGCCCATAAAATGATTCATTTGATTGTTTATTTGAGGGTGACTGGTTATCAGGGAGACACATGCACTCCTTGTGTTTGCTGGGTGTTTTCCTTGCTCCTAATTAGATTGTAAGCCTGTGCCGAGGCAGCATTCCCGCTCCATGTGTTTATCCACTTCTGCGCCTCATTCATCTTCTGCCTTGTATTTACTCCTGGGCCGTAACGGAAACCTTTTCAAAGTGCTCCAAACCTAGTGGAACTATAAAAATCAAAATATACATAACTACATGATAAATGCACATGTGCACTCATTCGTTTTACCTGTCACGGGCAGGAGGGCTTTGTTGTTCTGGGGACTCAGACCAGGCAACAGAAAGAATCAGTTATTAAGTGCATTGATGGGGGATTTTATTCCACTATAAACACTTGCTTTGTTTTTTTTTATAATTCTGGATATTTAATGGCAGTTCAGAGATATTTCTTTTAATATTTGCCTTGGGGGACATCACATATGTCATACAACAGGGTTCCCCAACTGCCGGGGCCGCAACCCAGAACCGCGGACAGTCTTGAACCGGGCCACCGCGCCTAGCGACCAATTAACGAATTGGATGCCGGCGCACCAAGTTGGAAGCCGACCCCTTTCCGACTCCTAACGACCCCCCCAGTCCTTTGGCTCTCCACCAGGTCCGGACTGAGAATCAAAATAGGCCCTGGCATTTCAGGTTCCCAGAGGCCCAATCAGCCTACACAGAGCCCCAAACAGCCTCCACCAGCCCTCTAAATAATGACTTTCTATGGGACCTTATAGCAGCCCCTCTGGCATTTGCCAGAACCCACAGATTGCCAGTCCGGGCCTGCTCTCCACCCGTCCCTGGGCCAAAAAAGATTGGGGACCGCTGTCATACAAGACTGAAAATCATATTGCTATTATACAACATATTCAGTAATTGAAGCATTTACTGTAGGATCAGCAGGCTTGTGTATAGGGTTGCCACCTTTACTGGCGGCTAAAACCAAACAAAGGGGCAGGGAAGATAGCACTGGGGGTGGAGCAATGATGACATCAGAGGCTGGCCCAATGAAGTAGATGGTGTTATGACACCACGGCCAGTTTATTGCATCACTTAGACACAACTGGCTGGATTTCCATCCACTTTTCTCAATGTTTTAAACCAAACAAAAAAAGAAAGTTTTGATGGTCAGTTCAAAACCACATGGCAGCCCTATCTCTTATCTATATTCTGCCTGATGGGTAAGCCCAATCCTTTAATTACAGGTATGGGATCTATTATTATACAGAAATCAGTTATCCAGAAATCTCTGAAATGCTAATTTAGAAAAAACATTTCTTATTTTTTGATTGTTTTGTTTCTGTAATAATAAGAAGTGAGACCCCCTGTTTAAGTAATTCTCCGCTATATGGATTCTTTTCTTCTTAAATGTATTTTAACTTTACTTTGGGGGGGAGAGTTCCAGTGAACTTCCCTTAAAATATACTGGGTAACTATATGAATGTTGCAAGTCTAGCTGCAGTTTTGGAATATTTTTTTCTGATAATAAGAAATTAACTTCATTTGATAATTCAATGGTTGGCCAGATTATTGTTCAGTTTTCACAAGGCAGAAAACCAAACAGAAATTTGGGACCCAAACAGGCCTTAGAAAACCGAACTGTTAGGGTCAAAATCCTACTTGTGTACCCAGGGTCAGACTGGGGGGGCCCGGGGCCCACTGGTACTGCAGTCCAGGGCCCCCGTACAGGCCCCCTGTCCTCCTACTGCGGCGCCCCCTCATCACGCATGCACACACTGCGCCCGATCGGTGCACACTGCGTGTCGCCGAAGGTCCTTTATTTTATTGTTTTAAAAAAACAGCATCTGGAGAGGGGGTCTAGCCCGGCAGGGGCCCATGAAGGTCAAGGCCCACCGGGTTTTTTCCCGGTGTCCCGCAGGGCCATTCCGACACTGTGTGTACCACATTGGTGCAGCAATGATGTCACAATAAGCTGCAGCAGGACACATCATGCCAATGGAGTAGTCTGGCTAAGCTGGGGTGCAGTGCAATGTTGCTGCTCCACTTAAATCAGGAACAACATCCCATGGCTATAAAAGAAATCCGGGTCTTGTGTAGTCCCAGGATTAAAGGTGGCGCTGGTGATTGGAGATGTAATACATAAAATGATTATAGCAAGTCTTTCAGCTAATTTGTGACAATAACTCAATTACTGAGCCATCCCTGTTATGACACATTTGCTCATATGAATGCAGATAAATAACCTGTGCAAAATGACCTATTCAATATTTTCTTATAAATAGCAAGTTTTCTGTTTAATATTGTTACTTAGACTGGTAATCACTCCTCCATCACTCCTTTGTCTTATAATGTAATAAATGACCTACTTCTGGTTTGTTTTTTTTTAGTTTTTTTAGTAAAAACATTAGCCATTTTTATACTGTTGATATGGATTTGAAACCTGCTGGTCTAGCTTGTGCCAGGTGACATTTTTGGTAATGTTTTGAAGTGGCAATTAAGGTGGACAAAATGCTGGATGTCAGGAGGGCAAAATGTGTTCATTATTTGCACTTAGAATAGGCTTATTACGATGAGGGGGCCTATGGCCCTCTTCTCTTCGTCTGTGATTTCTAGGCATGCAGAGAAGTGGAGCCACTCCTATATGCGTCTCAGTGCAGCTACTCATAGAGAAAATTGGGCCAAATAAAAAACAAAAGCATGCATTTTTGGGTCAATCAGTGTATTGCACTCAGGTTGATGCTCAGTCTCCCGGGACAGCTACACACAGGAGCATATAGGAGCGGATCCACTTCTCTCCACCTGATGCAAAACGCAGAAAAGAAAAGCAATCCGTACCCCTGTGTGTCCTCACCCTAAGTACAGGTGTAAGAAGCCACAGCAGGCAGCCAGATAGGCTCATTAAATTATGTAATTGCTGACTGATTGCTGTGGCCTCACACAACTTAATTAACAGAGGTCTTAATCTGTAATGGGTTATTGTTTAGTGCAACAAAGCCTTTGAATTTAACTTCAGATACTCTGAAAGTGATCTGCTTGCAACTGTGTTGGCTGTAGCATCAATCCAAGGGGGGAAACAGCTTACAATTAAATACTGTATATGCATTTCTTTTGTATTTTCTACCAAACTGCTTTCATTATGGGGGCCCAGACGTTGGTTGAATTGCTCGAAATGCCCTTCACAAAATCCAACCCTGGTGGTTTCTCTACAGCTGCATTTAAGAGAGGGATGATGAATTTCCACAGCCAACCAGCATGTGTACATGGTGCAGATTTTGGTCCGACAATGTAAAAATATATATTTTCACCTGAAATTCACCCTGAGCAGAAGCCAGTGGCATATCTACACCAGCAGAGAAAATGCACCGTGTGCCCCCGGCCTTACAGTGCTCAAGAGAGGAAAGTGTAATGACTAAACAAATATACCAACAGAGAAGCAGAGATGGAGCAAACCATTAAAAACTGTCTCCCATTGTCTGGACTTGCATCTAAGCACAAGATGGCCATACACGTACCATACACGTATGCAGGCTGGATTATCCCGATCCTATACCACAGGTATTGGTCCACAAAATGTGAAACTTTCATCTGCCAACCTACCAGTGTACAGTGCTGGTGAGGAATTGAAGAGGAGCTGCAGCGTCCAATCACTCCTGAACCAATGTAACAATACAAGGGTGGCCATATCTGTGGGGCAGAACATTCAATTACCACATAGGATCTCTGCCATCTTTATACACAGTAGCAGAGACCTTTGCATTGCAGCTATGTTTCCTCTTTCTGGGCTGCTGTGTATAAAGGTGACTGTGATTCTTTATGGTAATTGAATGTTCTGCCCCACAGATATGGCCACCCCTCTATTGTTACTGAGAGACCTGATAGGAGAGCCCTGCAGATCTTAAAAGTCAAACAATGAAAGTCGAATACTAGGAGTTTAGCCTGGGGCACTAATATTTAGGACACATTAATGAGAAAAGATGCAATGAATGGCTGGTGCTATAGCAGCAATCTTCCTTTAAGGAAGAGATTAACATGCTATGAGCAATATGGGAACGGAAGAGTTCTTTGTCCCGCTGACTAATTGTTTTCAATAGTCACACCCTTGGCTGTAGCCCATGTCATTGTAACGCTGCAAAGATTTACCTATTCTTCTCTTTTCGACTCCCCCCCCCCTTTGCTTCTGCACACAATTCAGTCGATGGATGAAACACAGCACAGAAATAATTCTGTATATATGATTCCTGTTTTTTTATTTACTCATTACATCATTCGTCATTGGAATTATATTATATTGTCCAGCACAAGGTTTGCACTTCCAGTTCCACTTATAGCAAATCAAATATAAGGCAAAGTATACAGATTGGAAGTGAGGCTGAAAGTGAGTTATTTCTTAACCTAAATAGCTGCAGTTGTGTGCCCCTTAGGAAAAGAGTATAGGGCCACTATAGGGTCTATGAAGGCAAATTATTTATGGGTGGATCGAGGTGCCAAGTAGGTAGGCCATGGCCTATACTTCACCCACTTTATATGTTAAAGAAATTTCTGATACCCAAGTGTAATCTCCAGCCCCAAGGTTACCCATACAGATCTGCTAGTTGCACAACGTGATTGTTTTATTGCTTTTGGGTAAATGATCGTCTCCATAAAGACCAAATCCAGGAAAAAGGTGGTAGCTCTAGGGTCAATAGACACATTGGTTTATTATACATCATAATGCATAGAAGAGACACAATGGTGCTCCGACTAAATATTCTGAAGTGCAAGGATCAGTGTATTAATGAATGACTTCAATATGCAAAATATTTGCATCTATTTAAGCATGACCACATTTGTACTGCTATTGCTAATGTTAATATTCAGCCACTGGGAATTTCAAGTAGCTGAATGTTAATAGAGCAATCTGGTAGAGATAGGTGCCATATACACAGGATATTCCATTGGATGCTCAATATTGAAGATGTTTCATGCAACGTTCTTACGCTTCATTTATCACCACAAGTGCAAATGTACTCTTGCTAAAATGGCTGCAAATATTGTGCCATAGCATCTGTTCTGTCTCTTCTAATGAATCAAGTGCAATTAAACACCCTTGTGCTACCACCACCCTAATAATGACTATACTCTTTCTGAAGATGTTAGCTCCAACTTGCACCCAATTTGTGAAACACTGCAAGCACAATTGCGTTGGTTTTGATACAAGTGCAATCAGGGCAGCCATCAGGGGGGCACAGGGGGGCCCTGCTGTGCTTCACTTTTTGATTTAGCCAGGTCCCCCTTGACAGCGCCGAACTGCAGAAGTCTTGAAGATCTGAAGTTTTAAAGTCCTGAAGTCCTGAAGACCCGAAGACGCAAACAGAGCAGAAGCTGCGAAAAGACCCAAAGCCACAAAAACCCTTGAAGTTTAAGTCCTGAAGCTGCAAAAAGACCCAAAGCCATGAAAGGGGCCTAAGGTAAGTTCCACTGAACACCAATCTTTTTTTTTCATTTTATTAAACTCCTGGCCACCAATGTATTATTTTAATGCTACATAGGCCACTGGCCACACACAGTTTTTTTAAAAACTTTTATTTTTAAATGTTTTTTGATTTTTTTTTAATTTATAGGGAAGGCTGACCACCAATGATTTTTTTAACTTGCAGGGGGGTCCTGGCCACTAATGTTTTTTTAAAAACGTTTATGTGGGACCCTGGCCACCAATGTTTTCTTTTTAACTTATAATGGGGTCCTGACCACCAATGGCTGTGGTGTGGGCGGGATCTAGGTGGGGCTAGGAGACTGGGATTGGATGGGCGGGGACCAGGGAGACCAGAAAATGTAGTTGTACAGGGCCCCGTGATTTCTGATGTGAGTGTAATTGATTGGGCTTGAATCAGTGCAGGGCTATAAAAATGTTGGAATTTTGGGGATAAACCCTGCAATGTGGAAAACATCACACAATGCCCATAAGCAAATGCCCCTTCCTATCTCAACTAGATTTTGGTATATAGATGCCATACCAGGCAGGAGTGCTTTGCACAATGTCTACAGGCTTGAAATTTAGTGTGCAGGCAGCACTCTTCTTACTTCAAACATTCTGGTTAACTACACATGCAACTTCCAGTCTTCCCAGAGCCTACGGACAATAGAATGAGTGCTACTAATGACATTGATAATTGCTCAAATAGAAGGAGCCCCACATTTCTACAGTTTGTTACTTCCCTAAATTTTACACTTTCAATGGAAAATATAACTCCCCCCCATACTCTATCCTTCTTTTAAGAAATTGGGAAAGAGAAATATGAAAAGCAAACAAACCTAACAATACAGAATCATTTCATACAAAGCAGTGTATTATGCACACGCCAATGCCACTAGGAAATAAAGCTACCCTGGACTGATCTAACCTATGTGTAAAGGTTAATAGGCTTTTAAAGAGCATGTAAGCCTCCATAAAGCTTTGTGTAATGTGTATCTGTGAGGGCAGACTAATCCCGCAGGTCTTCCCAAGAATCTAACAATGGGAAATATTGGCTTTTCGCAGCACACTTGCCTATGAATGCACTGCCCAGACAATAACTGCTTTAAGACACTTTCTGTACAATGCTAATTAAGGAGTCCCGTATTATCCTTTGTGGCTCATGTCTTTTATTTGTTGCTGTCACATTCTACATTTTATCTTTTCCACTGAACTTTCCATATATACTGTAATTACCTCAGACTCACAGCTACTCTAATGGCGTAATCAAAGCCTCATCTCATCTGATATTAGACAAAGACCAAATCGCTTCAGCGCTTTAAATTCTTATTATTAGACAGTGAAAGAGCATCAAATCAATGAATATTTTATACGAATATAAATAGTTCTGTGTATGGCACAATTTCTCATTTTATTTATGCTGTGCTATATGATTCACTGCCCCTTCTGACATCTGATTAGAGCCACCAGCCCTCAAATTATCTGGCATGAGTGCCAATTATGGTCATTGCAGCTGGTGTACCCCCAAAGGCTACGGTCACTTGTAGCTGTTATGTATAACCACAAGCTGAGAAGGAGGTCATCTCCTGACCCAGGGGTAGCTCCCAGGTTCCCTCAACACTTTGCATCACTAGATGCAGCATACTTACGCCTAAAACAGAAGCAGACATCATTCACATGCCGAACACTTGAACTGACACCAGGCTGATTGCAAAACTATTCAGCTCAACTATGACCAATTGTTGATGAAGAGCACAAGCATTTAGAAAATCAGATGCAGTAGCACAGTGGAGTCAGACACTGCTCAATTGGGCCCGATTCAACAACCACATCGGACACATTGGCAAAAATGTTTGGAAGTCAATTCTCCATTGCACCCATTTTGCAGTATGCGTTCCTTATTTTCAGCTTTTTAATATTTAATTATCAGACAAACTTAAAGTGAAAAAAAAATATTTGTCTGCAAATGTTTCCTTCTACATTCACACAGTTCCAGCATTGTAGATCAGGATGCTGGAGATTCATTCAAAATGGCTATGGACAATGAAACAAGTTCTTTGATGCAAATTCCATTTCAATATGGCCTCAAGGCAGAATTGAACAATAAAGGGACATATTTAAACTTATAGAAGACAAGTGCCTTATATGATGAGCATACCTGATGACATTTGGTGGAATTTAATTTGAAGTCTCAAATAAATCAGTGGTTTATTTTAAAATAAAAAGGATATCCCCTGTAGCATTATGGTTCCAGATATGTGTTCTAATGAGCCCAGGAGCTCATGGTCATGGGGCAGACACTGGTTGCCCGTTGCTGCTGCACAGTCCTTACACATCACAAGAGCTGGATGGGCTAATAACATGGTCAGTCTGATGGCAAACTCCTTTTAGATACTATATTTGGAAATAATCATTTATTTTTAGACTGAAACAGACCACTTGCATTGCTGGTGCCATTTCCTATAATTAGAATGTTCTCCAGAAGAAGAGGGAGCTCCTTAACATATTTTTAAACAGTAGATTTTTAGATAAGAGCTTATTTTTATAAGACTGAGCATGATGCCAACATGAATGTGATAACTGGAAGAGCCTGCATCCCGTTCTCCTTAAAGTAGCATTTTCCCAAGGTCACAGTTCTCCTGTTTCTGGTGCGGAAACAAAGTGATCAATGGGTTGCTCATATGTGGGGATCACTAGAAGTTCAACTCAAGTGAGCAGGTCACTGATCACTTCACAGTGGAGACGGCAGGATGAGCACAGGGAAGAGCTCAGCTCCCTACTGTTATGTTTGCCAACTGCTTACTATGATATGATTGCATTACAGTTACATCATGGAGAAACCTTAGAGCTCCAATATTGTGGGAAACTTTAGAATCAGCATATCAAAATTCTGAATGAAAAAAAGTAGAGGGGAAATGTTTTTTCTCTCTCTCTCTTTTTATTTAAAGAATGAATGCCCCGTTAACGACGTGTTCCCAGCTACAACAATGGCCTTTCACTTCTGTACAATGGGGCAGACATGTTTATAAAGTTTCAAAGTCTAGCTTCATGAAATCATTTGTGAGCTCTATAGTTTGCTCCAGATTACAGAACATTCCCACAAGAAGGGAAGTCCCTTTAAAGTAAAGGCCATTGAATACTAGTACAGGATATCCTCTTGTTGTTGATGATTTCCTCTGTACAGAAGGAACAAGATGAACATGGGGTTATTCAAAGAGGCCAAAGAGACAGGTAGTCATCTATTTTGTGCGAGAACATTGTTCTTCATACTTAATATTTCCTTATGCGTGTAATTCAGTTATTTTTAACAGTAACCTCAAAGTTCATTTGATATATGCATACATATAGAAATAAAGTGGCAAATAGTGCATAAACGCCTTTTAAGTCTTAAACAGGGAAAGACGCTCAGGGGTAAATGTATTCATTTTTCAAGTTGCAATTGTACCACAATTTGCCCAAATTATGTTATGGCAAAGTCTAAAGGTCATTATTCCATACTCAACCTTCTAGATCTCTCTGCAGCCTTTGACACAGTTGACCACCCACTCCTCCCAGACATTCTATAATCAGCTGGCATTCATGACACTGCTCTTGGTTTACTTATTTGTCTGAACTTTCCTTTAAAGTTGCCTTCTCTAACTCTATTTCTAGTATGTTCCCTCTCTCTGTTGGAGTTCCTCAAGGCTCTGTCTAAGGCCCTCTGCTGTTCTCACTCTATACCCATTCCCATTCACAAGACTTTTATTGGGCTTCTGCTTTTCTCTGAAACTCTCTCTCCTCGAGTTGTCAGACTTTCTCCTTCCTTCCAAACTTTCAAATGCTCCCTAAAGACCCACCTGTTTAGGGAAGCTTATTCTCAATGTATCTTAATTAATCAGCCATAGATGTATTATAAAGCACAAATTTGTTTCTATAATCTATATGTCTCAATTGTACCCTTTAGTTCAGGGTCGGACTGGGCCGGCTCAGATCTGCTCCCCGATCTGCTGACCCGGCGGCGTCTGGATGGATCTGGCATCTTCTGAGTGTTTGTGCATGCGCGCAGCGCATCTTATGCGTGTTTGTGCATGCACGTGACGTGTCTTCCACCTGTGTGAGCATGCATGCTGCTCATCTTTTTGCGCGTTTGCTCATCACTTCTTTTGGGGGAGGGAGTTTGGAGGTCGGTAGGGGGCCTCCGGGTGACTACCAGGAGGGCCCTTCACTTTGCAGTCCCGGTGGGCCCCCAATGCACCAGTCTGACCCTGCTTTAGTTTGTAAGCTCTTGCGAATAGGGCCCTCTAATCTAATATACTCTGTAACATTTGATATACTTTTGTAACATCCCTTTTCATTATAAACTAATGTAAAGCACTGTGTAATTTGTTGGCGCTATATAAATAAACGATGATGATGATAGATGGTCTGTCATAGCAAATGTTTAAAAGAAGACCAGGGGTCCCAAACTCTGTTTGCAGTGAGACAAATATGACGTAAAATATTACTCTCACCATCTTGACCTACGTCCAGTTACCATTGTGCCCTGCTGTTTCTCCTATCCCTCGCTCTTCCTATCTACAAGTGCTTCCATCTCCATTGCACCAGAGCTGCAGTGAAAGTGTGAATGGAAACCCAATCACAGAGACAGAATTCAGGAAACTTTAATGGAGTTCTGGCTTATATTCTATCGCAGAAGAACTGGCCCCTTAAGTGAATTATGTTTAAGCCAACAGGTAGGTACCATTGTTTCCAAGCACATAAAACATCTATTTTCACCATGTACACTCAATAGAACGTCAACTGACAGCAGCCTGCGCAATCTGTAGCTGACGGATGCTTTTGACTTCATAGAACAAGAAATATGCCCATTTCTTTTTTAATCTGCTTTACTGTAGAACAAGGATAATAAATAGTGATTGAAAGGAAAAAAAATGTAATACAAAACTAATTGACCTGTTTTCATAACAATTGTGTTCTTATGAATGAGCCAAATAGTATCATTTCCGGAAACAGTTGCGAGTGTAACCTCACCTGTCTTATAAAATTCAGAAATAGCCCAAGAACTGGTTGGTCTTTCATATCACCCTGAAAGGCTAAATATTGTATTACATTATCCACCTTGTGAATGATAATGAATTCTGTAAACTGCCATAGAAAAACTTCTGCATTGTACACAAAGTGGCGGAAACTTGCTATTCACGGGCTACTGTTACAGTATAACCGATACACCTGTCCCGGGGTGCACTGCCGAAACTGAGCGCAGAAAGGGAGCACAAAATAGTAGAAACCACACATCCTGTGAGGCAGGTGCACTGAGAAGGGTGTAAAAATGGCAAATTCTGATTGTTAGGCATGTAGTTATTGTACTGTGTACAGTGGAAGATGTACTACCTCCCTGTAGTACAGGCATGGGATCCATTCTCCAAAAGCTACAAATATGGGCTGTCTCCCATAGACTCCATTTTATCCAAATCCCTTTTCTCTCTAATAATAAAACAGTACATTGTACTTGATCCAAACATAATATAATTATTCCTTATTGGAGGCAAAACCAGCCTATTGGGTTTATTTAATGTTTACATGATTTTCTAGTGGACTTGAAGATCCAAATTTTCCAGCTTTCTGGAAAACCCCAGGTCCAGAGCATTCTGGATAACAGGCCCCATACCTGTAGTTACAGAATTATGTGTACAAGTTAACTTTGCTCATTAGCTTTCTATATAAGTTTTAATGAGGGACAATGGGGGCACAGCAGTTCCTCAGTTTCGCACACTGAACCCTTTTCATAACAGTAACCCAAAGTTCCCTTTATTTTAAAGAAAGTATGCTTTTTTATCTTCTCTGCTGTGCTACATCAATGCATTACTGGGATACCTTCAGACTGGCAGTACATAACATACAAGCCTCCTGTGCAACCAGATGCATCATTTGTCTCGCTAGATATAGGGTACAACCCCACATGATGCAACAGGTTAAACAAATTGCATGGAGATCTGGGGGTTTAGCGCTTAACAACAATGTACAACTGACCTCTATAGGAAAAAAAAAGCATGTGCCAAGGAACTACATAAGCTATCTGTGTATTTACAATGTAGGACAGGAATATTTAAACAATTGTTCTGCTTATTTATCATAATGCAACTCTCATGACTGACTGCCAGCCTCTGGATGCTAATTGCCATTGCATTAGGAGTAAAGAGATCAAACGTCTGGTCAAACTATACTACCAAACCTGGACTCCCCTTCTTAGCAACATGAACAGGCCTGCCTGCCCTCTGCCAGACAGACGCTGCTCTCACTACACAAAGAGCTTGCTGAGATAAAAACCAGTGATAACATTTAGACAGGCAATAGCATAAGGCAGATGATGACAGATAGAGGGCTAGCCCACCAGATAACTAAAGGTCATGCTGGCAAGATGATATGCCCAGTCGCTTGTTGTGAGATTGGTCCCTTTAAGAAAAGGGCTTGGAAAATTGTTGTTTTGATCTATATTTTCTTCTGTTCTTAGTCACTATGAGAAAACTGGAGGGCCAAAGGGTGGTACAGGGGAAGATTAGGCATTTTTACATGTATCTTCAAGTTTGCATTTGGAAACTGAGTTTAAAGGAAAAGTAACATCAAACAATTAAAGTGTTATACAAATGTAATGCAGAGTTGCCCTGCACTGGTAAAACTTTTGTGTTTGCTTCAGAAACTCTACAATTGTTTATAGAAACAAGCTGCTGTGTAGCCATGGGGGCAGCCATTCAAAGGAGAAAAGGCTCAGGTTACACAGCAGATAAGCTCTGTAGAACATAATGGTGTTATCTGTTATCCACTATTTAACCTGTGCCATATAGCCTTTTTTAAATTTCCGCCATTGCTACACAGCAGCTTGTTTATATGAACTATAGTAGTGTTTCTGAAGCAAACACAGTATTTTTACCAGTGCAGGGCAACAGTACGTTATAGTTTCATTATATTTCCTTAAAACACTTTCATTTATTGGTGTTACTGTTCCTTTAACTTTCAGACTGTATTTGATGCTTTTTTGGACCACTTCTGTGTTACTGTGCTAAATGCAAAACGTAGCTATACCCTTGTTTTTAAAAATCATCCTCATTTGCCGGCCCATGCCCTGATTCTTTAAGAAGCAAGTAAAACCCCTGATGGTAAGCACTGTTATCAACTCAGCAAGTCAGCCATTCTTGTATAATGTTCCCTCTGTTATATAATACAAGGACCACAGTGATCCATGACCACACTTTATATATAGGCCATGGAACGTTGAGGCTGTTCTCAATATGTTAAGGTACATTATTTCTTATAATAGATACGTTTCCATGGGCCTTGTGACACAAGTGACATTTATATGCACCATTTATAACCGATGATACGTTTTACAGTATAATGTCATATTTTGTCATATTATCCATGGATCCTAAATAAGAAAACATCATTACGACAGACACTGCAAGCATTCATATACCCATACATTTGTTGTACAATTGGGGGTAGATCATTTGCAGGGGCTTGCCATGTGATTGGGCTCAAACATCAGTCGTTTTGCTGTAGAAATATGAATTATTCCTCCGTGCTCCATGGCTTTGCATACAAAGATTTGGTAACCCTATGTACTGTTGGAACTGTGTTAAAGAGTTATTAGTGACCTATTTTTTAAATGTGGCTCCTGAGAATTATAGATTAAAAAATGACTGTCCTAGACACACCAGGTTAATGAGAATTATGCATATTAATCGGATACACCAGCAATAGAGAACAGTGGGTATTATGTATATTACCACAGACAGGCCAATAATACAGCACAATCAGCTTTGCACAAAATACACCAAGTTGGAGAGTATAATGACCATGATTCTTCTCCAAGACAGGTTTTTATGTACCCTAAATAGGCTGCCGCTGCTTTTTCTGCCCCATCTGTCTGCGAAGAGCTTTTCACTCAAAAGATTGGGGCACCCGAGTGACATGATTCTGTAACAATGTCATTCTGATGCCAGGCTCCACTCAGACTCCTGGCAGGATAAAGAAGAGCATAAGCCTTCACTGGTCCCAATCTGCAGGGGGCACCACTGGCATCTGTAGTCACTACAGAGGCAACTTCTCCTGGAAAAAGATATCCTGAAAGGTTGTAGTACTGGTATGGAAAGCCTTATCCGGAAACCTGTTACCCAGAAAGTTCTGAATTACGGAATGGCCGTCTCCTATAGACTCCATTTTATCCAAATAATCCACATTTTTAAAAATGATTTCCTTTTTCTCTGTAATAACAAAACAGTAGCTTGTACTTGATCCAAAGATATAATTAATCCTTATTGGAAGCAGAACCAGCACGTTGGGTTTATTTAATGTTGTTGATTTTCTATTAGATTTAAGGTATGAAGAAAGATCCATTATTCGTAAAGCCCCCAGGTCCTGAGCATTCTGGATAATAGGTCCCATACTTGTACTTGGGGCGACAATCTCCCCGGACTGCCTTCCTCGTGAGGCAACTTCGGGCGACTTCAGAAAATCGAAGCGCCGTGAGTGCATTGACGCTGGCGTTTTTTCATTATAGCAGGCGGCAGGCACAAGGGAAGGCAGTTCGGGGAGATTGTCGCCCCGCAGAAGAGGCAATTAGTCGCCAGGCGACAAAATCTCCCCGAATCCGCCCTGTGTGCTTGAGGTCTTATTGTCAGTAGATTATATGGCTAAATTTTCATTAAGATACTTCTCATTTCTTTTTCCAGTCTATGATTTATATATTTAGGCCACATATACTTGCAAATAGCAGTTCAGAAATGAGTAAATCTCGCCCTTTACTTGCGAATGTCTGAAGGCACGAAGATGTTAAAATGCTGACCTTTTTCCAAATGGGGCATGAGAAAGGTCACAGGTATTGCTTAAGGCTGACTGCTTTAGCACTCCCTAATAATGTGTCAGTCACTTTAATTGTGTGTGGATATATATAATACCAAGGGAAGCCGACTTGCTATAGTTCCAAAATAAACAGGGGAATGCAAGACTCTAGGACGGCAGCCAGTGTAAATCATGCAGATATTATCCCTTGTTGGATTCAATTCATTCCTAAAACTACTAGGCGTGAAAGAGCTAATCAGCCCTTGATGTCGCCCCCTCTGTAGCAATATCCAGCATTTATATATGTGAGAGATGCCATTCCGTGCAATTACAAAGTGTCTCACTGTGCTCATTTGCATTAAATGAAAGAATATTTCAATAGCATAGAAAGAAAGGGAATTATACATCTAAACCTTAATATGAATTTTACCATGTAGGGGAGCAGTCATTTTCTCACTCAATCCCTATTCATTTGCTGGAAAATTGTATAGGTATGGGATCCGTTATCTGGAAATCCGTTATCCAGAAAGCTGATTTCCTTTTTCTGTGTTATAATATAATAGTACCTTTTATTGATCCCAATTATTATATACGGTAATTAATCCTTATTGGAGGCAAAAGGATCTTATATGGTTTAGTTCTTTTAAATGATTTTTTAGTAAATTTAAAGTAAGGAAATCAAACTACGGAAAGTTCCCTTATCAGAAAACCCCAGATCCAGAGTATATTTGGATACCAGGTCCCATACTGTGCTGATTAAAGCACTGCTGTTATAAAAGATTTTCTGACCAGTGCTATTTCTGATTATACTTATATCTACTTTTATAATTACTTATATATATTCCCCATCCCCTGACCCCACACTTCTTGCATTCTGTAACCCCTTCCTATTGCATGTTAACTTGTAAAAAATAATACAAATAAAGAATATAAAAAATAAATAAATAAAATAACAATTTTATGTAAAAAAAAAAAAAACACTGCAGGAAATAATATATATACAGGTATGGGACCTGTTATCCAGAATGCTCGGGACCTTGGGTTTGCCGGATAACGGATCTTTCCGTAATTTGGGTCTTCATGACTTAAGTCTACTATAAATTCATTTAAACATTAAATAAACCCAATAGGCTGGTTTTGCTTCCAATAAGGATTAATTATATCTTAGTTTGGATCAAGTACAAGCTACTGTTTTATTATTACAGAGAAAAAGGAAATCATTTTAAAAAATTTGGATTATTTGGATAAAATGGAGTCTATGGGAGACAGCCATTCCATAATTCGGAGCTTTTTGGATATCGGGTTTCCGGATAAGGGATCCTATACCTGTATATATATTTCTAGAACTAGTATTTGCCTTTCATTTAGTTTCCCATAACATACAGCAAGGTAGGGCAGCAAAGTTGGCAAATATGTCCTTCTTACCAAAATTGCTTTTGTCGCGATTAATTGGAGTTGCCATATTGCTTAAAGGAAAACTATACCCCCAAACAATGAAGTTCTCTATTAAAAGATACTGAGTAAAACAGCTCATGTGTAAAACCCTGCTTCATGTAAATGAACCATTATCATAATAATATACTTTTTTAGTAGTATGTGCCATTGGGTAATCATAAATAGAAAATTGCCATTTTAAAAAATAAGGGCCGCCCCGTGAGATCGTAAGATTCACTGTGCTCACATACAAACCACATGTAAGGTCACATGAGCCAATTAACAGACAGAGTTCTGCCTTTTGCTTCCTCACTTCTTCCTGTTACAGTTAGTGTTGTAGTATTTCTGGTCAGGTGATCTCTGAGGCAGCACAGATAGAGTCACGAAATGGTGGTTCAAGGCAAGAGATGTAAAAGGGCAATATTTATGTAAATATATATTCCAGTTTGGTAAGATTCTTTAATATGTCATTCAATTTGATATAAACTATCTGTTGCTTAAGTATTCATTTTGGGGGTATAGTTTTCCTTTAAGGCATTTTGTGTAGTCTTGTAAAGAAGCTAGTGGTGCTGTTCTACTGAACTGATGATCTGTCTCACATGTAAAATAGCATATTATGTAGAGCAGGAGTGTTCTGTGGGCACAGATAAAAAAATAGATAACTGAATCTACTGCTAAACCTTTAACCTTTGTTTATATAACTGTGTGTGTGTTACATTTAATATTAACACTGCTCATTGCTTGACTACCACAGGCTATTGCAGTAGCAGATTCAAGGCCAAATGTATAAACAAGTTAGGGATTTTACACCAAATTAGGCCCAATATTGCTGAAAATTAAGCTCATATTTATAAAGCTGCAGGGGGATTTTTTGCACACTCTACAATCTGTTGTATACAAAAATGTGAGTGCACACTTTGCACTCTTCAATGTAAATTGGCAAAAGCTACATACTACTATAGAAGTGCAAATGCCAGCGTAAACGCCAAAATGTACACCTCCTGGATTTGGCAGAGTTCATTGGAGTGAATGGGAAAAAAAGCTGCAAAAGTGTAGTGAGCGTGAGAAATGTGTGTATATTATAAATGCAGACCAAAGTGTAACTTGATGTAACGTTCTGCTATCAGATCTTACAGGTGTTTACTGGAGCAGTGCCACCAATGCCTTAAAACCATCCAACGAAAGTCAACAACCAATCAGATATGTGCTTTATTCTAAGATCAACTTCATTTTGACTGGATGGTTCGAGAACATGGTAAAATGAAGAACAATGCTATTTGATCAAAATAACACACTTTTCTTTTATTTCATCAAAAAAGGACCAGGATAACAGTGATTAAATTCAGTCCATCATTTCGGGTGATGTCGCACCCAAGCACAACGTGTATTATATACAGGGATGTAGTGGATTCTGATTTAAATTAGTATCCTTGTTAAATAAAGTTCTAGTGCGCCAGGTAATAAAATACATTAGACAATAGAAACTCTGTTGAAATGTTGTATAGTCCGGGTTCATGTGCAAAATACATGTGCTATAGGCATCTATTATACCACTGTATGTGCACTCAGTGTTATGTTTAACCCTCTGAATGCTTGTGGCCCCACTTTTCAGCACACACCCCTTCCATGCACAGCTTTACTGAAGGCATTGCTGTTGATTCTTGTATAGAGCTGATAAATCTGATTTGTCAACGCTTGGAAATATAAAATTCAAAAAAACAGGTTAACATAAGTAAGCTATAGCTTTATAGCTGAAAATATTAGCAAACCAGAAGGATATTTCAGAATAAGATTTAAAAAAACAAAACAAAAAATGTCAATGTTGGGAAACAGGTTTACAGATGGAAGATAGGGAAAAACGATAATATCAGTTAAATGTTCCAGAGACTTCAGAGGAAGTGGAATTGTTACTTTACAACGCAAGTTAAACATTTAGAGCAGATCTAGGAACAGTTCTGTGTTACGCTGCTAATGTACCAGATTTTTTTTTTTTTGGAGACTAGTAAAAAAAATGTTATGTCTAAAAAAAATAATAATAATCTGCAACGGTACCATTGGATCACACTGGTTGGCAAATACATTGTAAAAGTCTTTAATAAAAGGCCAGCACAGCTGGACATTACAACCCACCCCACACCCTATACGGCTTTTCTTTCTAAAAAAAAAAGCTAATTAGTTCTCATTGGGGTCTTAGAAGGCTCCGATTTCTGTGCCCCAAGGCCTGTAGGGTTTGCCTGATGGAGTGGGTGTTGTAGGGCTGAGAGAGTTGGGTGACAGTAGATGGAAAGATCCAAAAGAGAAGGGGAATGCAGACAGAGAGGCCATGGAGGAGAGCAGCGGAGGAGAGAGTTTTGAAGAGGCAACCACTGGAAGCACTGATGCAATATTCCCATTAGGAGCAACTCTCAGGGAGGAGGATTCAGCATGTGGGGACCCACGAAGTCTGTTGTGGTGATGAGCTTCTGTGGAGGATGATGTGCTGTTTGTATGGGCAGTCTGTGCCAGGAGCAGTGGGTGAGAAAGATGGGGATGGTGAGCAAAGGTTCCACCCCAGGGAATGTGTCCGATGCTGGTATGGGCTGTGCTGGCTGCTTCTCGCTGAGAGGCATAGTTATTGAGGTGAGACACAAGCCGCACTCGCAGTGGGTCTGCTGTCTCCATTCCTTCTATTATACTCAGATACCGGGCTACTTCTGCCAGGCATTCCCTGAATCCCAAGCTGCGGTAGTCCATGGCAAGTGCATGAGCATCAAAGTAGCCTAGAACAGAAAGAAGTTACAAATGTTATGATGTCATTAGGTAAATCTCCAAATCAAGAACCCCTCCATTCCCCAAATGTCAGCTGGGATACAGGAAGCTAAAGACTAGGGAACTCTGCAAACGAAACTTTAAGGGGCTGAAGGAGTTATTTACTTTACACACTGTGAATGGTCATCTCTCTAGGCTCTATATAGAGTTTAATATGCACATCAAGCCTTGTCTTACAGTCTTGCAGCTAAAATTTGAATGAAGGTTTTAGGACAGAGACACACGGTGCTTTTTCGGGAGATTAGTCGCCCAGCAACAAATCACTTCTTCTTCGGGCGACTAATCTGCCCGAACTGCCTTCAGATCGATTTGGCTTTCCAAGGTCGCCTGAAGTTTCCTTGTGAGGCAACTTCGGTCGTCTTCAGAAAACGAAGCGTTCCCAGTGCCATCCCGCTGGCGATTTACGTTCTAGCCGGCAGTTTGGGGAGATTAGTTGCCCGAAGAAGAAGTGATTAGTGGGCGACTAATCTCCCTAAAATAGCAGCTTGTGTCTCTGCCCTTAGGGTCTGGAGAAAGTTGTCTCCTTAATCTACATTCTCCAGAACTTTAACCAGTGGATCTCCAGCTATGACTGAACTACAACAGAATCCCAAAAGCATGTATTTCACTGACAGCTGTAGAGCCACACAATGTTCTGAGAGAGCCAAGTGCTAAATCCAATAAAGACGACAGTATAAACAGGTTTTCAGATCACCATACAGTCAGCTGATACAGACAGTGGTATCCTAATTCAATTTGCAACTGATCTTCATCTTTTTACTTTGGTGGGGTTTTAAGCATTTCATTATTTCTTTTGATCTCTTTGGTTTGGAATGTTAACTGTTTAGTTGCTAGGGTTTACTTACCCTAGCAACCAGGCACTTGTTTGAAAGTAAGAATCGATCATAATTAGGAGAACCAATACAAAGACAAGACATGATACAAATATAGCCTCACAGTCTCCTTTTTTTCTCCCTCAGGTTACCAATGGGGCAAGCATATCATTAGAAATCAGAATAAAAGAAGACCAATAGCAAAGTGTATACAGTGTACTCTGTATACAGTGTACTTAAATGTAATCTATGGTCAACTTTCCCTTTAATATTATTACTGTATGTGTAATAAACCCTGTAGCACAGACACAGTGAGTAGTGCCCCTATTTTTTATATCCCATCATATTATATATATACATAGGAGAAGTCTGTGGAATATATGGAGCCCCTCTCACCTTTGCCTCCTGCAGTGTGAAGCATCTTAAGGTGATCCACTGTCATCTGCAAAATCTCAGCTTTCTCTAGTTTAGCTGATCCCTGTAGAGAAATTAAAATTTAGATTAAAAAAAAAAGACATAATTTGAAAAGAAAGGCAGCAAGGCAACATTTTATAGATTTTGTGAGCTGTATATACAAGGTCTAGAGATGAGCTACGCAGCTGCAATAAAGAAGTACTGAAATATTGACGCCTTCATCAGGTTAAAGTGTTGCTGAGTGAGCCCTTCTGGTTGGTAACATAACCCAGACGTGGTATGGTGGCTTTTCAACTTTATGATCATAACTTTGTAAAAAAAAAAACCCTGTTTTGTAAACTTACTTTTGAGACAGGAGACCAGGGGATGTGCATTAAAACTAGAACTTTCATTATACTTAAATATACTATAACTTAGCCTTTAGAGTGCTTCCACACCCCCCTATTTTGTACATTGCTAACATAACCCACACCAGGCTTTGATTGCTGGGCCATTCCATATAATAAAAGAGAGTCGGCTTGAATTACCTGTTTCTCAAAGGCGCTGGGCACCAGTCTCCTCAGCTCTGATAGGCTGTTATTAATCCTGTCCCTGCGGCGCTTCTCAATAATCTGATGGGGAAAGGAAGGATCGGGGGGTTAGAGACAAGCAAAGCACATTCCTCAATGGGTGAATCCTAAACTGCATCCCCCCAGCTTCCACTGAACTAGATCTTCAGCCTCCTGCGGGGGGTACAGGCTGGGCATATAGGGGATGTCAGACAGTGGCACACTTACCCCTCTGCGTCTCTTCCTGGCCAGGATTTGGGAAGAAGTGGATGGAGACATGGAACTCAGATTCCTGCAATAAATATATAAAAAGCTGCTGTTAGTGACTCAATGTGGAACTTCTCCAAAAGCCACACACACAGGACAGGCACACTGCCCCATGGCAGCACCTCTATGGCTATGCACAGCTCCCCAGCTCTTGCTGAACTGCAAGTCCCAGTGGAGCCTGTGGCTGAAGAGCTTTCAGTAATGCCTGACACAGAAGGGACTGGCACAGAGGAGACTGGTACAGAGGAGACTGGTACAGAGAGGGCTGTCAGCTCCAGGTGACTGTGTGGCAGTTGCTCAGTGGCAGTTGGATATGAGCAGAAAGTAGTGTCAGTGCGGGCATTACCCATTCTCATCCGCGCTCTCCTTCTCCACCTCGATGTTCTCGTCCAACTCACTGTCGGAGGAGCTGTAGTCGTGTCCCCGCTTCATGGCTGCTGTGTGTGTGTGTCCGTGTGTGTCCGTGCGTCTGCTGCTCCCGCTGTGTGTCCGTGACTGGCTGCTGACACTGTGCTCCCTGCGCTGCCTCTGCCTCTGGTTAAAAGCTAAGCCATCCCTTTCCCACGGTTCGCCTGGCGCCTGCTCCTGGAACACAATCACCTCCTTGTAGCCAGCCAGACTCCTCCCATTCCGTGACGTCACACCTGACAGCGGCGCCTTCGAACCTGCTCTCTCTTCACCAGTTTCTAAAGAGGCTCGGCAGTGATTGACAAGTGTGCATGCGAGGACGGACCCGCCCTCCTTCTCCTTCTGATTGGCTGGGCGACGGGCCAGGCCGGAGTCTGCAGTGCCGCCTGTGAGCACACGCGCGGGGCCGTGGGAAAGTTACTGGTTCGGGCGGTGACAGCCTGCGGCCGGCGCTGTGTGATCCGGACTGCGATTGGTCGGGGTGGCGGGCGGTCTGCGGCTTCTCTGTATGAGTTTGTCGTGTAACCCAAGCTCGGCTCAGGGAGGGGGAGGAGGAACGAGTCTGGGCTCTGTGTTCTGGCTACGGAGCTTCCCCGGGGAGCGCGGGGGGAGACTGGCACCAGTCTGGGCCTTTCATTTCTCCGCTGCTGGCGAGAGGGCAGTTTTCATGTAATGCGGTGGCACCCGGGGCTGGGGTGAGACTTGCAGTTCTGCCGTAGCCTTTGCCTAGTTCTTCAGTTTCCTTTGTTATTATCCCTCAGGTGGTGTTTCAGTCCGTGTCTGTGATACCTGGACCCTTGTTCTTTTACTCCGGCCCTACCAGCTGCTGCAGAACCTCTTGTGCAGGAAAGCGGCATTCACACGCTCAGCTGGCAGTTGCCATGAGGCAGGAGCCATAGGGGCAGATTTAAAGAGCGAAATTCGCTAAAGTTGCCACCCGCAGGGATAGGCGCCAATTCGCTAGCGAAAGAGACCGTCACTAGCGTTCATTCTCACTCTATCACCAGGCGAACGATTGTTCCTCCCAAATTCACCAAAGGGCAGATTTTACTGAACGTTAACTCTTTCGCCAGAGTTGACTTTGCCAAAAATACATTAAAGTTAAAAAAAATAAACACTGGCTACTTTTCCTTTTTTTTAAGCAGGATTTGGCGGCCCTTAAAAACTTTTTTTTGGGTAACCGGTTTTCTCCAGACATTTCATAACATATGGAACATTCATTTCACAGTGGGCTCATGTGTAGGGCATTATATTAACTCTCTTGTCTTTATTAAGGTTCATTGGACATGTGCAGTGGCGGAACTACCGGGGGTGCGAGCGGGCCAGGGCCCGCACCCCCTCAGGGCCCCCCGGCAGCCCGCACCCCTAAAAATGTGGGCCGTACGGAGGAGGCGGGGCCCGGCTGTGCGTCACGCACCAGGGCCCGCCCTCTCTAGGAACGCTACTGGACATGTGTAAGAAAAAGTCGATAAAAGCTGGCGACAGACCGAGTCGGCAGCTTATTGGCCTGTGTATGGCGCCCTCCGATGGGCTTCCCCAATCGATATCTGTCGATCGGACAGGACTAAAAATCCTGTCAGTTCGCAGACGGCAACTGTTCGTTGATGAGGTCCTGCGATCCGACCACTCTTTTACCCTTCGTTATGATCCGATTGTTGAGTCCTAGGAACCTCGATCGGATCAGCCCGAAATTGCCCACCTCAAGGTAGGCATATCGGGTCACCAAACGAGTGGATCTCTCTGTGTATGGCCACCTTACAGATTTAACCCTTGTATCGGACGTCCCAATTTTCCCACTTGCCACTAACCATTCACATTAAATAAAGTAGTAATAGAATAAAGCAGACAATGTTCTGGTCTTTACAGCAAGTGTATGAAAGTTATGTCCGACAAATATTAGTGACAGTCACCCATTGATAATTCATGCAGAGATATTGTTAGCCAACAGAAATCCTTTAAACTGTCTGATTGACCAATCACCATGGTACGAAAAATGTCCGGACGATCCACACATGGTCCAAAAATCTTCCGAAACTTTGATTCTTACAAATTTATTCGCTGGCCCTGCTGCTTGTCTTGGGTTCCAGTTTCACCCAGGCTCTGGGGTACCTTCACACCAAGTAAAAGAAATACCTAAAAGGGGCTTATTCACTATGCTGCATACAGGAAAAGTGGGACACCATTTAATTAAAGGGATGGTTCACCCCTAAATTAACTTTTAGTATGATGTAAAGAGTGATATTCTTTGACAATTTACATTTCAGTCTTTATTTGTGGTTTTTGAGTTATTTAGCTTTTTATTCAGCAGTTGTCCAATTTGCAATTTCAGCAGTCTGGTTGCTAGGGCCCACATTGCCTTTAATCCTGGTTATTTAAGTTAACTTCTTAATTTTATTTGAAGCACTAGCACTTTATAGCACAATATTAATTAATCCTGTTACATGATTTTTAATTGCTAATGAATTATTAGCACCTAGCACATAGCAATTTATTGGATAACCCAGCAATGGCTGCCCAATAATTGAAGCAACACTGGGTTAGTAACCGTTAACGAAACTGTTAATAAACTCTGACACTGCTGCACTAATATTTGAATTTTCTTTAATTGGTGGTCAATTGAATAGAGAGGGGTTTTACTTCTTTTCATTTCTATAACCCACATTGCCTTAGCAACCATGCATTGATTTGAATACGATACTGGACTATGAATAGGAGAGTCCTGAAAAGAAATATGACTAACACGAAGTATCAATAACAATATATATTTGTAGCCTTACAGAGCATTTGTTTTTTTTTAGATGAGGTCAGTGACCCCCATTTGAGAGCTGAAAAGAGTCATAAGAAGAAAGCAAATAATTCAGAAACTAGAAAAAACGAACGCCAGTTAAAAAGTTGCTTAGAATCAGCCATACTAAAAATTAGCTTAAAGGTGAATCACCCCTTTGAATGAGTAGTGTTATTAAACTGGGCATTCTACATAAAATCTCGTTCACCTCACACCAGTGGCCGAGCATTGCTAGTTTGATTGCCACAAGGCTGATAAAAATTATACTTGATGCTCCTTTTTCCGAAGTTTCCTCGTGAAGCAACTTTGGGCGACTTCGTAAAACAAAGTGCTCCAAGTGCCATCCTGCCGGCGATTTACATTCTAGTCGGTGGGAAGGCAGTTCGGGGAGATTAGTCGCTCAGAAGAAGAAGAGATTTGTCGCAGGACGACAAAACCCTCCCCGAATCTTACCGTGTGTCTCTGCCCTAAGCCTTTTTTTCAATTTCTGCCATTGCTACACAGCAGCTTGTTTACAGTAACTTTAGTAGTGTTTCTGAAGCAAACACATCAGTTTTACCAGTGCAGGGCGACACTACATGATATTTTCATTACTTTAAAACACTTTCATTTTTTGGTGTTACTGTTCCTTTAACTAAACATTTGCCTGGGATAGGACATTGGTAGCAAAGCACTTGGAATTAATGTGCCTATAATAAATGCTTGTTGATCTAAGCACCCGTTTGCAAATTCCCAAATAAATGAATTGTATCAGAATATAATGTTCCATACTCGCAGGTTACCCAGCATTCTCATAAAGCAGACGTTTCGTACAAACAAAAAAAAAAGGGAATTTCCCAATGAAAATCAATCTTTGGGAATCAGAAATAGTAACTAGCAAAGAATTCAGACTGCCGATGTGATTTGAATGATTAAACATTAACCACTATTAACTGCACCGGCCTAGCGCTGCCCTCTGCTGGAAATGCGCCAGGAGCTGCAGGTGGCAGAACAGCTGGAAGCCAATCAGCATGAGATAAAGGTGGTATTTGCTAAGTACTCACAGCTTCTTTCATACAAAGGATCAGAGGAACCGGGTGGGCGCAACAAGAGATACACAGAACACTTAGCCTGCCCTACAGAGCATGGAAATTCCTTTCTTGCAGCTGCCGCCATCCTAAAATTACAAATAAGCAGTTGAGTCCATGGGAGAGTGTTCTACCTGCAAGTCAACGAGACCCACTCAGCGCACAGAGTTATGGCAAGTGGCAGCTGCTGCCCATAGTCACAAGGGTGAAGGAATGTCTTACTCGCAGGACTCGAATGTCCCAGTGCAGAAATGATATACAGTGTGCGCTAGAAACAAGAACTGCTGAGCTGTCGTGTCTGGAACAACACACTGACCTTTACCGAAATGGCAACTACAGATGGAGAATGGTCTATCCCAAATGATTCCTTGGCATATCCCAGATAGATTTCCTAAGCTGGGGTTAATTTGACTCAATTATTTCAAATATGATGAACTTTTAGGAATAAGTATCCCATTTACCTTCAGTCGTCTGATTCGCAATTACCCCAGGAATGCAGTTTTAGAAAATCTAGCGCTCTAAGATATCTGGGATATAGCCTGCGCTCCATCTCAACTGTTCTCAGCAACAGATGGAGGCAATATTTTCTGTATATAAATGAGGCAGTAAGGTTTGTCACTTAATTCCTCTGGTATTGATAAAATGCCAGTGTCGGGACTGGTAGAAAGTGCGATGAAAATAACTATAAGAAATATATTAAATGTCACTTTTATAAATATATATAAAAAGTAGTTTTCAAACTTTCACGCACTCACGCTTCCTTAATCCTGCTTCACAGAGTTGCCAAGTGTCATTCACTCTGCAAAATGTTGTCCTTTCCCATATATATATCAGAATCACAAGTGCTCTTCACTTTCCAAAAAAACCAAAATGGACGGACAATAAGTAGAGTAAACAGTTGCTTACGCAAACTCAGCTCTAGCACAGATGCAGGCAGGCACCAGGTATTGATATAGCTCAAATCTATCTCATCTAGGAATGTGTTTTGCTCTCCCTTATTATGGGGCAAATTTACTAAGCGACGTAAATTCGCCAGCGACGGCTTCTCAGGCAGCTCAACACTTCGCCGGGCGAAAATTTGCTCAAACAATGCTAATTCTCTAACATGCAAAGTTGCACCCAGGGCGCCGAACGCTGGCGAAGTTGCGCTAGTGTTAATTCGGCAAGCAAACTGAAATTGTGCTAGCATTGGCTAATTTGCATTTGATGGCAAGTTAGAGTTTAATGGATGTATATGTTGCAGCAAATACATTACACTACACAAGCCCAGGGAAGCTTAATAAAAGAAAATAGATTTGTTATATTGCCCTACTCATGTGCCCAGTGTATAGTTTATGTGCCATATGTTAGGAAATGTAGGGGGGAGCCGGGTACCCAAAACATTTTTTACAGACTTTTGCAGCCTATCACCCTGAAAAAAGGAAAATACGCCAGTGTTTTTTGGGACTCAATTTTGAGGAAGTCCTATCTACTCTATTGCACTTCACCTGGTCTCAGGTGGTGAAGGCAAGTCGGGTGCAAGAGGTAACGTTCAGTAAAATCCGCATCTTAGTGAGTTACGTCCATTCTCCAAAATCGAAAATTCGCCTGGCGTTTGAGTGCGAAGTAACGCTATCTCCTTCCATCTACTTCGCTAGCAAAGTTATGCCAGCGGGCCGTCAGTAAATCGGCAAAGTCCCAAAATGATGTCACACTGGCGAATTTTCGCCAGCTTTGGTCACTTCGCCCTTTTGTAAATTTGCCCCTATGTTCCTACTAACTATACTAATACATATAGGGAGATACAATTCTGGATACATATGGTAATTTTTCTATTTGTGTCCTGGGATTTGCATAAGTCCCAGTAGGCACATAGTGATGGTCACCCAGAATTCATCAAGAATTGTGACATGCCTGTTTTGTCCTGATATTTTCTTTCGTGCCCAACTTAAGTGGGGACCCATGGAGGCATTTAAATCAGCCTCAGTGTCTAATCATGACTGAGAGGCCATGTAGTCTGATATCTAAAACATGTGTGGGCATTGCCCTCATCCCTGTTGACCCAGTGTAGTAGTGATGTATGGGTTGACCCAAAACCCACGCTGACCCACAGGTTGACTACTGGTTTGGTTGAAATTTGGCCAGATTCAGGTCAGACTGGGGAACTATACTCTTCCGCCGCTCCTGAAGATTCCCTGTGTTTGAACCAGAGGAGCACACAGAAGTAGCGCACCAAGCAAGAAGATATGGGTACAGGTTGGGCAGGGGTCCTACAGTGGCAACATTTTGTGGGTTAGGGTCAGATGCAATTTGAGTTTTTCCTGACCCAAGGAGACCATGAGATCGGACTCCGGTTACATAATTTTTCCTGTAGTCTTTTGGATGTGGGGTACCAAAACAGGACAAGTCCAGTTGAGTGAGGTTGAGTTCTTTTTAGGTTATGTATATAAAACTAACATTCCCATTCTCCACCCAAATTGCATGCATATTTTAAGAAGCAGTCAAGGCTTTTCTATAGAACCTAAACATAAATAATTTTGGAGTGTGCAGGGCTCCTTGCTGTGAGAAAGGAAGTGAGTGTGGGCTGTATTTTTAGTGATAAGTTCTAGGAAAAAGAGAACGTGTTTGGGAAATTTCAGTCACGCTCCTGCTTTACACAATTAAGCTTGTGGAATATGATCACACTTTTCCCCTCATGTTAAAGGGTCATTTACTGTTTTTATCACATTTAGACCAGAAAGGCAACTCCCTCGCTCAACAAAAACAGCACACAAATACTATACACCTATATTCGAGCCCCCCATAGACCTTCTCTGGTTCCTGTTACAAATGAATATTGCCTAACACCAATTCCCCAGAAGCACAGGTTAAAATATATTGCATGCACAAATAAAAAAAATATATTACAGTCCCTTGCCAAGTGTGCCAGGCTTCTTGTTGCCCACCAACAAGATGGGGATTGGTTGGCATCCTACAATGCAAAATGCCTCCACCTCTCCTGAACTGGAAAAGGAGCTAGTGGGAATGGAATGGCTGGCTGGCGACTTGAAAGGTATTTTGAGGACCTTTTGATTGCAGCAACCCACAAGTAGATTGACGTTCATATGTGTAAGAGTTAATCTCTAAGAACAAGAGATCTGGTATTTCCCTTTGGTGTACTGTATATTATGAGTACAGCTTCAAATAAAATATTCTAGAAATTCGTTGCTTTTCCCATTGTTAAACTATTGCTTCCGAGTGCATTCTGCAATTAGTGGGACGGTATGAGCCATGGAGGAATCCTTAGCTAGATATAGGACATTCCATCCTTTCAACACATGGGGAGGCCAGAACAGGTGTGCAGTTGCAGCCACCCTGGATAACGCTGTGTAGGTGGTTTTCATGCTAGCAGTAATTCTAACAGAAATATCTGTGCAAACATACCATCAGTAGACACGTATATCTTTCTGTCTCTGTTTTTACAGGTTTCCAGACCTGAAGCTTCGGGTTTGATCATAGCGATCAACCTCACACACTACCACACTATGATCAGCACTGTACTGCTCAGCTAAATCTTCTGCAATCCATGTCTAGTACACAGCTCTTCTCAATATGCACTTTCCATTCCTTTCATACACATTGCTCTAGCCTCATTACCATTCCCTTATGGTTCTCACCTTAATTAACACCTCTCTGCCCCTCACAAGTTTAGAAACAGCCTCCTCTTTCCCCCATATAAACACCCCTGATGTTTAACTTTTCACCCATATTCTATCAGTTTTCTTCCAATTGCATTCTTACAAATATTTACACACACTTTGTCTGTAGTTCCCTTTCTTACACATTCCACACAAGTACTTCTGGGCTATGTATCCCAACAAGCCCTGCTCATTAGCAATGAGGTGGTAACATATGACATGTCCAGTGTACGGCCAAGGAGACAACTAATTCTTTAGGGTACTGTATGGAGATGACTCTGTATGAGATACTGTCAATAAATTGCACTTTCTGGTGTTTGAAATATTTTATTTGGTTTTCACAATAAACCATAAAAATCAATATGATAACAAATAGTATGCAGAATAAGATTAATACAATGACATATTATACACAATGTATAACTTACAATGAAAAATTGCACTTTCTAATTATTTCTCTTACTAAACTGGATTAACATCATGACTCTCTCTTAATCTGTTTATTCTATGTTTGTTAGGGAGTAATTATTAACTGCAGCAAAGAGAGTGCCACACAATTGTTCTTCAGTAAAGGTGGCTATACACAGGGAGATCCGCTCGTTTGGAAAAACAGGCGGATCTCTCCCTGATATGCCCACATCAGAATGGAGGCCAAATGGGCGGTCAGATTGTGGGACCACTTCAACGAAAAGATGCGGCCACAATCCAACGGGATTTTTTAACCTGCCCGATTGGCATCTGCAGGATTTTCGGCAAGATATCGATCAGGGACGCCCAACGAATGGCCCCACACACGGGCCAATAAGCTGCAGACTCGGCCTGTCGGCAGCTTTTGTCGACCAGTGTATGGGGGCCTTAAGCAATGAGCAAAGGGGCAATGCAGCACAGGTGATGACCCAAGCATTCCATAAAACCCAGGGAGCCCTGACACTTTCCCTTTTTTAACTAAATTCAAACCTTCCCTGTAGGTCACTCAGGGAACAGCTGATTATAAATGGCCCACTATGTTGGTGGGATAAGAAGCCAGGGTGTAAGCAACTATACATGGTAGTTTTTGGAATTATGCATCAAAGCCCAGCTAAATATATAACAGCTAGTTGGTAATCTAATAAATAAAATAAAGTTAAAGGGGTAGTTCACCCATTTTCTCTGCTCCCCTGGCTCTGACTCCTGAAACAATATTGCAAGGAGACAATGAGTTCGGACTCCTGTTACATAATTTTATGAATCAGATCCAGAGAGTAGAGCAGTAAACATTGCTTTCAGTTGTAATTATTTAATATTCAAATACTATTTTTAGTTATTAGGGTGAAATTACAAGTTGATCTTTATTCTAAACAACTAGCAAGGTTCTGTATGAATGACCCCTTTAAAAGATGTAGACAGCGATATTCTAAACTATAATGTAATAGAGTAGCCACTCAATGAGCAATCTTCCAGACAACCTTTGTGTACCTAATAAATAACAATCGTTTTACACGTCGTCCGGAAGATTGCTCATTGAGTGCCTGCTCTACTACATTATGGTTTTGATCCGCTCCCTCGGTTGAAGGTTCATTCTGGTGCACTTGGACCTCTTCCTACACTTGGTGAGTTAGGACCTTGAGACCTAAAAACTATTTCTTTGTTGTGATATTCTAAGACCATTTGCAATTGGTCTTTATTTGTTTAATTTTAATTGTTTTATTCAGCAGCTCTCCATCTTGGAATGTCAATAGCTATGTGGTTGCTAGGGCCCAGTATACTCTAGCAACAAGGCATTGGTTTGCATGAGAGACTGGAAGAGGAAGGCAAATAATTCAAAACCTATAACAAATAAAACCAATGGGAAAGTGGCTAAGAAAAGGCCATTCTATAACATACTTAAAGTTAACTTAAAGGTGGACTACCTCTTTAAGCTTTATGGAATAGATTACCATTTTTTTCATGTATAATGTGAAGGGCTGTGATACATACAAGTCCATTCCCAGTTAAGTCAATAGAAGGCAGCAGGGGCAGTCTCGGGAGCTTCTCCACCAGCTGAAATACACTGGCAGAGACAACTGCATGTGTGCCATAGCTCTAAGGGTTGAAATGTGAACCATAATTCCGTGTTCTGCAGTTGTAAAGGGATAAAGCGACTGTAACTAGTAGCTTTAGAAATCAATCATACATGTAAAGGTGCTTAAGCTGAACCCTAGACAGGGCATTTTTCACTATTAATCGTCAGAAATAGGCTGCAGGTTCTACTTGTGTCTGCAACAATGCAGAAGACAGGCAAACAGTGTGTGGGTCCCAACATGTATAAAAATATATGTGCCTACAGTATTGTCTGTGCCATGTGTTAGTGTGCAAAGATACAGCTTGGTGGGAACATCATCTAGTGCCATTCACTTGTCTGAGTCGAAACACTGAGCTATCTGTCACTCATCATTAGGGGCCCATGATTGCAATAGTGTCAATGCAGCCTATAACAGTGATCATAGTCTTGAATGATGAGCTCCCTATGCAGACTACTGACTACTTATTATAGGGCCAAGCTGGGGCCAGCATCCCATTTAGCCACTGTGAGTAGCGTATGTGAATATGATGGGGACCTTAGATTGTAAGCTCCAATGGGGTAAGGAATGAGTATATTCAGATTGTAAGCTCTTTTGGCAGGGCCTTCTTTACCTTGGTTATGGGTTGTTTTTGTCCTTTTTTTTATGTTTAATGTATACACTCATTTATTTTACAACGCTGCTGAACATATTTGCTTTTTATAAACATGCGTTAATAATAATAATAATAATAATATTCGGCAACATGTAAGCAGTGATTAATTCTGCTGCATTTCTGCTCATTTAACCTCCTTATTTAAATAATCAAGTGAGATTGTGCATTTCAAAGGAGAGTGTAAGATCTGCAGATTCATTGACTTACATGATGTAATTTTACCTACACCGAAATTGCGCTGGTGAGGTGCTGAGCTAGCGACAAGGAAACCTCTCTCACAATAGCCCTATTATGCTCAGTCACAAATGGCAGCTTGGAAGGAAGAGGATAAATCTTTTCACACACGTAATGCCCACCAACCGTTCAGCTTGGCAACGAGACAACAAGCTGCAAATATTAGTGGCGGCCTATGGAGCTGACAGCATGGGACATGTGCTTGTAAGCTGTCGCAGGCAGGATATTTCATTGCCCCTTTTTTATTCTCTTTACCCCTGTCTCCTCAACAAAAGTAAACTGACCTCCCCGATGACCTGGCAAGTGCTAAGATTCCCAAAACACGTCCCACCGCCCTCCCCTGAGTTTCTGGACTTCAGCAAACGGAAAGAAGTGGGAATCAGGGGCACTTGAATGTAAGGATAAAAGGAACTGCTTGTGCTTGGATGAATAAGGGAACATCTACATTCCAGCACAGGCTACTTTCTCATGCTGCCAGTCCTCTCACAGATAGGCTTTCTTATTTATTTGTTTATTTTCTGCAAAGGGGGTTTCTGTAATTGCAGTTTACACTGGGTTCCCACGCTACCATTGTTTGCTGCTGTGGTTCCTATTCCCATCACGTGTGCTAATTAGTTAGAGCTGCTGGCTGGCTGGGAGGCGTGTGTCTGCCCTGAAAGAAGTCAGGTTGCATTCAGCACAATAGCAAGATGGTCATTGCTCTGCGTCTGTCTGTCCATCTATCCACCTGTCTATTTAATCTCTTGTTGCGTGCCCTTAAGCTCAATTATGATTTTTATCATATACTGACTGATGCAGAAGGACTCTTCCATGCATGTCCCAAACATTGCATGCATGATTACCCTTCTTTTCCAACATATCAGTAATTTACTGATTACTGCACTTGATTTATAATGAACCTATATATTATACTTGGTTGACATCATTCCCTGCCCCAATTTAGCACTTGGGAGTGCCAAATGTTAGGCACTCCCAAGCGAAAGTATTTATTTACCTGAAATAGGGATGCACCGAATCCAGGATTCGGTTCGGGATTCGGCCTTTTTCAGCAGGATTCAGCCGAATCCGTCTGCCCAGCCGAACCGAATCCGAATTTGCATATGCAAATTAGGGGCAGGGAGGGAAATCGCGTGACTTTTTGTCAGATAAATGCTTCCCCTTCCCATCCCTAATTTGCATATGCAAATTAGGGTTCAGATTCGGTTCGGTATTCGGCAGAATCTTTCACAAAGGATTCGGGGGTTCGGCCGAATCCAAAATAGTGGATTTGGTGCATCCCTAACCTGAAACCCCAAGCTGGTGCTCCCATCAGCAGAAAACTGCACCGGCCCGGGGTTATTCAAGCGAGCACTACGGGCGCTTCTCTTCCGGCTTCTTCTTTCTTCAAATTTCCTGGGGAAGACGCATGTTCTTTAGAATGAAAAAGCTGAATTTTTAGTTAAAGTTCGGCTTTGTACTTTAATGCACATGCGCAGCAGCGTGAAGAAAGAAGAGGCCGGAAGAGAAGCGCTCCGTGGTGCTCAGTGGTATAAAGACCACCAATGCAGTTTTCTGCTGATAGGAACACTGGCCCAGGGTTTCAGGTAAGTAAATACATTCACTTGGGGGTGCCTAACATTTGGCACCCCCAAGTGCTAAACAACTTTCCTTCTACTTTAAGTTAGCTAGCACTCTCACCCCGGTTGATTTTTTTTTAGGAGCCAGTTAACCTGCCTGCAGGCCCGGATTTATGGAAAGGCCACCCAGGACCTGGGCCCAGGGTGGCATGCTGCCCAATCACACCGACATTGGTTCAAAAATACTGGGAGATACAATAGTTTTTTTACATTTCCTATGTGCCAATCCCCATTGCTCCGGTCCCGATGATAAAAATTTGAGCAAATAAAAGGAAGGGGATGGGGGCCACGAACGGCAGCAGGCCTAGGGGTGCCCACTATGTAAATCCGGACCTGCCTGTATGTTTATGAAGTTGTGGAGGAAACTGGAATACCTGGAGGAAACCTACATAAGCAAAGGAAGAACTTAAAAACTACTTGCGAATAGAGTCCTGTTAGGGATGAGTGAAATATTCTAGAGTTTTTCCAAGAAAAAAACCCCCATAGACTCTAATGGATTGTGTAGTTTGAAGAAATGTTGCACGGTTTGATCAGTTGACTTCAATGCGTTTGTCAAATTTTTTGCTGTTAGTGATTTTTTGCAGAAGAGAAACAGGTCAGATTCGCCTATAACTAAACAGAAACAGGACCTTGGAGCCCAGTGCTGTAAGCTCATTTTTGTTTATTTTATTTTATTACAGTGACGCCATTTCAGAGAAAATAGGGGTTCCTGATCATGGGAGATAAGAATTTATGTCAATTAAATTCTTCTTAAATTCTTCCTATATCTCAAGAAAGGAACAAAACATTGAAATGATATGGAACAGCATTTATGAGATGCACCTAAAGGAAAATGAAAGCCTCAGATGGTAATATTTCTGGAGTGACCCCTCCACCCAATCCAGTTTGCCCCCCCAAAATCTGCCCTGTTTCCTTTCCTACTGAGAACAAGCAGAGTAGTGCAGTGGGGTTGAAGAGCACCATGTTGCGCTGCTGAATCTTCTCCTGTAAGAGAAGTTGTATCCTATCTGAACTTTATGCCAGCATTCTGCAAGTGGCGTAGGATTGCGCCCTTCAACCCTGCCCCACTCTCTACTCTACTTGTGCTCAGTAGGTAAGGATATTGCCATAGGGGACATTAACAAACAGTGTGAAAAATTGGGGCTGCTTTTAGAAAATTCAGCTAGAGGGGCTTAAATAATTGCATTTAATTTAGACATAATCAGTGCAGCTCAGCAACTTGCATTTATTAGACTGTTTACCTTATTTTAAGGTATAGGGCTGGTGTAAGGGATTGTAATTTAAGATACACAAGACTGCTGCAGAGGAGAACATTACCAACGCCCTCAGATCTGTTGAATCTCAAGGCTGGACAAGTCAAGCTTTGTCAGCAGTTTGGTTAATGAAAGGCATCTGTTGGCCCTTGATGGTCTCTGGCCGTGGACTTCAGCGGAGATTTCGCAGATATTCTGTACTCTCCCTCCAACTGGTTGCCACAAGTTTTGTTATCAAAAATGCACAAATACTTTACTCTCCTGGTGGTTACTTTTCTGGCAGGTAAGCAGCAAACACATTAGACCACCATCTTTGATGCTGGAGCAAACCTGATTCCAGACTAGTGCAATAGATAGGATGAGGTCGTTAGAGGCAAATAAGGGGGTTATGGAATATGGTCAGTAGGGTGGTAATATGTAGTCTGTAGTATCTTGAATTCTTGGGACATTTTCACCTTACATTAAAACATTAACTAGATCCAATTGTAAGGATTTGCCATCCATATGGATTGAAGTAGCTTAGTTAGGCTCAAGTACAGGGTCCTGTAATATAATAAAATATAATAATTTTAAAACATTTATTTATTTTGCTTAAAATGGATTCTATGGGAGATGGCCCCAATCTATCAATTTGCTGCTTTGTGCATATCATGATTGCAGATAAGAAATCCCATACTTGGGATTTGGGAGAAAAGCTTTGGTTAAGTAAAATAGCATTTTCAGGCCCAAATCCTCCCCTTGTGTGCACTGACATTTGGGTGGCAGTAATGCCAATGCAAGATGGCAGAGAAGAGCCACATGTGCCATAACCCAAAGGAAAAAAGGCCAAAAAATGATTTAAATATTGGTAGACCTTACGTTCCATAGAGTAGTCCAAGCCCACTTTCTTCACTCACAGAGAACATTATATTATGCCAAACCTTTATGCTCTATGGATCCCATAAATCTTCTAGACCCACATGCAATTTCACTGGTCACACTGTGGTTAGTTTTGCCCTGATCTAACGCAAAACTGGAATATGTTAAAACTGGTCCATTTTTTTTTATTTGCTAAATAATGTAGCTCACATTATGAGGAAACCACCTTGGACCTTGGATATCAGAGAAGTATATAATATAACACATAAGTAGGCTTGTCTGAGAGCTCATGCCTTCTGATCTCGTTTAGACCTCCCAAAAGTACTGCTAAAAAGTGACAGCTAACATTCACTCAAGTCCAAAAAGGAAACATCATTTTATAGCCCCGGGTATAATTTGACCTATGAAGTGAGAAAGGCCAAAGCAAAACAAGCACTGGCCAATCCCTAAGGAGAAAACCAAAGCTTAAGTCCAACCATATGCAAAACAAGCAAATTGTTTACAAACTTGGGGTTAGACTTTCAAGTGAGGGACACAGGAATTTTCTTTCACAGGTTGAAATAAACAAACGAATGTCTACATGCTTTTTTATGTGCCCACAATAAAGTCTTCATATTTGCTTGTTTATCATGCATTGGTCTACATTATTGTATTTTGCTGTGATTTCTACTTTTTGAAGGAGAAATAAGCAGGTTCAAACGCTTGGCCTGCACAAGGATTATCTGAAAATTAAAATTTTTAGTATATTTTATCTTACATTTATAATTATCAGTATGATTTATTGTTTTATAATGCTTTGATATACATATTCTTTAACTTTCATAATTCTATGGGAGTTTTATATTTTACATAACCTACTGCAGCATATAAATATAAATGCAGCATAAAATACTTGTGTAGTATATGTGAAATTTTCATTTAGACTAATGTGTTTTTCCATTTACATTATTCTCCTTGCCAAACCCCTTTGTATGGCTATTTGAAAGATTAGGGCGGTTATTTGCTAAAATCTGAAAATTTCTCACTATTTTCTTAAAACCACTTGGACCAAATTACCACCCACATTTTTACTGTATTTTTTAATAAATGAACTCGAAAAAAACTGGTGGGGGGGGAAAAGACACAATAAAATTGTGTAAAAACCCAAAGCATACGTTTTTTCTAACACCTGAAAATTCAGTTTTTCTCGGATTATCTCCAGTAAACCACAAATTAATCAGAGATTGGAGCAAATCATGATATCTTTCAATGGTAAACAGGACATCGGCTATTGACTTCTACATGACCTCGGCATGTTTAAGATGGAGTATTTTTCTATTTTGACTTTTAGTAGCATCACGGCTTAATAAACCACAAAATATTTGAGTTTGTTTGTTGGACTTTTGTGTGTGACTATCCATCGGGTCTCTGTGATACTCTACAAACCCAAGTTGAACATCTTCAGAGGCTAGAGTTTGGGTAGGATACCCATTCAAAACAAACAAGGGAATATGCAGTAGATTTCAAAATAAACTGGTGCTTCATAGGTGGGTGTGTGCAGGGGGTGAAAACAAATGTCAAGGTTTGATGTCATCCTTACCTACAGTTTGGTAAGATGATTCCACATCTCATTCAGGCTACCTCTATCTCCCATATAAACCGAGGTTAACTGGTTAACTAAGATTTCAGTAGAACAGTATAGAGATGGCCCTAGGTTTCCATTGGACCCATTTTTTCCTAATAACACCATTTATACACTCCACCAAATGCCTTTGCAATTAGGCACTAAATTACTGTTTATTTTAAAGAGTTGAATGATCTGAGATGTAGTTTCAATGGGCTTTCTATACACTGCACATATCTTCTCTTCCTGATACATATCTAATGCTACTAATTGGGCTTTTTACTTCCCATTCCTTCATGTGACAAAATTGTTTTCATCTTCTCATTCCCTTTTCTAATGGGCTTTCCCGTTCCTCCCTGTCTGAGAACTCCAAACAATTTGTGTGGTCTAATAAGGGGTCCCATTGGGTTACACTAGAAGGAGCAGAGTTTACAGGAAATAAGCGATGTGGAAACTGGCGTATCTCAGTTGGTGTCTAAGGAACAAAGAGACCACGTCCTCCAGGGCACAGACCAGAAGCAACGTGTTTAATTGTTTCCAGGTCTTGATGTTAAACTGCTGCTTCATACATACTTAATGTGAACAAGATGCTTTCCTGAAGTAGGAGGATTTCTTGATAAGACTAGGCTGAAATAATAAACACTTGTGTACAGTATTAGTTTAGGGGGCCATAATTATTACAGACTGCTAAGTTTTGGAATAACATTTATAAGAGTTAGTTCATCCACCATAATGGTTTCCATAACGGTGTCTCCCAACATAAACGTAGAATATAATCCTGCACATTATTGGATCTAATGCACAACATCAGGGATCATGTGATCAGCCCAATTCCAAGATAAAAATATTTTCTTTATTTACATTGACGGGACATATAATTTCAGGAATCAGCATACTTATATTTCTACAGGCTGTACAAAATATTTCAGTTAGCTGCCTTTCTCTACAAACCTGATGAAACCATCTGAGCAACCATGGATGAAGGATCATTATATTTTGATGAAACAAAAATAATATCTGAAATCATCAGTTCCATATTAACACTGTTTTACATATATTAAACTCATTGTAGTTATTATTATTAATAATAATAATAATAATAATAGGGAATTGAGACCCTGCAACTGTTGGGGGGCTGTTGAGTGTAAAGTACTGGTTCCAAAACCTAGGAGGGCTCAGTTTAATGGAAGTATGGCCCACCCAAAAGCCATTTAGGTCCAGAATAAGGGATGAATACTTATTATTATAATAATAATAATAATAAGTAGTTTATTATACAATGCTGCACAATATGTTGTCGCTCTAAAAATACATGTTAATAATAATACCTAGCTGACTGTTACAGCAATTTTTATTTATTCAAATTATATTGTGAGTTAAGGGGGTTCTTAATCTGGAAACTTCTGCTGTATAAGGCCAGCCGTGTTGCTCTGATTTTCAAACCAATTATAACATATTCTAGGGGGCCTTCGAATTATTTCATTGTGGTGGGCCATGACCTTCAAGTTACTTCACTGGGAAAATAGATGGAACTTCCATTGAGCTGCAGGGCATAGTAAGGCAAGTAGATCTGTACGTGGCCCTTAATGTTTTAAGATTACTGTGGTTTTCATGCGAAGATGTTGATTACATAGCATAGGACTGGAAAGATACTAAAACGAAGACATACAAAAGTCAACCAATAAAAAGTGTCAAGGTTTCCTGAAACATTTCAGGATTTTAAAAATCAAGCAGCGACTTTTTCTAGTTTCCTCTAGGTCCACCGTGGTGCAGATCCTAACAAAGCAAATGAAAATGTAAGCCCTTTCAGGCCTGCTGGTTAAATGTAATCTCCTGTAAAATGAAATATCTTCAGATCTGGGGCTGGTATCAGAACAAAACTGAACAAGATGGAAGGCTGTACAATTATACATTCTCAATGAACTGTGTCATATAGTGAACTTGTGTACTGAATGGTAAACTGTAAATCTAAAGTAAAAAAATGTTTAGAAATTTCTAAATGGAAAAATGCTTGGAAAAAAATGATGTGCTGTTCCTTTTAGAGCAAAGCAAGTTATATACCTCTTGTTCCTAAGCATTACTAAGAGACAATTTGCTCACCTTGTGTCTAACCTGAACACCGGTGATTTCATCATATTGTCCTCTGTTGTGCAGGAGTAAGCTGAAATCTGTACTATCCCACGTTATGCTTATTCCTTCCAGCAGCCCTTTTCCATTATAGGAAATATGTTGTGCAAGCACATCTCTGCAAACCCACATAATGTGTGCTCCTTCTTACAGGCTCCTTTAAATAACCATAATTTCTGCACAGTAGGGTTGGTGGCTGCCATGTTTGCCCACATCACATCTTGCCAGATAACTGCTTTGATCTCTAGCCAGGAGCATGCACACTGAAAGCCAGGACCAGGTTTGGATTTTAATGCAAATTCTCCACCACAGTGATCACAGTGGTTACAGGATTAAGCACGGCAAAACATGGCAGTGCCAACCCTACTGTAAAACAATGGGGCTCATTTATGAACACTTGGCAATTTTGCACCTGGGCAGTAAACCCATAGCAACCAATTAGTGAGTTGCTTTTCTAAGTCAGCTGCAGGTCGAACAATGAAAGCAAGCATTTGATTGGTTGCTATGGGTTACTGCCCAGGTGCAAAATTGCCCAATGTTTATAAATGAGCCCCACTGTATTTTAGGTCCAAGTTCAGGGCTGCTGGGGCCTCTCATTGGAATCTGCTTGAGCAGTCAGCCTGGCAGAATTACATGAAGAGATGAATTAGTTGACAAAACTGTAGGTTGCACTGTGGGTACAAGAAGGGTCACAAGAGCCAAAATAGTTATATTACCTAGTCAAAATCAGTGTTCTATGTACTACAGATCTCACCTGGTATCTATAATTTGTTATAAATTTGTTATATATCCTCAAGCTTCTCAGTGATGCTAGTATTTACCAGGTTTACTTGTTCTATTATTGAATGATCTCTACTTCTGTAGGGTTATTCAAAGAACCTGGGTGAGGCCTGTGAGAACAGAGTGTTTTCCACTTAACCCTGCAGGGGGTGGCAGTCACATATTGTGCCACCCATAGGGGAAATCAAATAAGGACCCATGACGTTAGAGTCTTGCAAATAATTTTATGGAAGGTTTAGACACCACAAGATGGATTTCTTCCAGGAAACCTAGTGAAATGACCAACTCGACAAGAATGAATACATCCATTTTTCAAGGCTAGCCGGCTTCTCTTCCACTCTGCTTTATCAAAGTGTTTTAACTTCTGCCCCGGTGCAGTCTGTGTCGGATTCTGTTTGCAAGTCCAGCTCATATTTCCCTTTTAGATTCGATTTGCAAGTTGAAGCAATTAAAGGCATCAGTTGTGGTTGTTCAAAGAGTTCCTTTCAACAGCCACTGCATCATTAAATCACTGGGCCACAATAGCAGCTTTTCAAAAAAACAAACAAAACAAATTTAAGTGATCACACTCGAGAACCAACATGATCTGAATTTGCCCCATTGCCATTATAGGTTCAAGCTAGGTCTGACATGGTATAAAATTAAATAATAAAATAATGGTGTAAATTAAAGATATACATCTTTATCAATACGGATATACCAATATTCCCCAAATTCATAAAAAGGTTCTGTGATTCGGGTGAAACCCTCCAGCTACTGTATATACTGTAATGGTACAACCCTAGCCTTATGTTGATCAATCGGATCTAGTTGCTAACTGATATTTTTCCATGGTAAATACTATTTTTGTTAATTACTCCTATATATTTAGACATACAGGGGTACATTTACTTAGGGTTGAATATCGAGGGTTAAGTAACCCTTTGATATTCGAGCGTCGAAGTTAAATCCTTCGACTTCCAATATCGAAGTCGAAGGATTTAGCTCTATTCGTTCTATGGAACGATCGAAGGAATAATCGTTCGATCGAACGATTAAATCCTTCGGATCGAACGATTTGAAGGATTTTAATCCATCGATCAAACGATTTTCCTTCAGTCCCAAATTGGCTAGAAAGCCTATGGGGACCTTCCCCATAGGCTAACATTGATGCTCGGTAGGTTTTAGGTGGCGAAGTAGGTGGTCCAAGTTTTTTTTAAAGAGACAGTACTTTGACTATCGAATGGTCGAATAGTCGAACGATTTTTAGTTTGAATCGTTCGATTCAAAGTTGTAGTCGAAGGCGGAAGTAGCCAATTTGATGGTCGAAGTAGTCAAAAAAATACTTCGAAATTTTAAGTATTTTTTATTCTATTCCTTCACTCGAACTAAGTAAATGTGCCCCACAGTATTGCAATATTGTGCCCATGACTCTGGGGCTTTTAGCGATCAATCCCATAATACAGCAATAGGTTCATTTATTGCTGAATACTCTAAAAGAAATTCCAAACTCCATTCTAGTAATAACTCATTAAAGCCAATCAAAGTTTTTCATTTGATTTTGGCAATAACAGCTCGTTTCTTAATGGTTTTTGCTTCAGAATAGATATAATCAGCCTGCTATAGCCATGCTGATAATTTCTTTGAACTAATATGGAAAAATAATCTTTTGCTAGACCAAAAGCACACTGTGGATACTGCAAAACTGAATTGTGAGTTTGTTCAATTTTGATGTCCAATCAGCATTTTGGAACAATTTAGGACCGTTTTCGCCCTTGAATTAATTATTATTTATCTATAGTGCACCAGGATAGTTACATAACACTTTACAAAGATTATACATTGTTCAGATCAGTCCCTGGCCCAGTGAAGCTTACAATCTAAGCTCCCTATTACATTTGCACACCTATGGGTTACTACTCAGGAGCCAGTTAACATGACTCTTATGTTTCTAAAACAGCTCAGATGATTTTCTCTTTTTTTCCATTGAATCAGCCATAAGCTGATTAGACATTTGAGAGAAGGATTAAACATGATGATATATCATTTTTTTCTCAACCTAATCAGCCATATCACTATGTATGTTACTATATGTAGGTTGGCATTTGCATGCAAGCTTAGTAGGGTCTTAATAAGAAAGTCAATGTCTCTGTTCCTGCAATCTGATATACAATATATATATATATACAGTATGTCTTCTCTGTTACTTCTATGACTTGTGCATTTGATCATAGAGATAGGGGAAATAAAACAGTTCTAAACAGAAAAGAACTTGAAATGTCACAATAAAATATAGTCAAAATGTTCTAATACATCAAACATACAGATTAAATGTATTGATTGATACAGGGGGGTAAAGAATTCCCTGCTCAGCAGAGCTTACAATCTAAAAGATCGCCACTGATATTATAAAAGTCATAACCAAAATAAATGGATTGCAGTGAAAAAGGAGACTAGCACTTATTATTAGGTGCTGCGAGAAACTATATGACATCCAGTAGGTCTCACTAGAATTACAACTGAGCCTCGTGAGTGATGGCAGCCTCACAGTCTGAGAAACATGGGGTCTGACCTTAACTTGGGAGGGAAGTGTTATACTGGTATAAAATGTCCTAGTACTCAAGAAAACTGTCAATATTCATTAGTTTATACCTGCTTACCCCAGCTTGACTTCTTCTACACCCAAAAGATGGAACTGTTATGTTAATAACAATTTTGTACTGTGTCTTCTAGAATATGACCGACCTTAACAAGAATTGTTAAAGGGATATTGTCATGGAAAATTTTTTTTTCTTCAAAATGAATCAGTTAATAGTGCTGCTCCAGCAGAATTCTGCACTGAAATCCATTTCTCAAAAGAGCAAACAGATTTTTTTTTATATTCAATTTTGAAATCTGACATGGGGCTAGACATTTTGTCAATTTCCCAGCTGCCCCAAGTCATGTGACTTGTGCCTGCACTTTAGGAGAGAAATGCTTTCTGGCAGGCTGCTGTTTTTCCTTCTCAATGTAACTGAATGTGTCTCAGTGGGACATGGGTTTTTACTATTAAGTGCTGTTCTTAGATCTACCAGGCAGCTGTTATCTTGTGTTAGGGAGCTGTTATCTGGTTACCTTCCCATTGTTCTCAATTTTGAGTTGTTTGCAGCCTTCCAGACATTTGAGTTTTGTTTCGGGGGAAAAAGCTTTTAAAATTCCAGTCGAATTCAATTCGAATTTGATTCAATTTTCGGGTTGATTCCATTCATCCGAATTTAAAAAATCGGATTTTTTTAATAAATTCCGATTTTATGGGAGTTTAGGGGAGTTTTTAAAAACTCACATGAATTCGAAATTCAACCTTTGATAAATGTGCCTCCTCAGGTGGCCATTGTCACACTGATAATATTTAGTGCGAGTATGGCGGGTGACGAGCCAGCCGATATCAGCAGAAGACTTGGATATCGGTTGGCTCGTCAATTGATCCAGCCTGAAAATTTTGTTCAGTTGCCTTTGAACATCAGTCACTGTCAGTGCTGAATCATCAGATACAGGTAGAATTCTATTATTTCTACCTGTATATCTGACAATTCAGCGCTAACACGACCAATGGTCGCAGGAAAGATCGTAATTGTTATATCTATGGCTATCATTTATTAAGATCAAGGGGAGCTTAATAAATATCTACTTTTTGGATATGAAACAACATGTAATTTTAAACAACTTTCCAATATAGATTAGTTAAACAAAGCTTAACAATTTTAATCTTATTTTTAAATGTAGCTGCTATTGAAAAAAGAGTTCATTGAGAGCTAATATATATCCTCTGCACTTCTGGTTCTGACTTCTGAAACAATCTAGCGAAATTAACCTGGAGGAGAACATAATATTATTTCAAGCACCAGAACCAGAAAAGAGAAAAGGAATAAAAAAATGCTGCTTGCAATTGCAATGACGTTTACAAATAATTTAAAACTGAATGAAAAGTACATTGGAAAGAATTTTATTTTTATTCATTGTGCAAATAAAAACACATGTTTTAGATGGAGATCCCCCATTAGAAAATAGATCAGTTTTTTTAAAAAAAAAAATCATATGCAGATTTTCAGTGAAACATTGGTTATTTATTGATTGGAGGGGTGGGGAGTTTTGATTATTTATGGTGTTTCAATGTAACGAATAAACAAACATATTGACTTGCGTTTAAATTCCAGTTGAATGAGCCATTCAATAATTATCGAGTTTTTTGTCTCTTCCTGTTATATGGATAAAATAAGGAACAAGGTTTTTTATTATTTTTGCAGAACACAGTGATGTCGGTTTATTTATATAAAACGTCTTAACGGCACTCCAACCATAAATGTTTAATTAAGATTTTTTTTTTTTTAAAACTCAGAAGAAATAAATGAGCCTCAAATAGTTAATATGTAGTTTTAACCCGCCTTTATCTTGGTGGCAGCAATTTCAGACTGAAGAGCACCATATTAAAGCCTCTCGCTCTGCATGACTTAATCATGAACTTATTAAACCAACACAGCGCAAAAGCCGCCAGTCTAAAAAGTTGAATATCTTATGACATGTTGAAGCACAGACACACGGAATGAAGAATCAGCTGTGACATAGCCTTCTGTGACGAGGGGAGGTAATTGTTCCTGTACATGTTTCTGTGGGATAAAAAAATACCATGACAATGAGAGGACTACAAGGTCTTCCACTGAGAATGTCAGAGTAGTCCTGACAGATTCCTGATGGGGAGATGTCCTTGTCTTGGACCTGTCTGCCCTTAACCTTTACTGACTTCTTTCCTCAATAGATGGGCTTATTATTCCAGGGGGAGTTGATGAATAGAGCATGGTAATGGCACATTTAGACAGGTCAGATTACATGCATGCATCAAAGTATCAGGGATGGACAGCCTGTAGCCTCTCAAGGTTAAACTGGTTGTGGCCCACACTCTAAGCTTTACACTTATTAGCAAACCAAGCTGGGGGGTTTTTTTCACAAAAAATAATTTTTGAAACATTTCTGGCATTTCTGTCATTTTTCTTGATGCAGCTGAATTAGCATTGCTTTTCCCAAGGCATATGTATCTGTACTGTACCACTTCCCACCAAAAATAGATAATTTGTCAAGTTATTTTTTTTGTCATACAGGCATGGGATCTCTTATTCAGAATGCTTAGGACCTGCGGATTTCTGGATTTTTATGTAATTTAGATCACCATATCTTAAGTCTAATAAAGAACAATTAAACATTAAATTAGGGATGAACAGAATCCATTATTTTGGATTTGGCCCAACCCCTGAATCCTTCATGAAAGTTTCTGCCCAATACCGAACCAAATCCAGAACCCTAATTTGCATATGCAAATCGGTGAGGGGGGAGAGAGAAAGAGAGGGCCCAGATAAAGAAAAATGTAATTCCTTGTTTTGTGATGAAAAGTCACATGATTTTATGGATTAGGATTTAGTTAGGCCAGGCGCGAGGATTGGACGAATCCGAATCCCGCTGAAAATGTCCAAATCCTGGCCAAATACCGAACCAAATCCTGGAATCGGTGCATCCCTACATTAAATAAACTCAATAGATTCATGCAGCTTGGATTGTATCAAGTACAAGGTACTATTTAATTATTACAGAGAAAAAGGAAATACATTTAAAAAATTGGAATTATATGCTTAAAATAGGCTGAATAGGAGACAGTCTTCATTCAGAAAGTTGGATAACAGCTTTCTGGATAATACCTGTATATATTACATGTATTTGTTTTCTTCAGCTTTTGAAAAAAATACAAATTAAGTCATTTGTATAAAATTACATGTTTTTGTGACACTTTTTTTTTAGAAGTTCTCAATGGCACAAGCAAACCAGACTAATGAATAAATTATCCGGCTCATAAATGTTTAAGTGGGATTCACTATTTGGTCTTATACCCAACAATTGGTAATGTAGGTCCTCACAAAATAGAATTATCTACATTCATCCAATAAAAGCCCCAGTTGTTGATGTTATGTGACAATAACTCAACTGATGACTTCCTAGTATCCTAATGAATTTCAACAGTATCTTAGGCCTATGGAAACACATTTTTCATTGCATATCCCCAGCCATGATCATGGTTAAAGAAGCCAAACACATTAGGGTCAGTAGTAGTAGTAGTAGTAGGAAGCACACACATAGATTAATATTGTCTTAATTAATTAAAAAAGCCCAAAAGAGCCACTAAATATTGAAAGAGGTGCCTGGAGAAATATGTTGCAAAAGATCCACCACTGCAACACTTTTCAGGATTCCCCCGTTTGGGTATAGATTCACAAGATTTCTCAAAATATTGATTTATATAATAATGCCAATCCTTTGCCTTATAGCTTCCCTCCAGTCATCCACCAAGTATTGCTTCAAGCATTGCTTCAATAAATGTTAAAATCACCATAAAGCAATCAATTTTCTATTTACAAGGATAGCCAGATCATATACTGTATCACAAAGTACCCAAAGTGAAAAAAGTCCTTGACTTCTCTGGGACCAGAAAGGCTTCTCTATTTGGGTCTGTAATCAGTAAATAAACAACACCAAAACCAACGAGTTTTGTATTCTCCCCTGAGGTAGGTGTGGTTATCCCACCTAACCTAAACTTGTGAGCTCTGTGTTCTTGCACCTAGCAATTTTAGTACTGTATCTGCACTGCACAGCCTTCTGCAGCAATGTCAGGCCCAATGGGGACTCTGTCTCTTCTCCAGGTCTTCCTGGGTAGGGGTGTCCCACAGTTGAGAACCACTGCAAAAATATAATCTAATGGGGATAAAGATTCCTGCGCCTCAGCTGTCTCAGTTTTACTGTAACGCATGGGGAACAAGCTTAAAACAAAAAAACTGAGCAGACAAAGTAACATTCTAGATCTATGTGCTGGCCAAACAAACAAACAACGGGTGGTTTTCCTCCAGTGTACTGCTCTGATTATAGATCTGGATTTGTGAAGCATGCATGAGAAATTTAAGCCCTTGTTTTGCAAGGGATTTGATTGTCATGCCCTCTGCTCCCTGGTAATGAGGATTACATGCATGCATCAATAGTTCTTCTGTTGTTTAATAGAGGTTAAGGTGGTTGAAAAGGGAAGAAGGTCAACAGGCATTGTTGTATGACAAAGCTCTAAAACATATATAAACCCTCACGTAGTAGAAGGGAGGTTAATGTTACACTGGGCAATATGGAACTTGTTTCATACAGTGAAAAGAGAAAGATTCTTATTATTTCACCCATATGTGAGGCCAATTGTCATTGGTTCCTGGATATTATGTAAGATTGATCAAGGTTTATCAGTGATAATGAGCGTGTGAAGATACAGCCAACTAGGTTCACTTGGAGCGTTGCAGTTGACACTCATGTGACATTACCCAAAGGAATCTATGGGAAACCTGCAGCCCTACAGATTTTGTGAACCACAAATCCCAGCACCTTTTGACTGCCTCATTGTTGTCCAGTGATGCCAGTAACAGTTTAATAATCTCTATGGCCTACTCTGTAGCACACTTGGGGCAAATTCACTAACCTCCGAAAATTAGCCAGCAACGGCTTCGCTCACAACACTTCGCCAGGCGTAGATTCGGCCGGACAACGCTAATTCACTGAAATCCAAAGTTGCGTCCAGGGCGCCGAACACTGGCAAAGTTGCGCTACCGTTACTGCGCCAGGCGAATCGTAGTTGTGCTAGCGTTGCCTAATTTGCATATGGCAGGAACTCAAAGTTCAATGGCGTATATGTTGCAGCAAATACATTACACTACACTAAATCTTTATAAAATAAAATAGAGTTATTATATTGCCCTACACATGAGCCCAGTGTATAGTCTATGTGCCATATGTTAGGAAATGTAGGAGGGAAACCGATTACCCCCAAAAAAATTACTCTCTTTTTCAGCCTATCACCCTAAAAAAGGAAAAGTCGCCAGCGTTTTTTGGGACTTAGAAAAATTGTCAACTATTTTTAAAGGAAGTCCTACCTACTCTATTGCACTTCGCCTGGTCTGAGGTGGCGAAGGCAAGTCTGGTGCAAAAGGTAACGTTCAGTAAAATCTGCATCTTAGTGAATTTGCGTAGTTCCGTCCATTCACCAGAGCGCAAATTCGCCAGGCATTAGGGAGCAAAGTACCACTAGAGTCTATCTCCTTCACTAGCAAAGTTACGCCAGCAACCATTAGTAAATCGGCAAAGTACCGAAATGATGTCACGCTGGCAAATTTTTGCCCGCGTTAGTCACTTTGCCCTTTAGTAAATTTGCCCCAAGGTTTTCTGATCACCATTATAAAAAAAATACTGACAGATTTCAGCTGACAGTCAGCTGACAAGAGCTGTATCCAACGGTCGCAATAACTTCTGCTACATGGTGTGCCCTGAAAAAGTCTTAGTGGCAAATTAAATAAGTTCATATTGACAGATTCTAAAGTCTACATTTAGACTATTAGGAATGTAGTTATGAATTCACACATTTATTAATACAGACTCATGGGTCAATTCATGGGAATGCGTTACGGTAACTTTTCTGAGCAGTCAACACTATTTTATTCTTTGAGCGCTTTGTTCAAACAGCCCTCCATATCCTTAAACCAAATGTCAATTGCAAGTGGGGACCAGCAATTTGTACGATTGTTTTCTTTCAATTCTATTCTCCCAAGAGACCAGAGCGAGAATGGGGCAGATTTATCATTTGTCAGTTTACATTTTCCATTCATATTTATCAAAAAGTGAAACTAGAGCTCGCCACAGTCTGCCAGAGTGACGTTTCTCCACTTTCTATTCATTTCTATGGGACTATAAAAGGCGTTTTGATGGTGAACTCTCACTTTCATTAATAGGCTTCATTAAACAGGCTTCATAGAAATGAATATAGAGTAGTTTAAGATAAATATGCATCTTAGTTTCTTCTGTTCAGTATTGACCCACTGGTATAGAAAATGGCTGTAAATAAGTGTTTTTGTTTTAGCATCAAATAATTATGTGCGAGAGGTAAGTGACCAATAAAGATCTTTACAAATTAAAGTGAAATTGGTGTATGCATAGGGCAAGCTGCAAGCAATCTTAGCGCTCCGTTTTATTACTAATGGGTAAGATAAGTGGCTGTATGGCTTAAGTCTGTCTGTTCTTAAAGGGATCATGTCATGATTTTTATGGTGTAGTTTTTATTTTTAAATTACACTGTTTACACTGCAAATATTTCACTCTACAATATAAAATTTAATTTCTAACCCTAGAAGTGTTTTGTTTTAGTTAATATTAGTATTGGTGTGTAGGTGAGAAAGAGCCAGCACTTCAGGATGGAACTGCTTTCAGACAGGCTGTTGTTTCTCCTACTCAATGTAACTGAAGGTGTCTCAGTGGGACATGGATTTTTACTATTGAGTGTTGTTCTTAGATCTACCAGGGAGCTGTTATCTGGTTACCTTCCCATTGCTCTGCTGATGGGCTGCTGGAGGTGAGAAGGGAGGGGGTAATATCCCTGCAATTTGCAGTGCAGCAGCAAAGAGTGACTGAAGTTTATCAGAGCACAGGTCACATGACTGGAGGAACCTGGGAAACTGACAATATGTCTAGCCTCATGCAGATTTCCAAATTAAATATAATAAAACCTGTTTGCTCTTTTAAAAATATGGATTTCAGTGCAGAAGTCTGCTGGAGCAGATTATTAACTGCTGCATTTAAATTAAAAAGAAAACATGTTTTCCCATGACAGTATCTCTTTAACATGCTCTGGAATGCCTTTTTTGTAGCAATACTAGTGATTATAAAATCCCTCTATTTCCCTCAGATTAAACCAAAACAACTTGATGCTTTTAAGCAACACTCTCTACCAAACCCTGTCCAGTAGAAGACAGAAAAGGAAGTATTCTTACTCTTTATAAAGGGATATTATGCTCCAGTTCCTTTAACTGTTCCCTTATTGGTTTAATGCTATGTTATTAGTTTGCCATCAGCGCGTAAGGTTAGAATGCAGCTAGCAAATCATACAAAAACAAGTCACTTGCCAGCCTTTGTAGGACATTCATATAAATACTTCTACTGACCCATTATACTAGTTGTCTTAAAACATGCCCAGGGTAAAAGCTGGAAACACATGGGCCAATTTAGCCAGTTTTAAACAGGTCTTGTCCATTGAATTTAATAGTTTAATTTGCCAGTGTTAATCTGCTCCAGATTACGGATAGGCCGCCTCCAATAGACTGCATTTTATCCAAATAATTATGATTTTAAAAAATGATTTCCTTTTTCTCTGTAATAATAAAACAGTACTCTGTACTTGATCCTAAGTAAGATATAATTAATCCTTATTGGTGTGAAGATCCGAATTATGGAAAGATCTGTTATCTAGAAAAGCCCAGGTCCAGAGCACTCTGGATACCAGGTACTGTATTTGTACTCTATAAAACAACGTTAGGCACTTTGTAGCTGTTATTACTCACTAGTATCAACTACATTGGTGTGAAGAGAATACTTTGTATGGGCATGTGATTGATTATAACTGAAAAAATGCATCAAAAACTCATAAAAACGAGTTAACAGACAAATGTACAGTTGGTGTACAAAACTGTAATACGTATTAGTGCACAGGGAATACAAATAATATAGCTAATAATAAATCATATCATGACATGTTAGCAATATTGTAAGCAGGGACATATTTGTTATATATATAGTGGATAAAGTACCCCTTATTGTTAGTCACCGAGGAGTTCCATGACCATATAAAATCACAAGGCTGAGGTTACTTCTGATATCCTCATATTTTAGAACAGGGGTACTTTATTTATTATAATACACAAGTTTTAGTGAGTCATGTGACAGAAATGACATCAGAACTCACCGTTTATAACTGATGACATCAGAACTCACCGTTTATAAGGATATAATTTACAAGATATTCATGGCTTTTGTGTATTATATATATATCTGGTCTTGTAACCACTGCTATTGAAACCAGCATCAATACTAGACAATAACCGAACACCTATTTTTTAAAACATTTCATGCATTTATCAGATCAGCCCAAGTCTAGACTGCAAGCTCTTCCGGTGCAAATGGTGCCATTTCCCAGTGCCACCCCCATCCGAAAGCTCCTTCTAATTAAATGTCAGAGGTCCTTCCCATAGTTCCTAGGCAGACATCAGTCATATGAGAAGCCAGATCTAAAGAAGCGATGTGTAAATATGATCGGGAAGCAACCATTTGAAATCCATGTGGTACATATGTGGCGCTATTTAGATGAAATAAAGAAAATAATTTGAGGGCATATTTGAAGCTGACAACGTTAATGATGATGTACGGCTGTGTATATGCTAGTTGTTCATATTTAACAGATTCGAAAGGAATGAAAGGGAGATGATTAATGATCTAAACAATTTATTTGATGTGTTGTCTAGACACCTCAGGGGATATTTATCAAAGTCAGCCAGATGCAAATCTTGGCCAATACCTCTGCTAATACCATTCGTAAGATTTAGCAAAAAAAGGAGACGGTTAATTTAGTGCAAATTCTGTTGACTTTAAGAAACCCGGTGCTTGCAGCTCCCTCTTTTGTACATGTTAATAAACAGAAACTGCTAGAGGAATATGGACCTTTCCAACAAATGTCTATTATATGAATTGTATAAGCAGGGTCTTCCTATATCATTTAGGCATGTGGCTGACCTCATGTAATTTCCCAGGGTGTTGTATATGTATTCAATGAATCATATTCAAGGGAAATGCAAGAACAGCCTGGACAAGCTTTGAAAACAAAAACAGATCACATGATATGTATTTTTTAAAATCTGAAATGAATATTGCAGAGTTTAATGTTTATACATGTACAGGCTTGCACTTACCCATAATCAGCACTGTAAGTAGAATGGCCATCTCCCATAGACTCCATTGTATTCAAATAATCCAACTTTTTCCTCTGTAATGATAAAACAGTATTTGTACTTGATCCCAACTAAGATATAATGGGGCAGATTTACTAAAGGGCCAGGTTGTTGCCAGGTGCAAATTCGCTAATCCACTAAAATGCACCGACCGCTGGCGACTTTTCGCTAGCAATACTTCTTCAGTGCGAGCATTTCATAGAGAAGATTCGCTAGCATTCGTTTATGCCTAGCGAAAAGTCGCTAGTGATCTTACGCTTAGGTCAATTTGAATAGGGCGAGTACATTAAAGTTGTATGGACGTCTTTATTAGAGATGTTGGTGCAAATGCTTGAAGTGGCCACTTTTATTACAAATATCCAGGGAACCTTAATAAAGTCAAGAGATCATATAATGCCCTGCACATGATCCCACTGTAAAATTAATGTTCCATGGCCCTCAAATGTCTGGGGGGAAATGTTAACCCAATAAAGTTTGTTAGGCAATCCCGCTAAAAAAAGTAAAAGTCGCCGGCCTTTTTTCAACTTTAATGCATTTCCGGCAGACAGGATATGATGTAAGTGACATAAGATTGAGGAAGATGTTGCTTCATTTTAGCAGTTCATCTGCTCTGAGCTGGCGAAGGCAACTTTGGCAAAAGAGGTAACGTTCAGTAAAATCCGCACTTTTGTGAATTTGCGGAGCAAGGACCATTCTCCTGAGCCAAAAGTTGCCTGGCGATAGAGTGCAAAAGAAATGCTAGCAACGGTCACTTTCGCTAGCGAATTGTCGTCTGTGATCTCTGGTGAAAAGTCGCTAGCGTTAGCCACTTCGCCCTTTAGTAAATCTGCCCCAATGAATCCTTATTTGAAGTAAAACCAGCCTATTGGGTTTGTTTAATGTTTACATGATTTTTTAGTAGACTTAAGGTATGAAGATCCAAATTACAGAAAGATCCGTTATCTGGAAAACCCCAGGTCCTGAGTGTTCTGGATAACGGGTCCCATATCTGTAATACTTTCATTTCATATGAGATCAAAGATCATAGTTCAGATAGCATACACATAATGGTCTGGTAATTTCTGCTTCACTGCTTCCCACCCCAAAAGGAATGGGCCATTGCAAATCCACTGGATCAGAATCCAGCAGAATTCTGCACTGAAATCCATTTCTCAAAAGATCAAACAGATTTCTTTATATTCAATTTTGAAATCTGACATGGGGCTAGACATATTGTCAATGTCCCAGCTGCCCCAAGTCATGTGACTTGTGCTCTGATAAACTTCAATCACTCTTTACTGCTGTACTGCAAGTTGGAGTGATATCCCCCCCTCCCTTTTTTCCCCCCAGCAGCCAAACAAAAGAACGATGGGAAGGTAACCAGATAACAGCTCCCTAACACAAGATAGGTAGATCTGGTAGATCTAAGAACAACACTCAATAGTAAAAACCCATGTCTCACTGAGACACATTCAGTTACATTGAGAAGGAAAAACAGCAGCCTGCCAGAAAGCATTTCTCTCCTAAAGTGCAGGCACAAGTCTCATGACCAGGGGCAGCTGGGAAATTGACAAAATGTCTAGCCCCATGTCAGATTTCAAAATTGAAAATGAAAAAATCTGTTTGCTCTTTTGAGAAATGGATTTCAGTGCAGAATTCTGCTGGAGTAGCACTATTAACTGATGTGTTTAGAAAAAAACACCGGTGACAGGATCCCTTTAACACTTTCTACATTTAAATGTGTCTCACAACTAGAGAAGGCTTGAGAGCACCTCTTTAGAAATTGTAATGTGAATATTGAAAACAATAAATCTCCTCTATATCAAAAAATAAGTACAGGTATGGGAGTTGTTATCCAGAATGTTTAAGACCTGGGGTTTTCCAGATAATGGATATTTCTGTAATTTGGATCTTCAGAAATCATCTTGATCATCTAGAAAATCATGTAAACATAAAAAAAAACAATAGGCTGGTTTTGCTTCCAATAAGGATTAATTATATTTTACAGACGGGCTTTCCATAATTCGGAGCTTTATGGATAACGGGTTTCCAGATAATGCAATACCTGTATTCCTCTGCGCTGATCAGAACCTGCAATGTTAGATCCTAGCACATTCACACACTATGGTCATTTTATTCGTAGTCACTTAACCTGCCTTTATGTTATTGGAATATAGAAATGAGGAGTAGATTTACAAATTTATTGTAGATTGTGTCCCAGTTGAAATCTAACAAAGGACCCAAGTGCTTCCTGGCAGCAATGCTAATCACTGTGCCACTGGCCTGTTATAATAATATACTATTTCCCAGTGGAACATTATTCCATTATATATGTTAACACTTTTTACACTTTTTTGTGGTTAATAAATTACTTCCCCTTAAAAAAATGTTAAAGTGCATTAAAGCAAAATTCTGCCATGCAACAAAGTAAGAATGACAAACACGTGTCCTACCAGCTGCTACGGACTACATATCCCAGCATCCTCTGTTCTGTAATCTATAGAATAACAGCAGCTGAAAGACCAAGATCATGAAATATGTACCAAGCATGTTCTATGATATGTGGTACCAGGCTGTTGACAGAGTTATGTGTATTGTGATGAAGAAATATCTGGGACATTATGACAGGTCACCTCATAGAAACATGACAATGGCATTGCTGATCCTTCCTTCCTTCTGCAGGGAATATGGCGCCAGACGCCCATCTCAGCTGTGGACTTCATTGTCTGTAGAGTCTGTGCATCGGGTGCTTTGTGCCTGAGAGGCTCAGTGATTATAGTATCCAGTTCTGGTTACACTGGAGAATGTGATCTTCATATAGGAAGCTACAAACTATATCCGAACAAAGCAACTTTATCTTGTACTGAGACCAAACAGCCATGAGAAACTCAAGAACGACAATTCACTGGGATTTAACTGGCAATGAAGAAAGAGATGCAAAGTTCCCTGAAGATATGATATCTCTTATAGAAGTGAGCAGGTTCCAAAGGGGAGCAGAGTCTCACACAAACAGCTGGGAGCAAATTTATAGAACCACAGTGTATACTGACTGCTACCATTCTGTTGTGTTGTTGACTTGACTGACAGGATCAAGCCCCATCAATTAGTACCTACGGACAGCACGCTCATCAATTTACACTTAAGGGTGGTGTAGCCAAGAGACAAATCTTCGCTACTACGGGCGACTAATCTCCCCATAATGCCTTGTTGCCAGCATGAATGAGAATCGCCAACGGGATGGCAAATGTATCAATTCGGTTTTCCGAAGTTTCCCCGTGGGGAGAAAACTCCCTAATGGTGGCCATAGACGCAAAGATCCGCTTATTTGGCGACATAGCCAAACAAGCTGATCTTTCCCCGATCTACCACTAACGGGCAGGGCTATATTGGGGGTAATCTGAACGTTCGGCCCTATGGCCGAACGATCGGATTACGATGAGAGCGCAATGGGCTCCGGCGGGACGTTCCGGACAAAATCAAACCTGTCCGATTGACCAAACGAACGATCTCCGCCGGGCGAAAAATGTCGGGACTCTCCACACACGGTCCGAAAATCATACCAATCCCTGATTCGTATGATAGGATCTTTGCGTCTATGGCCACCTTAAGGCATTATAAAGACTAAATGTATGGCACTAGTGTCTGTATGTACTAACTGCCAGCTGGAGTCCAGTCGCTGGTGGACCTTGAGCAATTTGAACCCTGAAATAAAAATATAGTAAACTGAGTCTGCTACTGCTTTATGTAGCATCAATCCTACCACCTTCCTTGGGAAGGTTATAGCTCCCCAGTGTAGTTTTTACTTTTGAATTTGTTTCTTGTATTCGCCGAACGATCGAAGTTCACAATCTTCCAACCTGCCACTAAACATTCAGATTAAATAAAGTAGGAAAAGAACATGTCAGATGATGTTCTGGCCGTGACAGCAATCATGCGAAAGTTATGTCTGACAAACAGTAGTGACCCACTGATATCATCATTGTTACTGCTTTACAATTGCTTCATTATGTCTTAACAGTCACACCTTCAATATCTCTCAAGAACTTCACTGCTTCTAACAACCAACTGTCCCTCACTGCCATATTCTTCATAACTATTTTTACAGACTTTGCCCAACCATCTTCCCTTGTTTCATTCTCCTTCTAGATCAGGGTTTAACTTTTCTTTATCAAACCCAAATAAAGTCTGGGAGTGAACCTAGAATTGAAACAAATGGTTTAAAGTCAGCAATACTCCTTTTTACTATTGTTTATTGTAGATTAGAAGAACGTACCATGTTAGTGGTCTCCATAAACAGCATGAGGTCCCAATTTTGGTCAAGAATCAATGTTCTACATCATGAGCAAAAATGAGCAGGGTGTTTTTCACTTCTTAAATTGATCTGTACAGGTATGGGATCTGTTTCCCAGAAAGCTCCGAATTACAGGGTGGCCGTCTTCAATAGATTCCATTTTATCCAAAGATTTCCTTTTTCTCTATAATAATAAAACGGTACCTTGTATTTGATCCTATTTAAAATGTAATTAATCCTTATTGGAAGCAAAACTAGCTTATTGGGTTTATTTAGTGTTTACATGATTTTCTAGTAGACTTAAGGTATGAAGCTCCAAATAACAGAAAGATCCATTGTCCGGAAAATCCCAGGTTCCAGGCATTCTCCATACCTGTATACAGTATGTTTTTTATTGTATGTAACCTTTTGATGAGTTCTAATGGGTTCATTCACAATGGGGACACAACAGTATTATCTTTCTCCAACCAAAATTGTTGCTATTCTACTTATCTCATGCCTCCCGAAAAACAGCAGCTTTGTATGCAAGCATAAGAGACTTCTAAGTAGAAGGGTAACAATAATATGTTTCATTGCCCTTCTGGATGGCCTGCTGGTTAGGTGATAAGGACGTCGTAGATTTATAGGGAGTCCTGTTTTTACTTTCTGGTTATATTAGGAGAAATGGATAATATTGTGGTCAAACCAATTTAGCTCATATGAACAAGTGCAATAAAACAACAACATAAAACCCCCTAAACACCCAAATATAACATCTATGGTCATGGCCATGGTATTTTGGCACCCTAGGCAAGGGCTGCAATCAGTGCCCCCCCCACCTGGTCCTACATTATCATTTCCCACCTTACCATTAATATTGCCCCCAGTACCTGTATGTTGCCACATGTACCTGTGCCAGCACCTATCATATTACCCCTATTTGTACCTGTGCCAATGGCAGTCAATCCCTCAGATTGCCCCCAATCTGTACCTATGCCAGCATAAGACAAAACATCCATGATAGTGTTACCCCAGTCTGTAATTATGCCAGCAGCAGCCAAAAAAATCCATCATATTGCCCCAAAATATGTATCTGTGCCAGCAGCTGCCAAGAGGGAGGTGGGGAGTGCCCGCAGTACAAATCACGGGCAAGAGGGGGTTGGAATAGGGGGTTTTTAAAATTGTTAAACTATTAAAGGCCATGCAAACTAGGGTTAAAAAAAAGAAAACAAAATCCCCTTAAAGGGGAAGGAAACCTCGTCGGCGCTAACCCCCTCCCCCCTCCCGTGTATTGCCCCTCCTCCCTCCTCCCCCCTGGCCTACCCCTCCCGCTGGGCAAATGCCCCTAACTTGTTACTTACCCTTCTGCGCAGGTCCAGTCCAGGGAGTTCACAGGCGACATCTTCTTCCACGCGATCTTCTTCCTCCTTTGACCGGCGTTTTTGCGCATGCGCAGCAGGATCGTTTCGCCGGTACGGATCTACTGCGCATGCGCCAAAAGTCACGCGCATGCGCAGTAGATCGTACCGGCGAAACTATCCTACTGCGCATGTGCCGGTCAAAGGAGGAAGAAGATCGCGTGGAAGAAGATGTCGCCTGTGAACTCCCTGGACTGGACCTGCGCAGAAGGGTAAGTAACAAGTTAGGGGCATTTGCCCAGCAGGAGGGGTAGGCCAGGGGAGAGGAGGGAGGGGGGGCAATACACGGGAGGGGGGTTAGCGCCGACGAGGTTTCCTTCCCCTTTAAAAGTGCGCCCCCATAATGACTGCGCCCTAGGCGGGTGCCTACTCTGCCTACCCCTAGTTCCGGCCCTGCTCACAAAGGATGATAGGGCTTGTAGTTGAGCAACAGCTGCAGATCAACTGGTTGTCTAAACCTGCCTTGTGAGACGGTGTATTCTAGTTAGATAAACTTGGCACATGACACAGGACAATAAATATAACTATCCCTTTTTGCAACACACTAAATTAGTGCGACCTCTGGCCTCCAGTTTTAACAGAGCCTCTGGTGAAGAAAATTGTGCTAAGCTCAGAGCGAAGCACATTCCATACCATAATGCATGCCTTCCATAAAAATGTTCCCAGCAAATCTGTACGAGAAAATATAAATAGCCGGGTGCCTTGCTCTTATCTCGCACACAAAGAGCGTTGTCACTTTCCATGGGAAAAGAGATATCACTCACGTTTCCAGCAGACATTTTCCAACTGCTGGGGACTGGCGGGCATTCTGCATCAGTAAACAGGTGGCGGTTATTGCAAGAAGCTCATACAGCCAACAAATGTGTTTTATCTGTACAGCACACTTCAGCCTTTCTACACGTTCTTTGTACAAAGAGATTTTAAGGCCCATGCCACACAAGCAGTAGACACAGTCAATATTTGGAAAAGATTTTAGGTTTGATAAGCTGTGTCTTTTTTAACCCCACATTTCCTCAAGGAGACATCAGGATATCTGATCTGAGGCAGACAAGGCAGCTGTGGGATGCTCATAGCTCCTTGGTGTCATCAGCTTGTCAGACTTGATAGACAGACTGCACAAGCTCCAGCATGCCGTATTGACCAAACAAAAAACACAACATGGTTCCATTTCAAGGATCGTTTTTCTGCTTGCTAAGGGACTCAGAAGCAGTCGCAGTGTAACATTATATATTCTCCATAGAACCACACTGCAGGGAAGCCTGGGGGTTGATTTGCTAAAATAATAGCTAAGAGGAAAAAAGTTTAAAGCTTTGTACATCAGGAAAGTCCCAAGCATTATTTGTTATACAAAAGCCAAAGACAGTGGGTTATAACATACTACAACAGCAAACATAGAGGTATATTTATCCAAAACTCAAGTGAAGTTAGAGATCGCCATAGTCCTCTAGAATGAAATTCCGCCACTCTCCATTGATTTCTATGGGATTTTTAAAAGACCTTAAGTCTACTAGAAAATCATGTATACATTAAATAAACCCAATAGGCTGGTTTTGCTTCCAATAAAGGTTAATATAATGTTCTGTTTTATTATTACAGAGAAAAAGGAAATGATTTGAATTATTTGGATAAAATCTATTGGGAGATGGCCTTTCCGTAATTTGGAGCTTTCCAGATAACAGATTGCATACCTGTACAAGAAAAGAAATCTATTAATTTAATGTGCACCAATATTATTAGCTAGATCACTCAATGGGGTATATTTATCAACGAGTGAAGTTAGAGATCGCCATAGTCCTGTAGAATGAAATTCCGCTACTCTCCATTGATTTCTATGGGATTTTTAAAAGAGTCTTTATCAATGGGTGAAAATGAAAGTTCATCCTTTGATGGTGCCCACCCTTTTGTGCTGGGATGTCCCGCCCCCTACTGTCATGTCCGGGCAGGCATGGGTACATAAATAGGAGAGCGCAATGGATTAGGATCCAGTGCAGGTTTGGCAGGGCTGAGTTAGGGTCTGGTATGGGTTGACTTTTAATCGACCCGCACATCACTAATAACCACATCTGTGCCAGGCAATAGCAGCAGAGTTCCCATAGCTATAAAAATATGACTCAAAATTGAACTTAAACCACTGAATTTTGCAGTTGCAAATTACTTATTTCCTCTGCTCTGTTGTATGTATTTGCTGGATGTGTTGATTTTATTTTCAGCCACTTGGTTTTTTTACTGACAATGGAACACATTACCTAGGATTTGTAGGTAATGTGTTCAATGTATTCCACATAGGTAATATTTAGCCAAGGCCATTTGTACTACCACCTGTACTTTATACAAAGCATATCCCACTCTTTCTATATGGTAAGAGAAATGCTCTTTTCTCCAATGCTTTACCATGTACTCTCCAATATTTTATATGGTTTTGCCTGGGTGTTTTTTTTTCCTGATCAACCTATCATGTATTATGTAACACAACCGTTGTTATAGTCAGAGTAGGCACTACTGTATTTTGCAGATTTGACCAGTTTTCAAGTAAAGATTCATCTTGGATATCCAAGCCTTCACTTCATTGGTGCATGTAAATTTCAGTCCATTTCTGGCAGCTAAATATGCTCGCTGGAAGAGTTTTTATAGCCTTTCCCTGCTTTCTGAGAGTTAATTATGTTCATTTTCACATTTTCAAACAGCTGCTTAGAGGAACCTGCGGTTTCTGAGAGGAGACAATTACAGAATGTAAGGTTATAGGGGGTGGAGGTCATAACATTTTGCTCAACCTGGGAATTGTTTTCACCTGAATAATTAAAGGCCTAATGAGACAATCAAAATTTAGGGCCCTTGGAAATAGCACAAAATAGTAGTAATGGATCAACTAGAAGGGTGTAAAAAAAAAGTGTGCATACCATATTCATTTCATATAATTTAGAGATTGTCAAGATCAGTACAATATACTGTATAAGCAGAATTTAGCACAAAGATTTGCAGAAAAAATAAAAACTTGAAGCACTGCCAAAAACGTAAAGGGGCAGTTTATCGTGAAATAACTTTTATTATGATGTATTTTAATAAAATTGGTCTTATAAAATATATACACTGGATGATAATGATCCAGTCCATTTATTTAAAGACCATAAAATTTTAAATTTTGTGCAATAAGGATATAAAAATGCTACCTATGGCTCATTGTCTCCCTGATGACATGAAGGGGCAGATTTACATAGGGTCGAATATCGAGGGAAAAATCGTTAGATTCAAAGGATTTTAATCCATCGATCAAACTATTTTTCTTCAACCGAAAAATTGCCAGGAAGCCCCATAGGCTAACATTGCACCTCGGTAGGTTTTAGGTGGCGAAGTAGGGGGGTCGAAGTTTTTCTTAAAGAGACAGTACTTCGACTATCGAATGGTCGAATATTCGAACGATTATCGAATCCATGCTCTTGTATCTTGATATTTGCCCTGTTCAATCTTGGTTCATTGCTACAGATTACAATTCTAAATACTCTAGTTTTGTGTGGCAATGCCGTTTAGTAAACTCTTTCTTAAAATGATCTAAAATAATGAGCCGGCACACAAGTGATAGATGGTGGGAGAGATAATAATATGGACAAAGCAGTACAGGACTAGCTCAGAGACCAGAGCAGAAATTCTAACTGCAGCAAATTCTTCTACACATATTTCTTTCCCTCTGCACCAAGGACTTGGAGCCAAATCAATGCAATCTATCCATCAGGGAATCCCAGCACAACTTAAACAGTGGTAACATTATATTAAAGCTAAATCAACATGGCACACAAAGAATGATAAGGGTGCTGGGAGGTAATGCATATGCATAGCAAGAAGTCATATGGAAAGGAGCTCAGGCAGAACTGAGCATAATAAGTTGCAGTGTGTGTGTAAAGTACAAAAAAATGGGTGCAATACCTCCATTTTTTGATCACTGCTTTCCTCTTTTGCAGAATTGCCACAAGTGTCCGTTTTGTTTTTTTTTTATCCGGCACAAGGTGCAGACTGTAGCCAGACACACTCTTCTGGGCACTAGATATTTTCTTGCAAAATAAGTGTTTATTTATATGTGTTTTCTATATTTTTCTATATTTCCCCTGTAATACTTGAAGTTGCAGACCTTAATAAAACAACTCCACCTAAGGTATAATCCACCAGCCTTCAAAGAATACTATCCTCCATTTCATTATCCTGCTTATCGGCCAAATCCAGTATTATGTTCCAATAGTTGTCTTAAATCAGTTCATGTTCCAGGTATACATAATCCCAAGGCACATATGGGCACAATGCCCAGTACATGAGGATTTGAGGCAATACATAGGAGTCTTTTGCTGTGTTTGTCTTTTCAAAAAAAATTGTGGGCGAAAACACATACGTCATTGACTTAAAAGTAAACGTGTCTTTCAGATAGAGGATCACTGATCATGACAGAAGACTTTAAAGACTGTTAATCTTATTGTACTCTAACATGAGTAACAGGAAATTCATAACCCCAGGCCAACATAAATACAGTATTCTGACTTAAAGGGCATGTAAAGGCAAAAAAATAAAATCCCATTTTTACTTTCTTTAATGAAAAAGAAACCTATCTCCAATATACTTTAATTAAAAAATGTGTACCGTTTTTATAAGAAACCTGACTGTATGCAGTGAAATTCTCCCTTCATTTACTGCTGTGGATAGGAATTGTCAGATGGTCCCTAACTGCTGAGCAGGGAAACAATCATACTTATGAACAGCAGGGGGAGCCCCCGCTTTACTTCCCAGCCATGCAGAACTCAAGCAGCTTTGTTTATGATGATCCCTAAGCAGCCCAGACCACACTGAGCATGTGCACAGTCTTAGTCTTGCAAAGATGTTTAACAAAGTTACAAGATGGTGACCCCATGTAGCCAACTTTGAAAGCATAAATGATTTGTTTGATTAGGCTTGTGGTGCAGTAAGTTCATGTTTATATTTAGTATACAAAATACAGCATTTCTAGCCTTATTCTATTTTAGACTTTACACGCCCTTTAAATGTTTTAAAACCTGAAAGTCTGTTACTACCAAAAAAAAAACAACTGCATATTTATTATCAGCCAGAATCAAAACAGTTATTAATGATGCTTCCCATTTCAATGTTCCTTTGGCCATTCTGATAGCTGAAGTTCACCTTGGGTGTCAGTGCACCCTAGGACTTTATGGGGAAATCATTTCTTGTGTTTATCTCAAATAAACACAACACTATAAGTTGTTGCCATGAAGACATAAAGGGATTCTATCATGGGAAAAACACATCAGTTTATAGTGCTACTGCAGAATTCTGCAGTGAAATCCGTTTTTCAAAAACAGAGCAAACTTGTTTTTTTAATACTTAATTTTAAAATCTGACATGGGGCTAGACATGTTGTTAATTTCCCAAGTGCCCTTAGTCATGCTCTGATAATGTTCAGTCACTTTTTACTGCTCCATTACAAGTTGTGTGATATCAATAGCTTATCTGATCAGGATCAGACAGAATGACCTGAGATTAGTGATGGGCGAATTTATTCAGCAGGCGCGAATTTGCGGCGAATTTGCGCGATTCACCGCTGGCGAATAAATTCGCAAAACGGCAGCGAAAATTTGCCGGCGTCGAAAAAACGGACACCGGCGCAGTTTCGCAAATTTTTCGCAGTTTCGTGCGAAATTCACGAATTTGTCGGTGAAGCGAAACGGCGCAAATTCGCCCATCACTACCTGAGATGGCTGCCTACACACCAATATTACAGCTTAAAAAAATACATTTGTTGGTTCAGGAATACAGCTTTATATGGCAGAGTGAATAACTTCCAATGTAAGAAATACAAACTAAACCATACAAATCATGACAGAATCCCTTTCATATCCACTATAGTCTACTATTCTACTGCTAACACCTCTCCAATACCGCTCAACATTGCTAAATTAAAAATAGTGAAATCTCAACTATTCCTGTTGTCAATGTTGACCTTTGTAGGTACCATGAATGAGACACAGGGCCATGATTACCTGATGATCCAGTGTCATCAGCATTTGTCTATGGAAGATGCCCTAAGTAGCTTTCAGCTGGGTTTGGTATAATGTTTTCAGAATTGTTTTTTTTTTATTATTGTTTAAAGTAACAGTGATTCTTTTCTTGTAGTATTTACTTTTCCAGTGCTCAACGCCTCCAAAACCCCAGCTGCCCGCCAGTGATCTATACTTGTTGATTTAAACTTCACAGTTCATCTGGCTGGAAAATATGTGAGAGGGTTCATGATACCTTAGGAGCATTTGTTTAGTAAACGTGGCCCTACATTGACCATAGATTGGGTTATCCATAAGGAAGGTCAATATAGCTGTTATCTGATCTTTTTTACTGATGGTTAAAACAAAGGGCTATATGCATGTGGAAATGAGCAGCAGCCAATCTCCCTTTTGGATATCTTGATGGATCAATTGTGGAGTAAAACTGTCAGTGCATTATGAAAATCTCTTGTTGTGGTGGTGAGGTCAACAAAGGACCAGAGTTTGGCTCAAGTAGCAGAGCTTATGTAGACCCAGTGGCTGCAGGTTATATCAATGCACCAATGTGTTCCTTGACCAGTAGTAGTTTCAAAAACCTGGCCAGTAAAAACCTGGCTCACTTTTGGCCAGATATCAATGGGACAGGCCACTGAGTGGCCACCCACACATGGCTAATAGCTGCCAACTCATTCTGAAGGGACCAAGTCAACAGTTTTTTTGGCCTATGTATGGCCAACTTAAAGGAGAATTAAAGCTTAGCTAAAGAAGTAGCTAGAAATGTTGTACATTATGTTTTGGGTTTCTGTACCAGCCCAAGGCAACCACAGCCCTTTAGCAGTAAAGATCTGTGTCTCCAAAGAGCCTCACTACCTCCTTTTTGGGTCCATGCACAGCTCAATAGGCTTCAGAATAAGCCAAAAATATGTAGTGGAAAAACAGTTCAATGTTATTATTTAAACATTTCCATATCTTTTCCATTGGCCAATATTCATTTGCATTTGCTGATCATGACATCACTATATGTACATGGATGGAAATGATATTAGTCCAACACAAAACTTGAATCCCTCATTATGCGCAACTCCTGAAAATTCCGCCACACTGCTCTCCAGTCTCCTTTCTGCTATGTGACACACATGCACTAATCCCCTTGATGTTCAGGATCCTTCATTCATTCTAATCAGAGGCCTTTGTGTGTTCTGTTCCATCTTGATATTCATGCGCTCTGCTGACAGCTGTCACGTTGCTGAAGGAGCTGCACCCAGTATCATTCCTTGATGGTACTTTGCTATCTTTGAACACGCTGGCCCTTATTCACAGTGTTGTTAAGAGGTCCTGCCCTTGACAGAGAAAAGAGCCAGTCTATTCTTGTCAGCAGAACAGGTCTATTTTCCTGCATAGGCAAAATCTTTTCATGGGGTATGAATAGGGATGTTTAATTCACTATGGCGCATGAATAAAAAAGAGAGCAAGTACCATTCCGACAAACTGCTCTGACCATGGGAGTACAGTACTCTTGGCTCCTAACCCCTTATGTGCTATGGACGTCCCCTCAAAACAATACAAGGATGCTCATTTGGGCATGTATTATTTTAAAGGTCATTTTTACATTCTAACTAGAATTTACAAAGTGGAGTTGCTTTGACTAAGGAGAATAAGTGTGTGCGTGTATGCCCTTCTACTGGCATTTGAAACATGTATGTTTTTTTTTTAATAAAGGAAAACTATACTCCCGAACAATGTAGGTCTCTATAAAAAGATAAAACAACTTGTGTAAAACCCTGCTTCATGTAAATAAACCATTTTCATAATAATATACTTTTTTAGTAATATGTGCCATTGGGTAATCATAAATTGAAAATTGCCATTTTAAATAATATGGGCAGCCCCCTGGGATCCTATGATTCACGGTGCACACAAACAAACCATACATGTTAGGCCACATGAGCCAATCAACAGACAGAGTTCTGTCTATTGCTTCCACACTTCTTCCTGTTACAGTTAGAGCTGCAGTATTTCTGGTCAGGTGATCTCTGAGGCAGCACACAGACCATCACAAAATGGTGGTTCAAGGCAAGAGATGTAAAAGGGCAATATTTACTTAAATATTCTGTATATACCAGTTTGGTAAGATTCTCTAATATGCCACCAGGGTCGGACTGGACATTGGGGGGCCGACCAGTTTCCAATCCTCTGGGGCCGCTCCCCCTGTGGCATGCTGTTGCTTAAATACTCATTTTGGGGGTAAAGTTGGCAAAAACAAAAAAAATAATTTTTACTATAAAATATGAATTTTTAGTGGAAAAAAAACCTCGAATTTATTATACCCCGAGGATGGAAAAAGTCTGCATCTCAGACCTGCCGAGGTTGTATATAAGTCAGTGGGAGAAGTCTCTATCCTATTTTGGACTTTTCGGGCAAAAATCAAAAAAATGTGGCTTTTAGGGGAAAAAGCCCGAAAAAATTTAGCGATTTGGGGAAAAAATTTACGATTTGGATTTTTACTTGATATTTTCGTTTTTGTCCCCGATCTGATTAAATCATGCTTTTTCAATAATAAATAAGGTCCAATTGTGGATTTTTTATTGAAATACACAGATTTTGATGAATAAGCCCCTTAAAGTGTAGTGCACTCCTACAGGAGCTATACACACACCTTGTGCAATATACAGCACTTCTAGGGGGTGGGGGCAGACTCAGACACTACAAGATTATATGACTGAATAAGTGATGGGCTGGTATTGTATTTTAAATGTAGTTACGATCCAACCGAAATCTGTCCATTCTCTGGGCCTCTCCCAGGGCCGGCTTTATGGCATTTTACAGCGGGGATTAGTAATAAGCGCCTAGACTAATGTTGGCCCCTTTGGTAAAAAGCACAAAAAACTTGGGGGGGGGGTACAGTGGTGGGACAGACACAGGACAGATCAAAGCTGATCCTCTGGCAGAGCAGAATATGTACAATATGTGTTGCCAGTGTCCCATATTTGCCAATATTCAATGTTTTGGGGGTTTTTTTTTGCTAATAGAGCTTGCTGTAAATCTGCATGGAATCTGCATGGAATACTGTACACTGTAACGGCATTTAATATTTTACAACTCCCAATAGTATTATAGTAACTTATACATTGAGTTATAGTCCAAGAGCAGGAGGGCCACAAAACAGTTTGTTCTTTTCAGTGGGACTTTCCCTTTCTTCTCCTTTTGAGCTTCTGAGAGGAAAAATAATCCAATGAAGGCGCCAGGGTGTTGTTGCACCACAAAATGTTATGCACTGGGTACAGGGCTTTATCACTGCGGCTTTCCCAGCCAGAAAAGCAAACAAATACTAACCCTTCTGTCGCCTGGAACTGGCGGATCCCTCCTGCAGGGACAATCCACACAGAAGCCAAGTCAATGCTCTGTCTTTTTCTTCTTTGTGAGGGCTTTTTTGCCTTCTGAATCCAAACTGCAACTATACTGCACCCTCACAGCTAGATCAATATACAACAATATAAGGATAGTCAGCCCTTTAGATTATCTCCCTCCTGCCATTCTTTTTCAGGCTCTCAACTGTAAAAAAAATTTCACAAGAAATATATATTTCTTGTAGAACAGCGCCTAAAGCAAACAGAGAAAGCAAGCTAGTGATTGCATTACACTACAACTCCCAGCACCCTCTCTGGATAATTGCATTACACTACAACTCCCAGCACCCTCTCTGGATAATTGCATTACACTACAACTCCCAGCACCCTCTCTGGATAATGCAGGAAGACTGTGGCTCCACCTGGATTGCCTCAGGTTGGCCATACCAAATGCATATACTAAAAAACATCTACCAACTGCTTCAAAATCGATTTCTTTTGTGCAAATTTTTACTCTAGGGAGGCCTAAGGCAAATGCCCTCTCAGCCTCTACCCTAAAACAAGTCTTGTGTGTTTCCATGGTAACCTGATCAGCTGCGTTTGATTGTTGTGCAGTAACTTTACATTTGTTTAGCTGACAGTTGGGCAATAGGGTATGTTATCCATGTTTGTGGGCTAGTTTACGTTTGCATATTTATGTTGTCATATAGAGATGTCTGGGGTGCCCACTGGCAAGCTGGAGGCCGAAAGAGCACCTTGGGAGGCCACATCTGGACCTTGGGCTTCCAACTGACCATCCCTGGGGAAAGTAATTGTAAATGAAAAAATAGTCCATTATACTATGAATTTACTGCAGGAAACCAGTACTATATATTGTATTAATCAATGGTGCAACTGCCAGCGGACTGGCTGAGAGCCAACACTAGAATTAAAGCCCCCCCCCCCCGAACATTGTAATTTGCACTATTACTGGCACATTTTGTCCAATTATATCCACCCCATACTTTTTCTAAATGAAGTTTTCCTAGTGTGCTACACATCCGGACTCATATAAAATGTAATTTTCATAAATGCTCGATTTTTGTCATTACAATGAGAAAATGGAGGCAGATACAAGATAAATAGGCTGTCAGGGAGTGCTGGGGGGGTTGTCCATCTGTTTAACATCTTGGGGATGTCACTTACCCATCAGTTAACAAAAGTTATCCTTATGCTTTATTTATATAGCGTCAACATATTCTGCAGTGTATCACAAAGATTATATATCATTCAGTCTCTGGTCCACTGGAGCTTACAGTCTAAGATCCCTATCACATTTACACACACACTACACTAGGGCCAATCAGCATCGGACTGGGCCGGCTGATTCCGGGAAAAAACCCGGTGGGCCCCAGCCCTCGTGGGCCCAGACTTGCTCCACAGAGTCTCACCTGCTACCCCTCCGCTCATGTGCCGGCGAGGGGGGTAGAAGAGGGACAGAGGGAGGTTTGCTGCGACTGGGGAGGGGGAGCCCTTGGGGGGGGCCCTGTTGTGGCAGCCCCTGTGGGCCCTCACCCCCCCAGTCTGACCCTGGGACCAATTGTATGAGGAGCCCGCCTGAGCAGTGCTGTAACTAGCGGCAGGGTCCCCCCTTCTCTTGCCTTGGCGAGCCTCAAGGGGGTGCAGGTTGGGTTCAATTGCATCGGTAGTTATGAAACTGAAACTTTACACGTACATGTACAGTGTGGACTGGGCATCTGGGGCTGCTCTCTCAACCCCCCCCCAGGCCCACGCTCAAGCCAAAACCCCCTTCCACCACTAGGCCCCCCTGCTTAATCAGATGCTATCAAGCCAGGGGCAGGTAAAGGTGTAACACCCAGTGTCTGACTGGTGGGGTCCGGGGAAACCAGGGCTGCCACATCAGGCCCCCCTCTCCAGTCCCTGTGACCCTCCTCTATCTTCCCTCCCCACTCAGCACTGGAAACCTTGAGCACTGCCAGGGTCGGACGGGGCCCCACCAGCCCAAATCTGCTCCCACGTGCCTGGCCTCCTGCATTTGCTAACCTCTCCCCGGATCTGGGCTAATCGCTCCCCGGAGAGGATCTGGTCCAGAAAGGCCCACTGGGTTTTTTCCCGGTGTCCCGTTGGCCCAGTGTAACCCTGGCAGCGCCCAGGTCGAAGCTGATCAGGTCTTTTCCCGGTGTGACCCTGGCAACACCCAAGGTTTCCAGTGCTGAGCGGGAATGGATCAGAGGGGCCCTCTGGGTTTTTCTCTGGTGTCCTGCCTGCCCAGTCTGACCATGTACCCAGAGTAATACAAAGTCCAGACCTAAACCTCCCTCTTCCAGAAGCTAAACTTAGATAAAGGTTCATCACAACGTGGCACAATTGTTCATAGAAAAATTTCTTGTACCTTACCCTTCAAGTTTGTGTATATTCCTGTATATATCCTACTGACACCACATTTGCAGGCCCCAGGGCCTAGTTTGAATCTCAATGCAGAAATGGCTTTTGTGTGGGTCTGGTCGAAAAATGACTGGAATACAACACACACCTAATAGATTTATATCGGATTTTATTCGGGATGCACCGAATCCAGGATTCAGTTCGGGATTTGGCCAGGACTCTGCCTTTTTCAGCAGGGTTCGGCCGAATCCTTCTGCCCAATCGAACCGAATCCTAATTTGCATACGCAAATTAGGGGCAGGGAGGGGAATCGCATGACTTTTTGTCACAAGTAAAAAATGTTTTTCCATTCTCACCCCTAATTAGAATATGCAAAATAGGGTTCGGATTCAGTTCGGTATTCGGCTGAATCTTTCGCGAAGGATTTCGGGGTTCGGCCGAATCCAAAATAGTGGATTCGGTGCATCCCTAGATTTTATAAAGGTGCTCAGTTTCAAGTCTGAGGTAATTCAGTAAGGGATAGCAAGGGTAACATCATTTGAAGCAGGCTCGCTATGAATGCTGGGAGTTGTGGTTCAGTAGACAGTTATGATGAGGTTAGTTTCTGGCCTGGGCAGCTGACCCCCCCTCCCCGTTTCCCTGGGTGACAGTGCGTGTATGTTAAGGAGGTGCCGTTTCCCACAGCTCTGATCTAATTCAGCTGTAACTCAATCTCCGTGTGAGCAGCACAGCAGCCCGCGCTCTCCCACCCGCCGACAGTCTCCTCTGTCCCCGGCTGTGTGTGATCCACATTCACACTGTCACTCTGACAGGCTCCCCTCACACAACCTCTCCGGATACATTTACAGCGTCAATCGCCCAGTCGTTGGGGGGCTGTGTGCAGCAATCGCACTCACGTGACCTACCCCCCTCCCTCTTAGCTCATAGGATCCTGGTTGTCAGGTTGGCTGGTTTCCAGTCAAATTTGGCTACTAATTTCAAGTCCAGGCGGGTTTTGAAAGTACAAACTAGCCAAGGTACGGATTTGGGCCTTTGGCTGGTTTCTTCTTTGGAAACCGGCCAAAGTTTTTTCTTGCCCTTATGTGCCGAGCCTGTGTCTCCCAATGCATGTTGGGTAATGTAGTTTTTGTTTAACAATTTGCTGACTGGCAAGGTTAATGTGAGACTACACTACCCAGCATGCAATGGGACTGACTTGTGTAGAAGTTGGGAGTTACCAGATTTTGGGCTCAGTATTCTCTCATTTTCCAGTGATTTTCCTCAATTTCAGACAATTTTGGGGCAAAAATCTGCTGGACACCAAAATATGTAGAAGTTGAATTGTTTTACCAATATTTATTAAAATTGTATATGTATTTGGGCCTCATTGGGCCCCCCTGTTTAGTTATGCCCCGGTGAAGGGGGCGATTCTTTCCCATTTTGCTTCACGAAAAAATGTGCAAATCAGTAACAATTGAAAAAGGCGTATTTTCACATATATTCATTTATTTGTAGACTTTTTTTTTCACTGCACATGTGATATTTCGGGCTACTTTTGACGTGCCTCTTGGCTAGTTTTGGGCTGGTTATGTACCTGACTTTGGCTGGTTTTGAAAATTAGACCTGGCAACCCTGATGTACCTTTTTCTCTGATGGGATCACCCAGGCTGGGAGTATAGATGCAAATGGGAGCAGGCCCTGTTTTCTGATATTTATTACTCAAACGTCTTCCATTAAAAAATGGAGATCTGATCTTCCTATGGCCACCCCCATTGCTTTGTGCCTTGTTGCACTGAACGTGTGTTGGGATTTCTGGGGAAAGGATCATCTCATGATATTATCTCATTATTATCACATATTTATAAAGCACCAACATATTCCAAATAATGTCCAGGTTTGTTTGTTGCGCCACATGATGTCAGCGGATGTCATGCGCAAAACCTTTCCTGAAGCCGCAATGCACAATTGGATTTGCAGACGTCTCTGAAATGTTCTTCACATGCGCACACCGGATTTGCAGACGCAAATCATTACAAATCATCAGATTGTCAGATATCAGGGGAATGCATCAGAATGATGGGAGACAGAGCCAAAAATCTGGTAACTCCTGATAAAAGGGGAGTTGACAGCTCTGGATATAGACAACATATACTGTAGATTTACAAATAAAGTAGCCAATAACCAATTAAAGTGGTAAAGTGTTTACAATCTAAAACTCCTTTATTAACAACATTTGGAAATCAAGTAGGTTTGGTTTTCTCATCTTCGGCTGAGCTTTCTTTCTAAACAACCTAATTATAATGTAGGGCCCTAAGAGTGATGACACATAGGGAGCTAAGGTTGTCACCTGTTCGGTTTTCACCCAGACAGCCCAATTTTTGGAAGGGCTGTCCAGGTGAAAACTGCCTGTCCGGTAGCAATATGCGGGTCGGGATTTTCCTTGGATTTTCTGACTTCCCATTATAGACCCGCGCCGACCAGCCTGCCGATGATGTGACAAAAGGGGAGGGGCAAGCAGGCACAGAGCTATAAAGTCAGAAGCGGCACAGGGGAGTGCGAGGTCGGCCCGAACCCAACCGACCCGTGGGTCCCGGGCCGGCTCGCACATCACTACTGTCTGGATTTCCAAATTAGGAAATATGGCCAGGACATTGCAGTCAATGGCATGGCGATCAGCTAATCGCCGATTGCCATGTAATCAGCCCTGCCCCTGATATCACCCACCCACCCCACCCACAACATCACCAGTTCCGCCCCAAGATCACCCACCCCACTCACAATGTCATCAGTTCCGCCCCGACGTCACCTGCCCCACCCGGAGCTAATTTAGAAAAAAGTTGGCAATGCTACAGGGGACACTTATAAAAGCTCCAAAATGAGAAATTAGCTGTCTGTGGTTGAATCTTCTTATTGCCACGATTTCAGTCATTTGTAAAAAATATTATTTCAGCTAAAGAGGTTCCTGACAAATTTTGCTAAAATGTTGCTGCAAAAACTGTTGCAGAGTTGAGGGGAGTTAACCCGCTCCTACCTGATTGTAATATGCACATAGATTGATGCAGAGCTGTGAACCACCCACCCTATTTTTTTGGGAGTAACCAGATTTTGGGCTCCGTTCCCATGTCTCCCGTCACTATTAAGCATTCCCCCAATTTCTGCCGATCTTCCATCGGTTCAGTGCATCCCCTAGTTTTTACCTTATTTACAAATCCTGGACAAATTTGAAGCTGGGAGTAACCCATAGCAACTAGATAGCAATTAGCTTTATTGAACTAGCTGCAAGGAAAATCATGAAAACAAAAGGTTGGTAAATGAGATGATGTGTAGACCAAGGACTAATAGCAGTGACAAATACCAATCAATGTCAAGGAAGAGATGGACCACCATGGGAATTGTAGTTCAGTAACAGGTGCAGTGTATTAAGGAATTCGCTGGTTGACTTGTGCTAAGAACTACAGGGATAGACTACAGAACGGTGGGGTGTTCAAATATCCACTAATTGTGAAGTTCAACATTTTTCATTCGGAATAATGGCATCACAAAAGTAACAATAGTCTAAAAGCTTATTTTTTGGGGTGATTACAACTTGCAAAGTGGTCCTTATTAAACCTGCTAGCTATATTCAGGATGCCCGTACTGTATCAGTCTAGCACCCACAGGGTTAATGTCCCCAGAGACCCATTAGCAGTAATGTATTTTGTATTAGCCCTCAGACGGCTCCCATGGCGACAGCCCTGTAGTAACAGTTCTTAGTGCTTTGCATCTTGCTGAAGTCTAAATTTGTCTGCAATAGAAAAAGTCCAATCGCTCAGCCTTTTTTGATGTCTCAAATTTAGATAAAAGCAAAAGTAATTTTGCTTCTTTCCAAATAAGTTTCAAAACTATGCAGGAAGGCTTGGACGAAAAATACATCAGTTAAAGGGGTTGTTTACCTTTAATAAATTAAATTTTAAAATGATGTCGAGAGTGATATTCTGAGAAAATTTCATTTGGTTTTAATTTTTTTTATTTGTGATTTCCGAGTATATAGCTTTTATTTTAGCAGCACTGCAGTTGAAATTTCAGCAATCTGATTGCTAGGGTCCAAATTACCCTAGAAACCTTGTCCTGATTTGAATGAGAGACTGGAATATGACTAGGATTGGGCCTAAATAGTAAGATGAGTAATTAAAAGTAGCAATAGCAATACATCTGTAGCCTTAAGGTGGCCATACACAGAGAGATCCGCTTGTGTGCCGATTTTTCCAAACTAGCGGATCTCTCCCCGATATGCCCACCTTGAAGTGGGCAATATTTTGCTGATCCGATCGTGGGCCCTAGGGCCAATCTATTGGATCATAATGCAGGAGTACGGGCGGTCAGATTGCGGGACGGCATCAACGGACAGATGCGGCCGCGATCCGACTGTATTTTTAACCCTGGCCGATCAACATCTGGCCAACTTTCGGCCAGATATCGATCGG